>NC_140740.1:74790000-75267500 GCF_050655825.1 Lonchura striata | reverse complement strand
AATGAAATGTGGCCTTTTAAACTGAAATCAGAAGATTACCTATATTAGATGTTACACTACTGTCCTGTAGCCCATTTAATAAGTCTTACCTTTTTCAGTTCTTACACTTATGCCTCAGGCAAACAATTTAGTTCTATAAGCAATAGAATGTTCAAAGCTATTTTCTTACTGATCTGTGTTCTGTATCCTCAATTCAATGTCCTAACTCACCCAGCACTCACCAGGGTGCCATCCCATCTGGGTAAGCGTAGGTACGTGCTATGACTCACCTAGAGCTATGTCAATGCAGGTACATGTGTCTTAGTTGGTCAGTCAGCTGATACAAAGCATAAGCTCTGCATATAAATATGTACATTAATGGATTTTTTTTTTTTTTGAAACTTAATAAAAATGCACTAACCCATTGGCAATTCATCAATGGAAACCAGATGACTTCTTGAGGTCTAATCCCAAACAAATAATTTTGTGACTCAAACTGTTAAAATTAATTTAACTTTGGGTTCTTCATCATTTAGACTCATCCAGCATGAATTACTATTTTGCAATTCAAGTGAAAAAATTGGTCAGCCCATTCAAGTGTTATTAGGTGTGGAGCATCAAGGATGCAGAGTAATGGCTGGTGATTGTGTAAGCCTTGTTTTCTCAGACACCCAGCAGTGGGGTTCAAGACTCTCATTTCAGTGTTGCTAGCTCAGGCTCTGCATCTCAAATTATCAAGGCTTATTTTCAGCGTCTGTTTAGTAAATTTGTTTAATACCTGACATTACTGAAATGAAACCTAATGATTCTGTAAGTTATTACACATTCTAACAGTCACCAGTTTGATTTTGCATAATATATCATACATATTTTAACATGCTATAACATGTGTAAAAGAATTACATAAAAAAACCAGTTGTTATTATGGTATTGTACATTTGCTTTTTGACTGTGATCTTGTTTCCTTTTGCATGGAAACTGCTCATCCATAGGAATAGCTTTTATTAAATATTTGTCATGTGCCTGTCATTAATTACCAGCTGACACCTTTTCCAGCCAGTCTTTATTCCTAGGATTACATCATACAACAAACACATCTCAACATCCTTTGCTGTTGATGCAATATTTAAAGAATTCAGAGTTGTTATTAAGGTTCCTGTTGGTAATTTCTTGTCATCATACCATGGGAACTCTTTTATGGTTAATTCTATCAAAGTAATATTCTGTATTTTATTCCTTTTGGAGATATTCAGATTGTTATAACCATAGCTATAAAAAATAGAGACTGACAATGGTTAAAATGAGTGAGATATGCCTTTGTTAGACAAATATAGTTAGAGAAAAACATGGTATTTAAAAATATTTTGATTGATATGATTAGTAGCTGTTAAATTCTATTACTTTCCTGTTACATTGTCTACAGGAGTAGTACAGACTTTGATTTTTCTGATTATGTAATTTTTTTATTTGTTGACTACTGAAAGATGGCCCTGTTTATTTTGCTTGGTAATTCCTTGTTTGTTTACCAATGCAGAAAACCCATTTATACATTGCATTAATCACACTGTTTCTGCTTATTTAAAATATCAATGGTTCCTCTGTAATTAACAACTGCATTTTTTGTAGTGGCTTCCTGTTTTCTATAAGACTTGATGGACTTTAATCTATTCTGTATTTTGATAGTTTTCAAAGTTTGAAATTCATCTGCTGGCAGAAATGGACCAACAGAGCAACTTCACCAGTTGCAACTAGTTCAAGTCAGCTGCATTGCATTGTTATTTTATTGGATATGTCAGGAGTTTCAACATCTTGAATCAAGAATTTCTATCACCTCCTGTTTTGTTTACCTTTGCTCCAGTGAGATACTGATCATTTCTTTGTGGGAACAAATGTTTTCCTTGTGATCTCATCAGTAACAGAAGACTCCCCATTTGGTGCTTTTGTTTAGTGCCCTTCATTTTAACTTCACAAATTGCATTTGGAATATTCCTGATTAATCTGAATGCTACCAAATCTATTTTATATGGCATTGAAAATTATTTTTTCTGAAGGTCATTATTTTTAACTTGTGCAACATCAGAATCTTCAATGCCATTTCCCTCATTGGAAGTTTACCTTCAGTGTTGTTGATTTGTAATTCCTTATTGCATCTATTTAAGTGCAAGTCTCCACAATCCCTCAAATCTTCATCGTTATTACACTAATATTTTGCAGAAAATACATGCTTTCCTTCATTACTCTGAATTGTCTCACTAACTTGAAAGGAATATCATCCATTCAAAGTGGTATGGCAAATTTTCCTGCTCTTTCTCCTGTCATGTTTGTAGTCATAGCAGGCACTGGAAGAAGGAGAAAGGATCTAGGAAAAGGCTGGTATTGAAAAGGCAACCTGCAGTCAGGCCATAGGTGGTGGCAACGTACTTCTTTTGTTAAACAACCTGTTACTAAGCGCTTAGCTCTAATCTAATTTGACCACAGTTTTTAAATGGCTACCTGAACAGTACTCAGATATTCCTACTTTTATTGCAAGATCAGGACCTATGTCTGGAAGGGTCTCAACAGATCAGGTAGAACATCCATTCTCCCAGAATATAATCCACTGCAGATAACTTGTTCCTCAACAGGAAATTTGCCAGAAGTCTCTGCCATCTCTTTCTTGATGTGTCCAACAACAGAGATTTCTCAGTCTTGTTAGGAAAACTACGCCACTGAGTTTTCATTCTGATGGGAAGATGCTTCCTTGTGTGTGATTTATCTACATTCTGCTGTTTCAATAGGGGTGAAGTGCTTTGGCTCTATATTTGGCTGGAATTTGTGATAGGAAGTAGTAAATTGAGAGAATGGATGCCCAGAGCCTGTCATGTATAGAAAGTCTTTCCAAGGAAAGTGTCTACACAAAAGACAACCCCCACAAAATAAGGGGGGTGCTATAAAAAGGCTTGGAGATGCTGCAGTGACTGCTGAGGCCAAAAGGGAGGGGTAGAACTGCAGTATAACAATTATACTTTAGCTGTAAACCAGAATCTTGAAAGCAAGAATATGAACAACCTGAGATATAAAAAGGCCCTCAGGCTCATTTTGTGTTGTCTCAGGTTTTCATCATCAAAAGTGAAGACTGAGTTTTAGCATGAAGGACTGCCTTTCACTTCAGTAATGGATATCAGGATTGGAGCAGCTTCTTGCCTAGGGAGAGCAGACATGTTTGGGTTCCTAAGGCAGTAAGAACAGGGGGTAAACCTAGGGATTGGCAGCTAGAAGAGCACTAGGATGAAGGAAATAATGAAGAAACAATGGCACAGTGTTTATAGGGACCTCTCTGAGGGATGGAGACATGATAGTGTCATCCTGTGTTAATTACAAACTTTACACCTGTTTTACTGGAACAAATGAGTCAGGAGGGTCAAAGGTATTTATTTATATGACCCACTGCACATACTAAGTAATTAAAGTCTGGCCATTCCAAGACACCCAAACATCTGTTAACAAGCACCTACACCTAAAAGAAAAAAAAAATAGGAAGGCAGTTGAGGGAGACTATAATCACATTTCTAACTTCTCAAAGCTGCAGTAGTGGCTGTTAATTTTGTTTTGTATTTTAAAATAATGGAAGCTGTTGCATTTGGCAGCCTTTTGTGTGGTATTAAAGATGGTAGTTCTTTTTGGATGAAGAAGAAGATGATGTTATTACTTTTGTGGTAAAAGCCTGAATCTGCCTCCTCAATGATAAATTAGGAAATTGACACACAAAGAGAAAAAGGGAGAAAAAAAGCCAATTTAGAAAATATATCTTCTGTTTCTGCTTTGACTTTCATTTACAGCATTGTTCTTAGAGCAGACGCAGTGACTTCAAGATTTGGCTTTTACAAGCATTGAGCTGTTCAAAAGCATTGTTTTTGTCTGCGTGTTTTAGACTTGAATCAATGCTGCCAAAAAGAGTGATCTAGCCAGCTAAGACATAAGCTGAAGGCACAGCAGGAAGACCAGAATGAAGAAAATGTTGGGGAGTGAAAGAGATACTGGTAAGAATATGTGATTGCAGGAATGAAAGTTGTCTTCCAGCAGCTGCATTTGCTGAAGCAGGAGGAAGAGTCAGTATGAAGCATACACCAGGCATTGCTCTAGTCAGGATGTTTCTCAGGACTGAGTAAAGAAGACCCAGAGGGGTAACAGTGGATGTACTTGTTTGCTGCACAATCTTTTCATGGTGCTTGGACCTGGAGATCTTTCTAGCTTTAATTTTTTCTGACTTATGTAGATAATACTGTTTGACAGTTTGCTGAACTCTGATATTTCCTGACTATTATTTTCCTATCTGAGCTTCTCTCTGAACAAATACCTTTGGATATCAGATAATCAGATAATGTGAGCTGCTATTCCTATTACATTTTGAGAGCCACTCATAACTATTTGAATACCATGATTTGCCATGCCACTGTTTTTTTCTTTAAAGAACCATTACACTTTTATTTGAGCTGGAATGGAAACAGGGTAAACATGAACTGGCCCTTATTAACCATTGTCTTCCTTACCTTGGGAGGAAACATTAATTTTATAACACAACTCTAAAATTATTTGGGTTGGAAAGGATCTTCAAGACTATCTAGTTCAAACCTCCCTCTGCTGTGGACACAGACACATTCCAGGTTTCTTGAACCTCCAGTTCATAAGTTTTCTTCAACACCAGATTTCTTGAAGTTACATTCAACTTTGGCTTAAACATTTAAAGGGATGCGGAATCTACAATTTCTCTGGCAAACCTGCTCCAGTGCCTCACTAATATGGCTGTAAAAAAAAACACAACCAAACAAAAAAGCATGGAAGTTTATTTAGATTTCTTTTTTTGTATCTCTTTTAGGACCAGATGATGTCTCTACATCCCTTTTTCCTCTTGTGTTCTAAACAGTTGCTCTGGCTGGACTTCCACACAGGATGCTAATCCCTGCATTTCTCTTAAGATAATAGTACATGTGCTCTTCACTTACATTTAACATATTTAATTTCCCATCCTGCAGTCTACTAAGTAGTTCCTATCAGATTGATTGCATATCTTCTTCATACCAACTGAGCTGTGTTTTTGAACTTTGAACAACTTGAGACATGTTTCAGCTCCTCAGGCCAGGGCCTAGGTCTGGGAGACCCAGCCTCTTCACTCTGTTGGGTTTGTAGGAAAAGCCAGATGATTTGGTATAAAAATATTTTCAAGAAAAGCCAAAAACTTCTTTCAGCTTTGTTAGTTTTTTTTTTTTCTTTCAGCTGAGAATAGAAAGTGTTTCAGTGACATTACATAGAAATGCAATGAAAATAGTTTATATGCTTTTTGTTTCTTTTCTTTCTCAGAGGAAAATAGGTTTATTTCACTTTGAAAATGAAAGTTTTTGAATATTTTAAATAATACAAACATTTTTCTTGTGAAATACTGAGCAGTTTCAAACTTATTTTTCTGGAATACTCTGACTTGTAAAATGCAATGGAGCAATGGGAGCTCTTATGCCTTCATTGCAGAAGGCAAAAGGGTTTTGGGGGCCAAGAGGAATTAACTGGTGCCTAACTATGGGCTAGGGGCTGTTTTGTAATTTGGTTTTCTACTCTCATGAGAGAAATGGTTTCTCCATTTAGACACCTGAATACATTTTACTGCATACAAACTCTATCAATAGGAGCAGCTGCAGCCTGGAGGGAAATGGAAGGTGAAGTTGTAGAGGAGCAGAAGACTCCTGGGTGGGAGTCTGAGGTGATGGGTTTGTTGCAGACAGATTGGTGTCTCAGAAAAGCACTTTGAATAATTTAAGCAGACTGTAGTCAATGATGGAGGTGTGAAGCAAGTTAAGAAAAATGAAGTTTGAGAAATGAATACTCTGATGCAAATGTGTTTTCATGATCTCTACAGTTGTGAAACACAGAGGTCCTTGGGGAGATCACAGTAAACGTGAAAGAGATGTGGAACACAAAAGCTTTCAGGGGCTTCAGCAAGAGCTAAATAGTTGGTTTTGCTCCTTTCTCCTGTTCTACTTTCCCTACTTTTCTTCTCTTCCTAATTTAGTTACTATTTTCTTCTTTCCTGTCTATCTCCATCATTTGTCACTTGGCCTCCTTTGAGTGCCCCAATTAAAATCTAACTACACTTTTGGATTTTAAGAAATATTTTCACTACTCCATTTTCCTTAGACACTATAAATTGACTTAAAGTGGTTTTGGTGTATGACAAAATTGAATTGAAATGTTGACCCTATGTATTAATCGTTCCAAGTTGTTTTCCCACTGGCCTCTGTGTATATATATCATAGAGGTATTTTATTTTCTCATAATCTTATTTCAGATATTACTAACATTTAAATAAAAGCAATAGTTTGTGTGCTTTTATCTTTAATCAGCTATTTTCTGCATGCTTTTTACTACCATTTTCTTTGATTTTGCAACTGACACTGCTCATGACAGCTTGTTTTTATTTCTATTTATAATTACTAGTTCTCATGAGACATTTTGATTCTAATATGGAGTCATTTTTGTGAAAGAGGCATCATTTAAATCTTCTGCAAGCTCTTGCAATTACAACAGGGAAGAAAGTAATATTTTGAATATATTCCAGTATTCAGCATGTACATAACTTTGGATTTCCATCAAAGTAGTGTTTGGGACAGCAGAGATACTCTGAAATGCACTGTAATACATCTGTTAAATCACTTCTTTCTTATTTTTAACTTTTTTGGTTGGTTGGTTGGTTTGCTTTTAAAGGAAATAAAATTCTGCAATTAATTTGTAGAATATTTGTGGTATAGTTTTTTTTCCAATGTAGTAATTTCAGTCAGTAACAGCTTCTGCTGTTCTCATTGACACTGTCACGATGTGCATTCGGCTTGCTTTCTGATAGGCAAGGTGAGGGAGGAGCAGGTGAGACTGAATCATGCTGGAGGTAGCAATTTGGCTGCTACAGAAGGCAGTAAGATCTGTTTAAATCAAAACTGAATTACAACCTAATTTTTGTTCAATGGCTTTATATGAACATAAGTACAGACATAGAACTGTGAAACTTTCATAAATCAAGTAGTTGAAAGCATTCCTTCTTTTAGTTTCAATAACATACACCCAAACCCCAGAAATTAAACTTGTTGCAGATATATTCCAGATAATCTTCTGATTTTAGTTCCACTTCCTGTACAGCTTCCCAAATTTTCTGCCTAAATATTGTTTCTCAATTATTGGCATGAATATTTCATAAGTTTGGAAAGTATTTCAGGGTATTTCCACTAAAAGAATAAAATGAAGATAGCAGCAAGGTATTTTATGATGTAATTCAGGGATTTTAGAGAGGCTGAACATATTTCTCTGAGTATATTTGAATTCAAGTAAGAGAAGCAAATTTCTCTTTTCTCAGTTTGAAGCCTTTTCCAGCACAGAGAGCCCAAAAGCTGCTTGGATTTTGTTCAGTCCTTTTTGTCCTGCCACTCCTTTGCTGGCTGTATCTTGCTTTTTTTTGCCAACTCGTTGTCTGCATCTGCAGAGATTCCTTTCACTACTAATGTTTAATGTTTGCTAAAAGCACATGTTCACTTGTGTGTGAATGCCTACACACACTCACATTGTACCCGTTCAAATCAATCCCATTGATTCTGAGCCATTTCCCACACTTGGGGAGATCTCATGAGACCCTACAGTTTAGCAGTTGCCCCACCCCCAGTGGCTTAGTCCTTGTGTGATAAATTGTTTACTGAAATAGGCTGGATGAAGGATAATTGTTGTGCCAGCAACTTCATCAAAACAATTGCCCACAGATCAAAAATTCATTTACTGGAAACTTAGCTGATGGAGAACTATGGAATATTCTTTATGGCAGAGTACATGTTTATTTTAGGAAATCAACTGAAACACAGGGGTTTAGTTCTACTACTAGGCTTGCTCTTCAGTGAGTACTGGATTGTCTAAATAAATGCCACAGATTTGAATGAAGTCTTATAGTAAAAATTTCAGGTCAGCTTTTCTAATTTTTCCCATTGGGTGTCTAGTGCATTTGATAATTGTTTTCATTACTTAATTCTGAAGTTTTATTGAACTACAGGCAGATGGTGCTTAAGGGTAGAATTAGGACCCAGGCTACCTGTGTGCTGTCAGTTTACAGAGATATATAGATAGTCACAGCATGTTGAGAACACATGCAGCATTACCTTAAAGTTTGCTGCAGCTAGTTCTGCTTTGGTAGACTCTCCACATGGCTTAAAGTTTCAGGAGTCAAAAAATCTACTCTATTAGTTTTTCAGTTTTGTTTTCTGTTGGAATTTTAATAGGCTGTTTTGTAGGTTCTTCTCTTCTGGAGCCTTCTTCTCTTAGCCTTTATTTATGACATTTGAATTGTGTATAGGGAAGTTTCCTTCCTTTGCACAGAACACTCCTTATGCCTGAATTTATGTCTTCCTCTGGATCTCATATGAAGATGCATTTTTGTTACTGCATGTTATAAGATAGCTTGAAACAGCTTACACAAGCAGCTACTTAACTATTTTATTTTCAGAGATTTAGCAGTAAATATAAAATGCATACTAATCCTTGGGGTGTATCTTTTTGTTGATGAGGTCTATTCAAATCATGCCAGTAAAATAATCTATTCCCTGATGTTACTTACCATGGAAAAGGCCAATTTTTACTTTCCATGTAATGATATCCATTGTGGGTAAGGACCTTGTATTTTATGTATTTATTAACTTTTTTTTTTTTAGAATTTACATTTTAGGTTTCTGCAAGGTAATGAGCAGGCAAATTTTAAATTTTAGGCCAGATATGCCTAAGAAATGTGTTTCTTTCTAGGTTCTGTCTTTGAGAATGCATTAAAAAATGCATTCTAGAGTTTTGCTTTTTTTTATCAAAGTGTAAATCTCAGGGGCAGTGGGGGATTTATTTCATGCCGTGTCACAATTTTGTGTTGTCATTGTTGATATGACAACATGATGATATGAAGTTTAGATGGATATTAAGAAAAAGTTTCTTCATCAACAGGGCTGTCAAGCATTGGAACTGTCCATGCTACCCAGGGAAGTGGCTGAGTCACCACCCCTGCAGGTCTTTTGAAAGATGTGTAGATGTGGTACTTTAGGGACATGGTTTAATGGTGAGCTTGGCAGTGCTGGGTTAACAGTTGGACTCAATGAGCTTAAGGGTCTTTTCTAGCCTAAATCACTCAGTGATTTTCAGGCTGTGTTTATTTAGATTGCTATTTAGGACAAGACTCGTCTGGCCTATGTTCCAGGGAAATATGTGTGGGAAACACAAAAGGGTTTTGGACTGCCTTTGCTGCCCCCAGTTGTACCAGTAAAGTGAGTGAAGTGTGAAGTGTGAGAAAATGAAAGTAAATCAGTGGAGGGGGCAAAGCTGCTACTATAACATACTGCAGACCTCCTGGTGAGTCACTGCTTTCTATTACAACCTGCTTCTCTGTCAGAGGTGATGCTCAAGCATTAACTCCACCCTGGTGAGATGCCAGGTAGTGTCACAGTAAAATAGCATACTTGTAAGAATATTTTTTTTCCCAGAGTATGGCAACAAGGTGAAAGAGAAAAAGAAGAGTACTATTGCTCTCTGAAGATGTGATTCTTTTGGTGGAAATATTAGCTACACACTGCTCTTATTGTGTAGGTTGTGTCAGGATCAGAACTATTCTTTGCCGGTTGGAAATAGAACTCCTCAGAAACTAAGATGGAAACAGTAAGAGAAATTTTCCAAATGTGATATCTGGATCATGCTTTCATAGCAAAGTAAACTGTGATATGCACAAATATTGGTTATGTTGATCTAAGGCCTCCAGGGTTTTGACCTGTCCCCAGCAGAGAAGAGTGACTTTTATATGAATGATTCCAGCTACCTCTGTCCTTCGGTCTGTTCCTCTTCTCACTGTGGCATAGCTATTGTGTCTTTTCTGTCCTTTCAGTGGGAATAACGATGAAGATAGCATGGGTCACTATTTACTGACTGTAATTTTCTATATAAGGACAATTTTTCTGTAAAAAGTGATCTTTTCTGGAACTATACAAACCCAGACGTTGCAATGGCAGAGAAATATATGCTAGTGAGAAGCAACACAGCACTGTGGATTATCATAATTTGTTTTCCACTAGTGCTCTAAAAAAGAAAGATTAAATGCTGAATTACGTGAGTTAACTCAATGGAGAATAAGGATATTATTGGCATTGACTCTGTAGTCATTATAGTGTGGAATAGAAGGGTGCAGGGATGTGAGGACAAATGATTAAGGAACAAAACTTCCTAGGTGAATTATGGTACTTCCTTGCAGAGAATATTGTCTGGTTGTCCCACTAAACCTGAGGGATCCAAAATGGTTTCCGTCATGCCAACCAGAATGATTATTAGAAGAGTCTTAAAATGGACTATCCTGCTTCAGCTGACAGAAGTGGCTTAGAACATACTCAATTTCCTAAAGTAAAATCTAAACCATCTAACTTTGATTATAAAGTTTGAATGTATCTTACTACACACAATATAAAAAAAAACCCAAACACTTTCAGCTTTTTCTGTAGTGTTTCAAAATATATTTGCTACATTTTCTGAAGATTTTTAAGTCTTCAGTCAGGATCAGCAGCAGGCACTACTGCAGAAGACAGCAAAACAGCCCTGCATTCACTTACTGAACTCCCAGTGCTTCAAGGCTGTTTGTACAGGCAGATATTTCTGCCAGCAGTAAGATTCTTGCAGGACTGTGTCCTCAGATTAGAAGTAATATATCAAACAGAATAAAAAGAACCTGTGAAACATAAATGATCTTGCCATACATTTGTTTCTATTGTTAATATAAATGAGGATGCTCATAGCATCTAAAAGACTACATTTTTGGCTTCAGCACAAGAAGCTGTTTTATGTATGAGCTGTATGTAATTATATTGAAAACAAACTTTGCTTCAATAACATTTTTGGCTCCACTCTGCAATCACACAAAGGGCCTTTGTTATGCTCTCATCAGTGTTATTTATGGATTGCAAAGGACTTACTAAAGGACAGTTTCATCTGATGGTATTCATCACCCAAATTTAAATGTAGTGACTTATATTCATATTAATCATAATTACTAATATGACCAACCAGACAAAAATTTCTGAAACTAGAAATGGGATTGCTCTATAGATTGAGACATGGAACAGCAATACAGAGTGTTTTTTCAGATCCAAGTCTTTGAATGTGCCAGAATGGAAAATGCAACAAAAGGCTTTGCATAATTCACATCAATTATAATCATCTTCACTTGAATTGAAAATGAAGCTCTTGATCTCTTAAAAAGGGGGGGAAAAGAAAAAGAAGGGAAAAAAAGTCACAGAGAGTGAGCTAAGTAGATAAGTAGATCTTCGGAAAAAGGAATCCCAGAGCAAAGTGTGTTTGTGAATATCTGCCAGAAGCTCCTATAGGACATTATGAAGATGGGTAAGGGCACTGTGCTTTCCACTGACTTGCCTAAACAGCCATTACATTAAAGGATTACTTTCAGAAATCCTCCTTTGCCCAGATTTTTCCTGCCTGTCCTGCAGGACTTGGGAAGCATCCAATGACAGCTTTCTGTTCTTCTTCAAACTCAGCGTGGCCATGGACAAGCTCTTAAGGGCCTTAGTCAGACTGCTTGCTGTCTGTACAAACCTTTGGTTTTGCAACTGCAATGGCATCTACCTATAAGAGTGTGCCACGCAGCAATTCAGAGCACTGTTTATACAAGACTGGAAGATCCAGCTTCCAGAGGCAGTAGTGAACAAAGTATTTATGATAGTGAAGAAAATTGACACAAGCCAGTCTGAATGTTGCCCCTGTTCATTCTTTTGCTTTGACCTCCCAAATATAAAATAGATGGTCAGGTTTTTTTACCTCACTGGGTTCCTGTAAAATTAAGGACTTTGAAAGAATATGAATCACTGAGATACTGCAAGAAGGGAGGTTATATAAATGTAATTTAATTATATAAGCTTCTTAAGATGAATTACACTTTCATTACCAAAGCCTTCTGCTATGTCCTCGTTGTTTATTTGTACTATTAGTGGTTGTAGAGACTAGATGTTATTTCAGATTATGAATCGCAGTCTTATTTTCTTTGCTTGATGAACAGTTTTTTTGGGTCATGGAAACTGCTGGGTCACATTGATTTAATCCATAGTTGTGAACACTCAGTGCTTCTAAACAGCAGGCCCAGTTTTCTGAAATCCTAAATTTCTCTTCTGTAGCACTTTCTTGAAATTTTCCAGATCTAATAAGACCAATAGCTAACACTTAACTCAAAGTTTGTTGTCACCCTACAGGAATTGCAACAGACATTGTTTGGATGGAGGGAGGTACTTGTAAGCTCAGGAAATAAGCAGAATAAATTGGCATTATCATCAAGACACTGTTTACAAACTATTTCTTGGCATCAGACTGTTCTTTAGTATTAACCAAATAGTTAGCTATAATAATAAAATGTTAATTTATTCTTAACCAACAGCAGCAGACTCTAAGCAGGTTCTCCTTGTTCTGCATGTTCAATGACGTTGTTCTGTTGTTTCCTTTAGAAACCGCTGAGGGGCAGCAGGTTTTCATATGAAATAGGCTTTCTTGTGTAAGGAAATGTGGAGCTGTGAGTATTATGCATTTGATTATTTTAATGAATTCCATGCATCAGATCACTGAAGGTTATAACAACAGTTTTACTGTGTGCTCCTGTAAATGAACTTGAGTTTTGCTTGTTTATGGCATTTTGATGTATTTTTTCTTCATTAGAAAGAACCTGAAGAATGTCCCACAATTGTCTGCAAAGCCCCATTTATGGCTGTAGGGTGCCTGTAAAATTGAATTAATGGGCAAGTCTGTCACATGCACAACACACATTTTGGCACTACTTTTAGAAAGTAGTCCAGTAGTCTTTTAGAAAGAGGCCAGGACATTAGGACAAAAGAATGAGAAGAACTTTGATTTATTAGTTAGATTTATTACAGCTAACAACATGACTAATGGAATAGGCTATGTTGCTCAGAAATCTCTGTATCCTTCAGATACATAACTAACCAGACACCCTAATAAAACAGATCCTGTTCTAGTCAGACTATTAAGCTTGTGCCATGAACAGGGAAGACATATCCAGTAGTGAATGCAATACATTTTTGCTTCTAGTACCTCTGCTTTATCTAGCTACCTTATGTGTCTGTCTGTTGGCTTTGATCTTGGCTACAGGGACTCTCACCAGGCAACAGGTCTGGAGTGAAGCACTTTGGTCTCTCAGCATTGGATGCTCACCTGTGTGATCTGCCCAATTGTTAATAACCCAGGGGAGTAGTGATTTAGATCCATAATTTTTTCCACATATAATAGTGAGAACAGAATAGCTAATCAGGTTTGCAGAGGACATCTGCAGAACTCATGCATGAAGATTTGAACCAAGGGTCAGATCGGTTTTCAGCCAAATAATTTTCTGCATGCGCTTTGAAAAATACTAGCAATTCCTTTTCGACATACTCCTATATCCTTTCTATCCTCAGCTGAGGACAATTTCCAGACACATCTTTTCAGTAACACCTCAGGGCACTCTAAACTAAGTATTCTGTTAAAAATTACACATAAAAATCAAAAGTCTGACTTATTGCATTGTTACACCTTGGGCAGTTTGTAACAATTCCGTCAAGCATAAAATTAAAGCACAAACAGATTCTTTAATTTCATTCTTTACTTTCATACTTCTATGCAGCCATTCTTCCACAGGATAGCATGACAAAACTGATAAACTATTTTAATTTTCTAGCCAAAAGTAACTGGAGTATGGGCTGTCCTTACCACGCTCTTACACCTCTGCAATGCTTTTGCAATGTATTTCCACATGTAGGAACTTTTATATTCCCACAGAATGGATAAGAGTCAGATGTATCATTATGATACACAAGGATTGCTTCATTCCTAGGCAAAACAGCTAATCCCATTTGTGCCCTTTGTGCCTCAGTATCACTGTGAGCTGAATGAAGCACGTACAGCTTCAGATCTGAAAAAAAAAAAAAACAAACCAGCAAATTGTCTTTCAAATCAATGGTGCAAATACTAATTATCTTTAAGAGTCCTGTTTACCTAGAAGAACCAGCAGAACCAGTCACATTAAACATAGGTGTAGCAGTATGAAAGTAGGGTGGAATTACAATTATTTGTCTGAGACAAGAATTCTCATATGAATAGAAGCATTAGGAAAAGCAGATTTAAAGAAAATAGCCTTAATTTGCTGTTCAGTTATGGGGCAGTCTTTCCAAAATAACAGAGAGAAACCTTTCAAAGTATACCCTTGCAGAAAGCAGTGTCTTTAGAGGACATGGATCTTCATGTCTATCATATCTAAATTCTGCCTGGTTGTGTGGCAGATGCAGTGCTGTACATCATTTAATATTGCACAGAGTGCCTCTTTGCTTCTCTCCTGTCCCTGCTCCAACCTTTCTGTCCTTTGTCCATTTTCTATAATTTAAAATGGTTGTCTACACTGTATATAATTTGATTTTTTTTAAGATGAGAGCAGACCTTACCATTTTCAAGGAAAACCTTTAGTCCAGTCAGTCCTTTTATTAAGGAAGTAAAATAATGCTAAAATGTTGCACAACTGGGGACTTGATTAGCTTTTACAGTTCTTGTAAAGAAGACACTTCCTTGTTAAGTAGCAAATACAGGTGTAATTAAGCCAATTCTGAAGTTAAATTGGAATTAATAGCTCTTCTGGTTTCTGTCCGTGTGTGCAGAAGTGAGAGGCCATGAGAGGGCCTCCCCTCCCGAGTGCTGTAACCACCTGGAGGCAGTGTTCGCACAGGTTGCTTCAGGCCTGTGCTTGGAGAGCACAATTTCCTGAGATTTCATCACACAGAAAAAATCTGAGAAAAAATTATGTACTGTGTTATGTGTATTTTGGATAATTCGTGCTTATGAGAATAGATGTATGAAATAGGTTGGCAAGAAATATTCTTACAAGGTTTTGTTACATGTAATAAAGATAATTCGTGCTGGTATAATATGATGTATGTAATATTTTATATTATTGGGAGGATGCACAAGTTGGCACTGGGAGTTGCCCCACATATTTGGAAACCAGTCCCTGATAAAACCTTATTTACAAGCTAATACATGTGGAGATGGGTAGTTTCTCGAGGTGATACAGGAATGCCGGGGCATTGATCATCCTGCCAGCAACTCAGAGATTGGAGATTGGGATCGCTGGAACCCTCCATTCAGGTACATCTGAATGCTGTGTTCCAGTAACTACATCAGGGAAGATTCATCACCACCCAGACACTGAATTATTCCAACCCAACTCAGAGAAAAGAGACGTTATGAATATGTAGGACTTTGAATGGAAAGAAAAGGCTGATTGCTGAAATCCCAGCCTCGGGCGAAATATCCCCTATAAAAACTGCTTGTACCCGGAGGGTGGTGTGTGGGCGTCGGGGGAACACTGCTGGAGCGGTCAAACCTGTGACCCACCCAGTGCTGATTCCAGGCTCGGCACTGTCCTTTTCTTTGTGGCTGGCTCAGACAGAATTCAATCGCTGTAATAAAAATTTTATTTTTATTTTTTAAATTTGGCTGGGTCAATTTTCATTTATAACAGTTTCTTAAGTACACAAGCCAGAGCTGGGGAGATTGCTTCAAGGACCTAATTTGCAAGTGAATGAATGTGGCTCGCTCAGAGATGGGTCGTTCTCCAAGGTGATCTGAGGAACACCCAAGCAATGAATACTCGATAAATATTTACGATTGAGATAAACAGAGCCATCAGAAAGACACATCTCAATGCTGAGTTGCAGTAACTCAATGATTGGCAAGCATCGCTTCCCAAACATGGTTTTCGATGCAGAGAAAAGAAGCTGCATTAGTATGTGAACTCTGAAAAGAAGAAATGAAACCCTGCCTCAGGCAGAATAGACGGTATAAGAACTACTCGGACAGAACAGTCTTTGTGAACAGAGGATCCGACGCTGTAGAGGTTGGACCTGTGTTCAACCCAGCGCTGATCCTGGATTTGGCGCTGTCCTTTTGGTTGTGGCTGTCTTAGACCAAATCTCAATCACCAAATAAAAATCTGTTTTATTATTCATTTGGCTTGATCATTTTTACCAATAACATACTGGAAAGTATGATTTTTTTAAAAAAGCCTTTGCCTTCATAGGATACACCTTTGATTTTCCATGGGTCTGTAATACTGTGATGCTCCTGTGAAGTACTTTTCAATAAAAACCTTTGTAGGAAGAGCTAGCAGAATATTCCAGCATAACAGCTGACATAATTGAAAAGAACATGCAAAATTTCTTGCATGGAGCAGAAAAATAGTGCTGCTTGACCTAAAGTATGACCAAAAGTATTCTTGTTTTTTTTTCTCTTGGGTAGAACTGACCTATTTCTTGTTTGTTTGTTTGATTGATTGATTGATTGATTGACTGATTATAAATAAAAGCAGATTTCTTCCCGTGTTACAGTTGCCACTTGATCTCTTTCTCATTGCACAGAAACAATAACATGCAAATGTTTGCAAATGACTGCTACAAAACATTCTTGAACCACCCAGCTGAAAACATTCTTGAATCACAAGCTAGTAATGTTTGTAAAGCTTAGTTTGATTGATGTATGTTTGCTGTTGCTTTGTCAATTGTGAGGTAAGTCATACTTCTCCCCATTCCAAACATACATTTCTCAATCTGCTTTGAAATTCATACTCTCCACTCTGGTTGCATCAAGTCCTACTACTCAAATTTGTTTTTCTTTCAGATACACAACTTTACTAGACGTAGAAGATCTGAGGTGTAGTTGACCAAAATATATGGAAATACCATCTTCAGATTCCTAATGTATGGATGAAATTGATCGCTGTCTGTCTCAGGAATTGTACATGAAGAAGTACACACCACTGGCAAGATTCAGTATCATGATTTCATAAAATTTATGTCAAATACCATCTACCTCAATAAAGTGGAATGTTAAGAAAAAGATAACAAAGATCTTTGTAACAAAGCAAGCAGGTGAAATAATGTATTTTATAATAATATTCTGCCCATCCAATTTCACTGGTGTCTATTCTTAATTAAATGCAGGATTAAGATAGATTAGTTTATGTACAATATTTTATTAAGTCAATGGAGCAGAACAAGACAGATACACGAATCCACTTCTTTCAATGTTTAGATTTAAAAAATGTCACTGAATCTGCCATTGCTTTTTTGACTTAAGTTGAAAGATAAGGTGGAGCCATAAACAGCTTTAGAAAGAAATTTGTGGTACCTGAAGATGTCAGATTTAGTAGGAGTCTTAGAAGACTTTCTTTTCAAAAGAGCAGGGGGAAAAAAAAAAAATCTGTGTTTTCTGAAAAAAAAACCAAACAACTGAGTATTACTAACTACTAATTTTCCTTCTTTACAACACCCTCCTTGCATTTTTGTGGTTTACAGATGAATCAGATCAACACCTGACCCTTACACAGCAGGGTTTTAGGCCTTTTTTTTGCATGAAATTCTTATAAACTTCAGAGCTTACTTAATATGTAGCCATCTCCAAATGTGTAGTGCAGATAGCTACTAGTTTCTGAAGTTTATGGTTTATTCAGGTCCCTCTTGTCCTGACAGTCAGTGTCATGAATAAGATTTATTCTTTAGATTTTAGAAAAGCCAAAGACTTTAGCTTTTCACTTCTGGATCTGAACTTCTGAGTTTCAGATCACTTCACTTCTGCTTCAGATAAAAAAAACATAGGCGATAGCAATCTCTGGATAAAGATCTGATGGAGGTGATTTCTGTGCATATGATGAATCACAGAGTCAGAGGGAAGAATGAATGAACAGGGTATGTTTGATTGAGAGAGAAACAAGGAATGTATGTAAATCTTCAAACATATAATAGACTTTAGGAAGAAATTTTTCATGTCTTCATGTCTCTAACGAGCTGTAAAGAAATAATGGAGTAAAACAATAAAAAATAATAAAGAATAAATTCCATCAAGGAATATTCAAATTAGGAAAAAATTGTTAAGAGTGAAGTAACCAAACACGATCCTTGTGGGTCCCTTCCAACTCCAAATATTTTGTGTTTCTGTGATTATAGACATTGAACTAACCTGGCATTGTCATGGAAACTACATAATTAAATTTATTTCCAAACAGGATAAGCAAACACCTTGTCCTGCAAATAAATGATCCTTAGGGTACTAAATACAGAAGCTAGCCCTCTAAAGCCCCTTTTAATTTCTAAAGTTTTCAAACAGGCTTTCCAGGGAAATAAATTTCCTAGGACTGTTCTATTGACTTTTCTTATTTCCTTAAGTCAGGTAACTAACCATAAGAAAAATATGGAAATCTAACAGTTTCCTTATGCCTATGTTGTTACACAGAAAGAAATGGGAAAGAAAGCTTGGTAGTTTGGTTGCCTTTGCTGGTTGGTGGTTTTTTGGGTTTGGGGTGTTTTTTGAGGAGGAGGTTGTTGGATTTTTTTGGTGGAGGTTGGGTTTTCTTTCATCCCACTGGAAATTCCTTTATAAGCCCAGGCTGTGATATGAATAAAACAGGGAATGTTTGTTTCACCCTGCTCTTGGGCCAGCTCTCACTTTCCATGGTCTTAAAATGGCCTTTAAGTATTTCTCATCATGATGTGTTAAAATTCATCCTTTTCAAACTGGATACCAAAACTTCAAAATCATATCTTCATAAATACCAGGTTCTTCAGTATTCTGTGTTGTGAAGTCATTCATGTCAATACAAAGTTTTGCATGTTATGACAATTTCCAAGAAATCAGCCCAGCTGTAGTATAACAGTATAGTTAGTGTATGATGGTCAAACAGCATTCAATGCAATAACAAGTCCCTAAACACGTAATGATTGTTCAAAGCACTTCTGCACTGGTTGTACCCTTTGTTTTAAGCCACCTAATGCATACATTCTTAACGCTAAATGCATTTTAATGATGATCAAAGATCTGGTATTCCTGTTTTACAGATTTTGCAATATTCCACTCTCTGCAGAGGTAACATTGAGAAGCACTTCGGAAGGAAAGTATATGCTTTATACTTTATAAAGCATATAAAGTATGTATACTTACATGGGCGCTTTCCAAATAATCTGCTGTAGGGAACACTGGGCTCCAGGACGGCTTTCATGAATGGAGATGAGACATCTGAGGGCTGCTCTTAGAATAAAAGGTTTATTAGGGATGGTGAAAGGTCTTGCTTGGAGCTGCCAGACATAGCACGTGGCAAGGCCTGAGGGGATGGGGGAGGAGAAAGACAAGGGGATGCTCTAGGAGAGGGTGGAAGATCCAAGAGAGGGGAAGTTCCAAGAGGGTGTCTGGCCCCTCTGAGACCCCTTATCAGGAGGCTTCAGGGTGGGCTGGAACAAGACTTGGGCCATTGGGGTCACAGACACCTGAGGTTTCCGGGAGGGTTACAGGTGTGGGATGAACCATACATTTTTGGGGTTGAGATAGAACAGTCCATTAGACTTTTGGACCTATCTGTAGGTAAGGGCATTGTCCAGCCAGCAGGGGGGGATTGTTTTCATCCTGGCTGTACTATTGTGAAACTTTTGCCAGGCAATAATATTTATTCATCCTTCCTAACAATCTGCATTTTAAAATATCTAGTTTCTTGATCTGTCTGCTTTAGGCTTTCAGACAAAATTTCTAGCTAGTAAGTATTTTAATATGTTTTAAGCCTGGGGAACAGAGGCTTAAACCTGTCTGCCAATAACAGTCTGAAAAGGATGCATGAAGTTTCTTATTTAAGTGTTGCATATGTGTTTCCTGAGCTGCAGAATACAGCATGGATAGAAACAAGGAAATAAGCTTATACATAAAAAGTAGTCTAGCTACATCTTTCAATGTTAACTGTGAGAATGAGATTTTCATAAATGCAGTTGCCTTAATGTAGGGTGGATGAAAGTTCATTCTAAACAGAAATTGAAGTTGTGTGGTACTTCACAAAAATAAATGATGGAAATGTGTTCTTTACAATTTCTAAATATAGTGGTACCCTTCCTATGAAAACCTTATCTTGTTTGAAAACAAATCAGGGTTCAAATTCCATGGGTTTTCTTAACTTAAATGGATTGATCTATTTCCTAATAGAGTTTTTCATTTGTTAAAACTAAGATTGTAGAGTGAATCAATCAGCTAAAAAAAAAAGCATGTTGTATTACTTTTAAAGTGAGCTTTACTTTCCAGAAATCAGCTGCATTATTTGAAAATTAGTTTTTTACTGGAGATACAATATTCTTTTTGAGGTTTTACAATTTAAGGTGTGAAGATAATACAGTACTATTTCATTATATTATTTTACATTTATTTGACATTTCTTTAGATTGCAGAGTAACTTCTTAATCCCCAGAAGAGTAAATCTTGTGTACATGGTACCTTAAATAAAAAACTGCCCATCTGCAATATTTCTCTTCCAAAAGCTCTCTGCATATAAGAAATAATTTTCCTTAGGTTTTGATTACAATTATAAGATATATTTTTCAGTTTACTTTTGTTCTCTTGAAACCCAGAAAGTGACCACAAATAATTGGCAGTTTGTGTGTTCCTGCACTCGCTCTCAATCTTGAGGTCTGAGGAAGTTCCTCAAATCCTGAGGTTTGAGGAAGCTCCTACACTACCAAACTGAAGTCAGACTTGGGAGTTGAAGTCAGTTGATGCTTGATAGATGGCTTTTTCTTTTTTCACAGGTGAGCTGAGCCAGTTATTACTTTCCAGACATTTCTGTGTCTACCCAATTAACGGCACTCAGCTAACAGAAGCTTAATTATTATGAAAATCCAAAATTACTTTTGACTGTATATTCTTTAAACTATTTGTTCAGGAAAGGATTTTGTTATCAAAGTTAGACGTATTTACTATGTAATCACATTTTTTCTGCATTTTGTCTCTTTCATTACATTTTAACTGATAAATCAACACAGTACTCATCTTCAAAGATTTTCTTCTGAAGCATGAGATGGTCTGCAGATAAATCATTTTAAGATTTATATAATTGCAGTGGACTAGAACTTCTTTTTGTGGAAGAGCTCCTTCAGCTGTTGTTCAGTTGTTGCTTCTTTCTGTTGCATCAGCTCCTTGGCTCCTTTGGTCACTCCCCAGCCATCTGGCTTTGACATGCAAGGACAATATGGCCTGCCTGAAGCAGGCTTCAGATTCTCCCAGTATTCTTTTCTTGCCCTAAATAAAGAAAAAGAAGCTCAGGGTTTTTTATCCCAGCACCTAATAATATTGAAGGAAACGTGATTTAAATTACAATTGCAAAGGGTTATCTAACTTGTAAAGGTGGGCATTATATTTGCATATAGAAGTATGAATGAAAATATTCAATTTAATGCTACATGCTTTGAAGGTATCTTTCCATCTTTGAAAGGAATACTGTAAAAAAGCCACCATTAGGAGCTGATATACAATATTTTGTCAGTTTTTCCTTTTCATTGTCATGAATTACATTCAAAGAAGCTCCTCTACTTCTCCTTTACCCCTTTCCCTGCTTTTAGGTCAGCTTTAATTCTTGGAGAATTAAAACATAAAACATAAATTAAACATAAAACATATAATTCTAAACATAAAACATTTACAGTAATATTTAGATGCCCAAAGCAGCTAAGCCAGTGTGCTCTTTGGAGCAATGTAAGCCTTTGCAAAAGGTGTTTTAGTTTCCAGGTCAGATATACATACCTTGCTCTGACCCAGGGTTTGGTATGCATGCTCAGATTATCACCCCAGCTACCATGTTTCTCAGAAGCTTCTGGCAAAAATCCTCTTTCAGGAGCCAGCTCCTCAGCTATTGCTCGGATATGATATGGCTCAAACCCACAGCAGCCTCCAATGAAACGAATTCCTAAGTCATAGGCCTTTCTTGCATATTTTTGAATATCCCATCTGGTGGCAATTCTTGGCTCCAGACCTGCAAAGACATTCATATCTTAAGTTTCCACCATGGTCCATTCAATTTTTATCCTGTTTTTTTGTTTTGTTTTTTTTTTTTTACTTGTAAGAAATCACGCTGCTGAAGCACTTGCACTCTGTTTGCAAAAGTCAAAAGTGGTTGTAGATGCAGATGTATGTGTTTGAACTGTCTGACCTAGAATCAGTGATTGAAACTGTCAGAAGGCTAACTTTCAGATTCTGCAGTGCTCTGCTGACCTGTGCTTTTAAGCATTTTTTGCCTTGCAAAACAGGACACAGTATCTTCTGAGACTGATCATGTTTCCCATTCTACAGAGTTCTTAGTTGAAGAATTGGAATACTTTAAATTTACGGCTATATTTCCTAATAAATAATCAATACCTGGGAAAACTGAGTACCACACACTAATCTGTGAAAGGAGAAGGTATCAACCTACTGGCACAGGAATAATCCTGCTCATTATTCCTCACAAATGCTTATTACACTTTTTTCCACAATCAGATACTGGCAGCCAGTTGGGATCTTAGCTATTTCTTAGCCCAACCCTTAGTTATAATCCCAGTCATGAGCAGCTCACTGCCTCAAAACACCTCATTCCTCGTGGAAAGTTCTGTATGTAGGTAAGTTAGAATGCCATCTTTATTTTGAACCCTTCTTTCTCATGCAAGTTGTGTTGAGCATTGTGATGGAATAACAAGAGCCAAGGGAGTAGACTTGTGGAAGGAAAGAATAATAAGTGAAAAGAGCAAGGAAAAACACACCTCGAGGAACTGGAGGCACAAGAGTGGCATAAGTGGAAAGAAAAGAATGGGGACTGAAAAAGACACTTTAAGAAATAAAAATACAGAACTAAAACCCCAAAAGTCCTCCCACTTCATAAAGCATATGCACATCTGCAGGAAGTGAACCAGCATGGTTATCAGTTAAGTGCAGCATCATGTCTGTGCACTGAACACTGCTGGGCAAAGAAGCTGTGCCTGAGGTAGTAAGGCTCCAGAAACACAAAGGAGAGGTAGGATTGTCCTGTCCCAAGAATGCCTAACATGCACCAAAATGATACAAAGCAGTTACACCCCCAGTCCATTTTGTAGTTAGAACTCAAGTTCACAAATAAAAAAGCAGAAGGAAGACAATTAAAGATTCTTATACAGAAAATTACTGATCTCAGGGGGAAAGATGGGACAAAGGAAAAGCAGGTGGACTAATATTGCATGGAAAACTTGGATTAAGCATTTTAGAAAGCTGTTCAAATAAAACCAAGCTTTTGTACAGTGCTGAAGATATGATAGAAAACATCAGAAGAACAAATGCATTATTTCCTTTTTGCTCATATATCATTTAAAAATTAATGCAAAATTTACACAAATGATCAACAGTAAGAATGCATCATTGTGCACTCAGCTTACACCTGTACAGGCAACTAGGTGTTAGGGGAATAGTATAGGTTGTTCCCCTGTAATCTCCATCACCCCATCACAGTCCATGTGACCTGATGAGATGCATTGATCTGATGGCAGATGAAGTAGCTAAGCCACTGTCCATCATATTTGAAAACTTTTGACAGTCCAGTGAAGTTCCTAGTGACTGGAGAAGGGGAAACATAATCCACCGTTTTAAAAAGGCAAAAAATGAAAAGCCAGAGAAAGAGAGACCAGTCAGTCTTACAATGCCCAGAAAAACCTCAGATCAAATCCCCTGGAAGCACATAGAAAAATGAGGATGTGATTGGTGGCAGCTTTACTTTACTATGACTTTACTGAGGGCAAACCATGCCTACAAATTTGGTGGCCTTCTGTGATGGGGTTACAGCATTGGTGGAGAAGAGAAGAATAATGAATGTCACCTTCCTGGACTTCCATGAAGCATTTGATACTGTCCCACACAACATCCTTGTCTTTAAAGTGGGCAGACACCTTCCCAAATCTGACTAGCATTTTATTTGTTTTTTCCATGTCTGTCACTGCAATACTTTTCTTGGCTTTATTCAGAATTAAATATCTATAACTTAACAGTTCTTGATGAGGAAAATCTGTAACATGCTCCTAGATTTGTCCCCTCAATATATCTACCCTTGAGATAATTTGGTATGCTTTCAGTGACCAAGTTATTTCTTTCCAAAACATTGTCTTTATTTAATTGGTGACATCTCAGAGAAATTGCAGTAAAACAGAAGAGAAAACATAGAAAAATGGAAAGAGTTCTACAGAAAAATAAATTCTTCTTGCATCTAATTGCTGGAGTTTGTAAATACAACATACCTAATGCTTCCCTAGACACTTAGATCTTGTTGCCCTGTAGAGAGTATTTGTACTCTTCAGATGTCTAAATATCTCTATGTTATTGCCTTCATGAAAACCAGGTAATTTGGTCAGTTTAACAATGATTTACTGAAAAGATTATCTGTTGTCAAGCAATCAATTGCTGCTTCTGGGTTTTGAAAACACTCTCAGAGCTGGTCTTCACCAATTAATTATTCATGGAAATTCTAAATGCTGAGATGTCATACAGATTGCTTATAGCACACAAGCCAAGAATTATAACAAACCAGAGTGAATCCTTCCATTCACTTGATTGCTTACTGCATCTGTTTGATTTTTCTGCTTGCAATCAGAGAAACTATATGAAGGAATGAATAGGATAAATGAGTTCCTAACACTTTTAAACATCTTAGATATTTTCAGGACTCAGACGTGTTATTACCATTTAATGAATACCCCAGGCTTATGCTTTATTCTCTTTCCTTCATTTATGTAAAGAGAGGACTTAAAAAAAAAAACAACAAGCTTCCTGAAAATCACATCTACTTCTCAGTTTTTTTTGCTGCAAATTCAAATTGTGAACATTTTAGGACCATTTATTCTGATCTTGAAAAGAAGGGTATATGTTATCTGAAAATGAAAGAATTTTCTAATCAGCCTTAAAATGTTTAAGTTGATTTTGCCCTTATGTTACAGGACAAAATACTCACATGAAAATAAGCCCTAAATACACAAGTCTTATATAAATATTAAATGGCTGGCTCTTTCAGTTTTTGTAGAGTTTCTCCTGAGCATGCATGGAGACTTCTTCTCCAAACCGCTAATTTGTTAGCAATATTAAAGTCCCCTTTCTTGTGTATCTCTATTTTCATGTATATTAGATAATTACACTTACAAGATTTAACTATTATGAGTGCAGTAATAATGCTCCTATACCTGTTGTACTGCAATATACATCAAATCCTTACACAGGTAAACATAGGCCTTGTGGGAGAGATATCACAACCCAAAAAAATTAGGTTTTTTTGGTACATTTGCTGCTGCTCTTTGGACTGTTTATAGCAGTCTTGAACAAGGTTCTATAGCATGAGGAAGAATATTTTTAAAATTAATTTAGATTGTGGCATTTTACCTCTTTTTGTCACAATTACACATTGAGTTTAATGCTGTGATACTACTGATGTATTCTCACTGTGTGGATGATCTTTACTCCAATATTACATTTTGATCTGTCTGGAAAATGCCAGGATAACTAGGGCTCATCATATTGAATAAAATTACACCTTGCAGCTTCAGCTGTACTAAAAGCTGGGGGCAAAAAATAAGCCAGGAACAACCAATAAAGCAAACCACCAACAAAAAATATACCCTTGTCTTACCAAAGGGAAATTCTGGAAGATCAATAAATCCCTGTTTTCCACAATCAGGTGTATGGAATGCAAGTGGCTGGCACATCAGGTGGGCCTTTAGTTTAGCAGCCTGCAAGCCCTCTTTCATCAGCCTCACAGTTTCAATACAAGTTTCTGGATCAAAATGGCAGTTGACTCCAACTATAGAAGCACCTAGGAGAAGAAAAGTAACTTCAAGTCACAGCTCCCCAGGAAGCGGGAGATGAAAGCTCCACAGCACTCTAGAAGTGTTGTCCATCTTCACATCAGTGTTACGAAAACAAGGCAGCTGTGCTACAGACAGGCACAAGTCTTCTGAGGCTGATCATGCCATTTATGTCTCAGCTGCACTACTCTTTACCTTTCCAATGATGAATCACATCTTCTACCCTCCTACAGATGTCTTTTTCTTATAGTGTTTTATCAGTAAAGTCTGATTATGTAAAGGCCACATATGGAAATAGGTAGCAGGATCCTAACATAAGTTCTACATTTAGATTGCAACTATAACTTGAAAGGAAAAGAGCAGTTCAGAACAAATATGTAAACCTGTGTATCTTTGCCCATCATGCCCTTGATTAATTTCTTCCTCCCTTCACCTTATTCTGTAGAAAACAGCCTTTTATAGGAGATACTATTAAGCTTTTCATTCTCTTAATAGTCTCATAAAAGAGTAAAGATTCAAAGGCAGTTTTGTGCTTACAATTCTAGGATTTGGGGATGGATCTGCAATGAAATTTGAGTAGGTTTAGGATTTTGCTTTATTCAGTGTCAGTTTTCTATGGTTATTGCTCTTACCTATTTCATACGAATAATCAAGGAGTTCATAGCTCTATTTCCATGTTTTCACAAGACTGTTCTAATAAAGTACACACAGAAACTTTTCTACAGAGCCAAAATGCCTATCAGATACAACTGGGAAGCTACCTACTTGACATACACATTTATTTATTTCAATAATTAGGGTCTTTTCTTTGTTCCACACTTTCAAAGGGTGCATAAAACAGATTCTTACCAGCCTTTACCAGCTGGACAGCACATTGTCCAGGGGACACTCCATGCATGTCTCCTTCTGGACCAATGCACATCGTGGCTGCAACTGGCTTTCCAGATTCTTTTAGAACTTCAACTGCCCAGACAGCCTCTTCAACATGTTCAAAATACTGAAAAAAATTAAAACTAGGCTATTTTGTTTCTCAGCAAAGAAACATAAAAATATTTATCCAGACCCCAAATTCACCATCAATACAATGATTTAATTATTTTCTGATTTATACTAACAATTGAATTTACTGGCCATGCAGTTTAAAAAGGTTTTTTTAAAGTGAGTAAAAATAGTTTAAAGTAATAATACTTTTTTTTCAGAACAGGAATGCACATAGCGGGAGTTAATCAAAGATTAACCCAAGACCTACAAATCAACTAGAAATGTCATCTTAGGTTGCTTTCCATGTACTGGAAGAAATACAGATTAGTCAACAGCCCATCAACATTTTCTCTTTGTATCAGTACAGAATTTTACTTGACTTGGGTAGAAATTGAGCTTCAAAGATCCTATTCTAAAACACCTGCAGGTGTTGGTGGGCATTTACAAAAATATCTGATACTACTGAGATAAAAGCACAGCAGAAAATTTTGAAGGAGGTAGCAACATGTACTGATAGTAGACTAGACATCTTAAAAGTTAACACTGTGCCAGTTGAAGGCATGTACTTATTTTTACAGATTTACCTCTGCAATCAGGAAGTCCACATTCTTCTTCACAAAGACTTCCACCTGCTTTTGAAAGGCTGCTTTAACCTCTGTTTTATCCTTGCAGCTTAAGTAAGATGGTGTTTGACTGACTCCTCCAGCCACTAAAGCATCACCTTCATTAGCCACTTCTCTTGCAATGTCACAAGCAGCTTCATTCACTTTCTGGCACTGTGTGAACATAGAATCTGTTAGTTTTATTTCACCAGAGGTATGCAGAACCCTGGAAGAACAAAAATAGTCAAAAGTCATAATGGCTTTTTAATTTTTTTGTTAAATTTAAATAAATGTAATTTAAATCAAATGGACTTTTAGACTAACACTGATTAAGAAGATAAAATTCTTTCAAACAGTAAAAAACATTACTAATTTCTTGCCTCCTCTAAGTTATCTGTTATCAAATACACAAAACACATTACCTTTAGTAGATCTTACACAAATAGCCTATAAAAAACAAGTATTTGGTGTGAAATGGAATTTTCTTTGCCTCTTAGAAAATTAGTTAGTTACACCTAAGCATGTTTTCATTCTGAAATTTGTGAATGGAAAACAAAATATATGAGAATTTCAACTTTTCTTTTTTAAAATGTATTTTCGTGTTCTGATAATTAACACCTCCCACCCCCAATATAATATTCATGCAGGGTTTAAAGACATTTTAAAAATATATCATTAATTATGTGATATTAAAGTTGCCAACTTAAAGAAAGGGGGAAATATTGCTAATTAATCACCAAGGCTGGAAGTCATATTCCTTCTATATCTAAATTGGGATGACCAGAACAGCTTTACAAAAAGAAGTTAAACTGAGAAAAAAGAGATCTGGGAAGAAGAATTATTATTTGTGGTATTTAGCATTTATGGAGTATAGCAGGTTTCTCTGCAGTCCATAGCCTATGTAGAAGTCTATAAGTCCATAATCTTCTCTCAAAAGAAGAGAAAATTACATGGCTGCCTCAAAAAATCCAGCTGATTTTTACAGCTGTTGCTGACAGATTGTCTTCCATTTGCACTTGTGCATAGGTAGACGTTTGGGTACTCTATGAGGTGGAACCATAAATTAGTTAAACCCTGAAGTAACATGATTTTAGAACTGGCATAAAATAAATTTTGAGAGGTTTGATGTAATGTAATCCAAATACCAGGGGCTCTCCAGCCTTTATAATTTTGCATGTTAGCAAGAATTGAAGCATGACTTGTTCCAGGGTTACTGTGTTTCTGGGACTACCACTTCAGACATTTCAGGTTTGCATCTATTGAAGGTAAAAGGTACAGCATTTCAGATAAATTTGTCATACGACATTTTGGTATGAATTCAATTAAGCCTCAGTTTCCCTAGTGTCCAGTTGGTTCCAATTTCTAACTGAGGATATTGTCACAGATACAGCTATTCCTTCCTCCCTTAACCCTGGAGAATTTTCTCTAGTTTGCAGAAGACAGAACCTACAGTAGGACCAAAGGAACAGGATCAGAGAAACCACTTAATGCCATTCTAGCCTCAAAGGCACTATATATAAATGTTTGACCAGGAATTCCTTGGGCCTGTATCTAGTAAACACACCCAGCATCCTACAATTCCTCTGTGTAGGGGGTAAAAAAACACCGAGGTGAAAAAACTACTTCTACTGATGTAAAAAAATTACCTTCACACAAGAGAAGAGGAATATTAAATACAGTGTATAGCTTGGATTATTTTAGTTGCTACTTAATGAAGATGTGATTCTAAAAACATTTTTCTCATTAGCTACTCACTATTCTTTAAGATTCATCACCATTTTTACAGTTCAATCATTTCTCTGGATGTTAAAACATCTCTGTTTTTTTCACTAGTTTTGCTCCCTGTGGATTTGGTACTCCCTATAATCTTTGTATCTAAACTCCAGTAAACACATCTCCTCAGATAAAAATACAGAAAAAAACCAACGTGGCCATTCTCCTTCCTCTCTTCATCCTTTCCCCATTTTGAGTTTGATTTTTGTTTTGGTTTGGGGTTTTTTGTTACTTCACCTTGCTTTTTTGCCATTTCAGACTCTGAAATTCCATTATCTCATTATCTGGTCCTCAAGTATCGCCAAAACAGTTATGAGAAACTTGATAATCTCTTTGCCAAACCTTTTGAAATTGATCAACTTATTTTGTCTCTCCAAAACTGGTTTACTCACACTTATTTTCTCAGCTACATAATTGCCCCTGTTCTCTAGTTTGTCCTCACTGGCATAAAAGGTGAAGGTCTGCAGGACATTGGATCCAGCTCTGAGGAATTCTCGGTGAAGCTGACGAACTGCAAATTAAGAAACAACGTTATTACTGTGTTATCCCCAAATCCAGTGTTTATTGATGTAATGTTATTGTAAAATAAGTGGCTTTGTGTTTACTAGAAGACCCATTATGAGAAATTAGAAGTAGTACCCAAGACTGCATAGAATTTCTTTATTCTCACCATCAAAACATTGGGTAGAAAATTTTCTTCGTCATTCTTTTCTGCTAAGAATGGCTGAAGATTTCTATACAGTTTAGCTGCAGATTCAGTTTTGCATGCCACCTTAACTATCCTCTATTTTCTGCAGTTCTTCAGATCCCCCAGATATAGAGCTTTACAGAGCTTTTTATAGTGATTTAGGAAGGGATAACGGATGTCTGACAAAAGAACATGAAAGCTTAACAGGGAATATCAGACAAAAGGCTCTTCAAATGAAAAAGCTGTCTTCTCTTACCTTCTATATTATGAAGAAGAAAACAGAAGAAAATATCATAGCAATAAATTAAGGGACAAGATGATAATTATATGGAAGAATACAGTGTTTCATTGCCTCCTCTATTTTGCATTTTTGAGTTTCTCCCAAACAAAGTTTAAAAAGAGTATAGTCAGCCAAAACCAAAGCTCTATTTTGCTAAATACATCCTTACTCAAAAGAAGATTTGTTGCTCCAGAAAAGTGACTCACAGCACAGAATTAATTCTTCCCATATGTCTCCAAATTATGATTTTACAACATAGACAACAATCCTTTTAAAGGAAAGGTTACCATTACTTTCAGTAGACAAATTTCCTACATTAGGACTTTGGGAAAAGGCTCTGTAATGGTAGTTGTGCCTTTCTGGCTGTAAGCAGTACACTGCAATTGCCACAGCAGCAACAGAACAGGAACTGTAAATTGATTTTATATACATACCCACAGAATAATTACAATAATTACTAGAATGCTACTGATCATGTAAAACAGAGTTAAATGCTTAACAGCTTATAGCAAATACAGAGTTCCTTACTTACTGTACACAAGAAACTTATCACCTACACACACAAGGACACTGCAATTTCTATGGCAGATGTTTAGAAAGGTTTTCCTGAAGTTTATCAGAACTCATTGTCTACCGACAGAGTTTGTGACACTGAAAAGATATGCAAGTTTTTAATGAGAATAAAATTATTCCCATAGGCTGCAACAAAAATACACCTGCACCAGAGAAGCTCAAAGAGCATTTTGCATTGCTAGATTTAATGTGCATACATGCAAGTATGTCTGCTTTCAGTGAAGGATTGGTGTAGTATCCCTTGCTTTTCTCTACAGTATTTTATTTCTAGTTGCCGCCTTGAGTAGCTACAAAGTGCTTCTTTTCTTACTACACAGGTGATTTAACACAGTGCTTCTTTGCCCAGCAGTCACAAAAATCTTTCCAGGAAAATAGGTTATAGCAGAGCTACTGCTCAAAAAGGTCTTGAAATCTGCCTGAATGCCTGGAATCAAATTTAATTTTCACATCTTTATGAAGAGACAAAAAAGTTGTAGTGCTGGGAGTATTTTTTTTTCCTACATCATAACAATAGGCCACTGAACCCAATTAAAAGGACTGTCTCTGTATGTTTCTAGTGGATTTTTTTTTTTTATTCTCTTGAATGAGGAAGCATTGATGAAAACTGGTCGGAAAATATGAAAAGGAAAAAAAAAATCTACAAATATTTTCACAAATGCTCTATGACATTTTGATAGTAGACCTAGAAGAATGCCTGGGATACACTTTGAGGAAAACAATAGTGTTGTAAGTACCAGCCTGAATCTCATTCAATCTCAGGCAAATAGGCTTTACCAGTAGAATACATTGTTGTTTTCATCAAACTCACAGCACTATAAAATATCAAAAAGCTAAACCACTCTCTAGTTTACTTGTATGACTTCCAGCATGTTTCCTCCAGCATTTGAGAAACAGGAATAATAGTCACGGGAGGCTAAATCATTATTAATAATTCAATGCATTTTAGGAATCAGATGTATAACAACAATTATTCATTTAAATCCATCATGAGTTGGACATTTCATAAAAGACACAGACATAAGCTGTGAGGACGTAGGAGCAATAAACACCCATGCACATGGGCTCACCACAGAGCAATACCTGATCTGTCTCAGAAGAAAAATACAGATCTCCTAATTTATACAATTACCAGTTTGGCAAATCTCCTCTTTTGTAATACAGTTAATGGCCTTGAACTCTTTTCTTTTTTATTTTATTCCTTGCTGCCTTCTCAGAACTTCCTTCCCTTTCCAAGAAGCTCTGGCAGCTGTATGGTTTCTATACCCACTGTCTCCACCAGTTGCTCCTTGTCTTCTAATACATCTGTTTTCAAAGTGACCTGACCCTTGAGTAAGCAGAAGCAAAAGTGTGGAGGGAAAGCAGCTCCATTGTACATAAAGAAATTAACAGATTTGCCCCGAGGGGTGTATTTATAAATAGTCTGTAAGAGACATGTTCAGAATGTGGAGGGCTTTTGAGGTGCAAAAATAACAAGCAAAAGGGAAAGCAAGAGCACAGAACAAGTGCTATGAGCTGCAAGATGGAACATGCAGGGGCAGCCAAAGGTAGACATGGGGAGAAGTAGAGAGATGATGGACTGTCTCTTTGGGAGATGAGAGTCAGCAAATTAGGTAATCAATCCTTAAACCTTTCCTGAAGCTCTGCATTATCTAACGCTGCCCATAACTCTAAATTAGAGATGCTAAGTGACATGTAAGTGGCGTTTGAAGGCTAAGAAAGATTAGGCTGAATAAAAAGGTGAAGTGTACAAAGTGATGTAACAGAGAGAACTAAGATACCTCTCCTTCAACTTCTCTCCTTCTTCTCCTGTATAGCAGAAAAAACTAACTTGGAAAATACATAAAACAAAGACATTTTTTCCTCAGGATATTCTCAATTGACTTGTGAGATTAACTGCACATCATATTATTAGGGCAAATGCTTTCTTGTAATGAAGCATCCATAAATAGATAATACCATCTGCTTCTGCACTATTTATGCTAAACACTACAGTCTTTACACTGGAAGCTATAGAATGGTTGGTCATTTTTTCTCTGTCCACTTTAAGAGAGTTATTCTGTTAAATGTTTATTGCAATTTTTAGGTTCCTATCAGTTTTTTCATTCCCCCTTTTACAGTGGAGCCAGAAACATTAAATACTCCCATTACAATGTTAATTAAAAGCTGTCATTTCTCTGAAAGAATTAATTTAAAAACTATTTTAGTTTATAAATATAAATTAATGACTAGAACAAAACAAAACAGATAGTGAACTTCAGAATTCCTTTTGATAAGGTATTATAAATTACAAGCTTTAAATGATCAGCACAAAAACACACTGGACAAATCCATAAGAGAGAAATCACTGAATGTTATTAAACACAAATATGACTACATCTGCATGAAAAAGCCCCTGAGATGAAAGTTATTGAAAGATCATTCTGAAGAGGTATCAGTATATGTTTGCACTACTAGTATTCTTACAGAGCCACCTTCTCTTGGCCAGTGTTAGAGCAAGTAAAACAGGCAAGATGAGCTGGTTTTAGGCTGTTCTTAATGTAATTCTACAGTGTCAAGAAACACTTGTATTTAAAAATGTATTATGAGTTCCTATATATATATATATATTATTTAGCCAACAATTTCATTTTTTACACTCACTGTAGGAATATCATTTCCAGTAAAACTGACCTGCTTCTGGGTGTTCCACAGTTGCTTCAGGGGTCCAAGGCCCAGCTTTTACATAGCCCCTCTTTTCAAGAGCAAAGACAAATCCCCCATCTCCAATCACAATTTCTCCAGCATCCAAGCGTTCTAGAATACCCTGAAGAAAGCATGAGGGCAGGTTAACAATTGCAGCTTTTCAATTTGGTGGCTATTTTCTGTATTTGCAAGGCAGATGTAAATATCTGTGACCTAGCAGAAATATTTTTGCCACAAATAATTATTTGTAATGAATTTCCTTTGTAAAATTCTAATTAAAGAATGGTAGATGTTCTCTTTTGCAGCATAAAGTTATGCACACAGAACATATGTGTGCATAATAACTCATTAATCAGTTATATTGTATTCCAGAAATATTGTTTCCAGAACTGTACATCAGTGGTCCAGTTCTGTTCCTATGAAAGTAATATGCCATCTCAAATTCTCCTGTAAAATACATGAGAAACTTCTTAAAATAAGACATTAGTACCACTGATCTCTTTATTAGCTCATCTGATCTCTAGCTTCCAATGCCACCTTCACAGAGCCTTACCACAAGCAGCTTGTGACTCCAGATGGCACAACAGGCATCACAGAAAAGTAAGAATGCAACAGTTTCCTACCAAACAAGACACATGTCAGAAAGCTGACTTGCAGTTTCTGACAGCCTTTTCACAGGCCAGGGTTTGCTTACTCAGATTTACAAAATGAAAGAAAATCCTGTTTGTTTTGCACAGCCCTGAAATGTTTTAGAGTGCCAAATTACAAACCTTACAAAACACTATGCAAGATTAACCTTGTTTCTCCCTTGAACTCCACGCTAATGTGAGGGAAGTGGCAATTATCTTTTGTAAAACTGAACACGAGAACAAGTACTGGCTTTTCCTGAAATACATTGCATTTTTATTCCTTTAATTGCTTCATTGACTTGTTCAAAACTTCTAAAAACTATCTACTATTAGAGTAGGATTGATTTCTACTTTAGGATGGCAACCATAATTCCATCTATATTAAAAATGGTTGAATGAAGACTACATATATGAAGGCAGTAAGTGCAGGATAAGAATTAATCAAGAGTAAGACTGAAATTTTCATCCATAGTTTTCTTCATTTCAACAGAAGAAGTTTGAGGGAGTAAGAAAAAGAAAAGCCTTATGGAGATAAATTTGAGTGTGATTTTCATGCTGATTGGACGGGTTTATTACCCTTCAAACTTCAATTATTAGCTTTCTTGATAATTTCCTTTTCATTAATACTGTTCTCTCATGCCATATATCCAATAAAGACAAACACAATATTGCTGTTATGGCAGAACAAGAACAAGGCCTTTCCAACAGCAAGGTAAAGTGTGCCAGCTGGGCCAGTTTCAGAACAACAACAGCAGTGTAAGGCTCCTTGGAGGCTACAAAGCCTGGCTGAGAGCATCACCTACTTTGGCTGAGGCACTGACATTGCAGCAAAATGGCAGGATTGGTTTCTACACTGCTGCTGTGCAGAGCTTTGCCAAGTGCTGGCCTGTAAATCTCTGCATCAGATTCCTTTGCATGACTATGGACTTGCCAAAATACTGAGCCCATTAACTTTAAAACTTCAACAAAGTGTGCAACTTTTTATATTTGTTTCCACAGAACCAGGGAGAAACAATTTTAGAGTAAATGTCAGGAGGTTTTGTAATGATTGCAATAAACTAACTTTCATTTGTAAAAGAATGCCTCAAATGGTGCCAGCAAAAGCTCACTGCTTGAGTCCCTGCTTCCGCTGTCTGCCAAAGAATCTTTTGTAGATGAAGCCTGCTTCAGAAATTTGATATGTAGAGAACAGGCGTGCAGAACAAAAAGAAATTTTTAACATAAAGGCAGCCTCAGTTTTTGATTTTTAACGGAACATTGAGTAATAGACACAAAATAACATCATATATAGGTATTATATTTATTATTATATTATGTTTTTAAATGTACTACAACAGAATATTCTTTTAACAAGTAATTTCTAGTATTTAATAGCAGTTTTTCTTCACAGTTCTGTTTCTTTTTGAACTGCAAATCTTCACTTTTGAGACACAGATGCAACATACGCCATGTTTGAATAGACCATGGCACTTCAACATATTGTGATATATTAAGTCTAGCACCAAGATATCTAATGGCAGTAGAGATAAATACAGAGCACAAAATACTTAATAAAACCTTAGTTTGTCAGTTCATGTTGGATTCAAATGGAAATAACCTTTTTGCCTTCATAAACTTAGTTTTAGGTCTGATATCTTCACACCATTTTTACATTATATACTGTGCAAAATACCACCTATTTAAGCACCATATAGCTAGCTGAAGTTCAGCATCAAAATTGTTTTGTTCAGACACCTACAGCTGTGTGCTTATGTCTAATCCAGATCAATATTGCACTGTCAAGTGATCTGGTAGGAGACAAAAAATGTGTTAAATTAGCATGTGTAAAAAGCTATCCAAGGCTTTTTGGATCTGTCTTTTCCTGCTTTACTTTTGCTACTATGAATGAAGTTGCACCACATGGTTCATACACCTATATATGGACAGCATGAGTGCAAATGCCTCTATGAAGATATTCCTACCGCCACCTTTAGGCATGTAACTATACTGTGTAAGTGAAAAGCCTGCTCGGTCAACCTATAACCCACTTTTTCATCAGTGGAGAGAAAATAAATCGTGAAACAACTATCCATGTTTCAAGCCTTCAAGAGAAGTTCACTGCTTGTAGGGGGAATTTAGAACAGTTTCCTTCTGCTAGATGTTGGAATCAGGTGGTATATGACAAAATATAAAAAGCAGAACAAATACCCCAGAGCTTCTTCTCTTATCATCAATCTACCTGTAGGACCTAGAGCTCATAGATTTCTTTCCATACCTTTCTGCTGTTTTGCTCTACACGTAAAAATGAGTAAAACCCATTCTGAGAAAGATGTGACCTACTAGTGGCAATAGTGTTCTTTAAACGGAAGACAGAATATGTGATTCTGCTGACCTTCTCAAGCAGCAGCACAGGTTACCAGTTCTGATATACATCAGACAGTTTGACTTAGATATTGCTCATAGCTTTGCCTTAATGGCTTGAATGGCTGGTGCCTGGATAACTTTTTATACTGGCTTATTTCTTTAGCTAAATAGGGGAGCAGTGGGCATGCATACATTGGAGTCTGGGTTGATATGATAAACACCAGTCATATTAATCAAGAAGTGAGCAATCTGGACCCTTTAAACAGAGCAGGTAGGATGCTGGAGACAGAAATCTCATCCAATATCAGTTTATCCTTATTATTTTAATTTGCAGTGTGTTGCAAGTACTGCTTAATTCGTGTATCAAATAATATAATGGAAAATGGTTTTGTACTCTGGTGGCTCTACTCTACGTGTTCAGAGAAACTAAGATGATGTGGGTTGTGACTGCGTTAAGATCAATCTAATTTATCTGTCTCATAACGACGTCCAAATATCCTTAACGTCTCGATGCTGAACGGGTACAATTACTACGGCTTTATTTTAGGTTTTCACAAGATGGCCTTACCTGCGGAGATACCGAGTACCTTAGAGGGATGTTAACCAGCGAGGGTTGTGCCGGTCAGGAAGCAGTTCCCCTGCAGATCCCGCGGACAGGACCGGGCGGAGGCGGGAGAGGCGGCCGGGAGCCGAGTCCGGTGCCCAGCTCCCGGCGCGGGGCTGCTCCCCCGCACCGCCCCGGCCCGTCCCGCCGAGGGGGGCACCGCCACGGGGACACGGCTCCCCTGCCCACGGGGAGCAGCGGCCGGGTCCGCGCGAGGGAGGGAGACGGGAGATTTACCCTTTTGCCCTGCTTCGCGGTCTTCCTGATCGGCAGCATCTTCCTCGCCCAGGGACGCTCGCTGCGCGGCTATGCCCCGACGGCTCGACGCGATCCTCGGCTCGGTGGGCTCTCCGGCCGCACCTTTATAGCCCCGGGAGGAGGCGGGAGCTGTGGGCAGCGGTGCGGGCGGTCCCCCCGCCCGGCCCGGCCCCTGACCCCGCGGGCGCTCCGGCTGGGCCGGGGCAGCCCCGCTCCCCCGCGGCTGCCCCCTGCTCCAAGGGGCGGTCCGGAGCCCTGCTCCGGGAGGGCCGGGCTCGGCGGGCCAGGGACGGGACGGGACGCGGCGGACAGCGGCGCGGAACTGGCGCTCCGCATCCTTGCTGCGTGTGCGGGATGAGCGCGGTGCTGCGGGGAGCCCTGCGGCGGCTGCGGCCCCCGCGCCGGCCCGGGGCCCTCGGCGCCCAGGGGCGGTGAGTGCGGGCCGGGCCGGGCGGGGGGCGCGGGCAGCGGGGCCGGAGGCGCGGCCCCCGTGCCGCTGCTGTCCGGGATGCGCAGGGAGGAGCCGGTGACCGGAGCCAGCTCCGGCCGCCGGGCTGCGGCGCTCCGCCGGCTGGGGCACCTGTGGCCGGGAGGTGCCTCCCTGCGCCTGGCATCGCTGCGCCGCAGCCGGAGCCTGCCCGCGCTGCGTCGCTGACCCGGCGCAGCGAGGTCCCTTCTGTTGTCTTCTGGGCCATGCCGATGAGCAAATAATGACTGGTTTTAACTGGCACGATCTGGGTGACCTGTTTAGTTCACTGGGAAGGTGAACCCCGGATTCTTGCCAGGCTCCTGGGCAAAGGTTTGAAAAAAGCTGAAAGGCACATGAGGAGATTTCAAATCCACAGCATAAAAGAATAAGAAAAGAATTTATGCTTGACCTTGATTACTGTGTGCCTCAAAATTCATTAGAGAAGCTGGTGTAAGTGTTGCACATCTGGCTGTTAAACAGCTTACTGTTAACTTAAAAAATTAATGTATAATCAGAAAAAAGAACCCGTGCATGTGTGTGGTGCACCAAATACAGAACACTTGTGATGTCCTGTGCTCCCACTTATTTTACTTTTCATTTGCTGCCACTTATTGTATAAGCATGTTCCACCTGCAATTGCATTTAAAATGTTATAAGATCGCCATTGATAAGACATAAAACTAGTAGCCTGTTGTAAGTACTGTTGTTTTATGGTAGTCTGCACTGCTACTGTAATAACATGCGCTACCTTGTCTCACATCCAAAAAAATTACTTTTTAAAAATTTGTGATACATTTCCACATGTAGCTTGCTGCTTGGCTGTCTGTGGATGAAGCAGAAGAGGATCACTTGACTTGCAGGAGAATGGGGCTGCTTATGGCAGGAGTTATGGTTTATGATGAACTCAAGTAGTTGTGAAAATACAGTGTGGAGCAGAAGGTGTGGGCCCTTGACAAAAGCCTGTTTCTATAATGTTTTGTCTTAAGCAAAGTAGGAGATGCCAACTCTGGGAATGGCTCAGTATTTAGAGCATGTACAAATAACATCAGAGTCATTAATTCAATCTCTACATGGGCCATTAACTTAGAAGTTGGACTTGATGATCATTATGGGTACCTTCCAAATCAGCGAATATGTGAACGTGGCAAAATAGAACATGAAAGTAAGTTTCAAGTATAAAGCTTTTTTTGTTCATGAACATATACACAGATGTGGTCTGCTGACACTGGTTTTAGAAATTTATTAAGGGGTCTTACTAAGCAAATATTTTTAAAGCCTATTTGATAGCATACTACAGTACTTTGGAGAAGTCAGGTTTTGACATTATCATGTTATACATCAGCTTCTTTTTGAGAAACAGGTTCTATATATAAGGGTATATTGGATAAATAATAGTTAATGTAAGTGGCAGCAGACTTGTTGTTTTTTCGTTCTGTTTTTGTTTGTTTGTTTGTGTTTGTTTGTTTTTAAATATTACTGTTTACCTATATGACTCTCAAACAACATTTACTTTAAAAGTGGATATGAATGAACAGATTAGATCTTAAGCTATGTGTGTAAACTCCCAAGTAGAGACCCTTGTGTATTATGGTTGAAGTTGTAACCAAAAGAAGTGGGGAAAAGTGTAATTGCCTTTTTCTAACTGCAATTTTTTTCTTTATTTTTAGTAGAGAAGCCTCATCTCCTTCCTTAGGGAAAGATAGAGCAGATACAGTGATCATTGGAGGTGGTTGTGTTGGTGTGAGTCTAGCCTATCACTTGGCTAAAGCTGGCTTGAAGGATGTTGTTCTGCTAGAAAAATCTGAGCTCACTGCAGGATCTACCTGGCATGCAGTAAGAAATATTTTGTTCATCTCTCAAATTAACAGTAGTTTGTGTATATAATGGTGGTGGAAGTTTCATTACCTTTTAATTCCCTCTCTTTCTTTCATGCCATTGCTGACATTACACAAAATCCTGGAGGAGTAAAGGTAACAAATGTACTCTTTGAGATTTTTAAGCATATTTGTCTGCATTCTAAAGACAAGAGCTAAAAAGATATACATGTAATAATGTCAGGGTAGGAACACCTCCTTTATTAATCTTAATCACATGGTCATACTGGTTCACAATGTGTATTTATGTAATTACATATTTTCTGAATCTATATCTGGAGTAGGTAATGTAGCAAAATTAAACAAAACTTGCCACAATAATACAGTAATGGATGCTTTTTCAATTTTTTTCCAACTATTCTTAGCTGAAATTGGGAGATTGTTATCTCTATGTGTAACAACAAAAAAGAGTAGCAACCCAATATTTTGATGTCTCTACATCTACTCTGTTAATACAAGAAATTATTGCATTTATGCAATAATTTACATTTCAGAGGACAAATTAATTAATTATATTTAATTTGTATTCTCATACTTCTCCAAGAGGAGGAAGTCTGAAGTCTGCAATGCTTCATCTTAGTGCAGATGTTTTGTGTTTTTTGGGGTTTTTGAAAGAACAATATTAAAAAATGAAATAAAAAAAAATATTATTTCCTGCACTGTATAAGTAGTATATTTCATTTTACTTGCTATTCAATAAACAAAGCAAAAGAAAACACGCTGTATGTAGTAAGAAGAAACAACATTGAGTAATTGTACAATACAACAGTTTGTCAAACAGAGCAACACCATGTAAAGTGTCAGATCATGCATCTTGTGTATTCAATCGTAACTACAAAATACTCACAGACCCAATGCATATACAAAACAATATGATTGTAAAAAACAACAAAAATCCCCTAGTTCAATAAGGAACCAGAATCATGAATGGTGTTATTACCGAATGTTTCCTTTGTTCTTGTTACACTCACTCACCCTAACTTACTGCTCATTGCAGTATTAAAGCAACCCTTCCTCCAGTACTTTTGCCCACACTTCTTAGTGAGAGCAACGTTGGAGCCCTGAGTGAGGGTCTGTTTCAAAGGAGCTGGAGCTGGAGCTCGGCAGAGAAAATGCCTGCACTACCAAAATTGAGAGAGATGCCTCATGGCACCTCTTAGAAGGAATTTGATGCAGTTTACACAGCAAGACACCTACTTATGGGCCATGTTAAAATAGATAACTATATGGTATGTCTTCATTGTCTCTTTTTATTGAACTCGGTATTAGAGGACATTGAAGATGAAAATGTTGGTGATGCCTGTTTCAGATGAGTAGAAAGATCAAAACTATGACAGTGAACTCCTTGTTAAACCAGTTATTGTGTATTTATCAGTGTTTTCCTCACAGTGATACAATACTAAAAACAGATTACAATTACGTGAAATGGCACATAGCACATTGCCTGCAGCCACAAACGTTGAAAGTCTGGTTCAAATGTTGCTGCACTATACATTTCGCCTCTTTCACTGTTCAGGAAATCCTGCCAGATCTCAGGATCATGTTTCAGATAGCTATTATTCCTGCTGGTGTTGCTGCCAAAACTTTCTTTCACTTCTCAAGTCTGAGATAACTTTGGCTGACTTTCATGTGTGCTATTAAGACAGCACAACAAACATGCACATTTTTATATTACCAGTTATGAAAAGGTGTAACCAAGTGAGTTATTACATGTTGTATTATACATTTGCTTGCAACATAACATTGATTTTGCTGTTGACAGTAAAGCACAGCACCAGTCAAATAATAACTTACTACAATTTGCTCACACTTGCAAGAAGAGAGTTTAGTATATAACAGCGTTAATAATATTTTCTGCCAGAAAACTAATTTAATAATTACATTAGAATAAAATCTGAAACTGATTGAAATAGAACAAAACTGATACATTAACTTTTCAACATTTAAAAATTTCAACTATAAAAATGATTTAAAGTATTTGTTTCAAATCTCGTAGCAAAGTGGCAATTCTTTAAATAATTTTTCCAGATCATGTTTATGTATAATAACAAAATCTCTTAGAAAAATTGAGTAAATCCTAGAGAAAAATCTCCTTCAACTACAAGAATGTAGTTCATTCTGAAATTCAGGATAACATTGGGAAGATGCATTGGGAAGCCAGCTCAGTATATTGGTAATAGAGCAGGAAAAAGCTGCAAATCAGGCAATTTAGAAAACATACCTGAGCATGTGAAGGGAATGTTAGGAAAGCTAAACCTCAACTATATATAAGATTTGTAAGAAAATTGAGTGACAACAAGAACTGCTTTGACTGCTGCATTAATAGTAAAAGGCTGAAAAATAGTAAAAGGCTGGAAAAAAATTGAAAATAAGTGCACGAGGTGAGTAATTCAGTCATAGTATACACAAATAATGTCTCAGTTCCTTTTTGCCTCAGTTTTCTCTGACAGGGTTTCTCAGGCCTCCAGTTTAAAGGAGAAGAGTAACTACTAGCAGTGGATAAGGACCAAACCAGGGTTTACTGGAGTAATTTGGCACATCCTCATACGTTGGAGTAGACAGGCTGCATCCAATAATGCTGCTGATTCACCACAAGGCTGCAGATGTGTAACCTTTGAAATACTATTGAAATTGGTGGACGTGCCAGAGATTTGGCAAAGGGCATATGTATGATATTTTCTAAAAAGCTAAAGGGCTGAGCAGAGGAACTAAAGGTCACTTAGCCCTAGTTCAGTTCTTCAGAAAACATCAAGTGAGTCTCAGGTTCATAAAGAAGGAAAAAAAAGTGATTTGCAACATTTAAAATAACATTGCAAATAACAATAACAATCAAAATAAATTTGCAAAGAATAAATAATGTCAGATCAAATCTGATTGCTGTCTATTATGGAATATTATGAATTCTTAGACATAGGGAAATCAGTGGATGTCGCTTGCCTAAATTTTAGCAAGATTTTAGATACGCTCTCCCACACTCTTCATGTATTCAACTTTAGAAGATTATATGGTCTGTATGGCTGGACAACTAGAAAGTTAAAAGGTTCTTTGGATGGCTGGGCTTAGAAGGTGAATTGGTCATATTCTATCCAAACCCTGGAAATAACTGGAATGTCACAGGAGTCTGTCCTGGGACCCATCCTGTTTGATATCTTTATCAGTAATTTGGAGTAGGGGATGAAGTACATACTCATCCACTTTTGAAGTTTACACCAAACAGTGAGAAATAGTGCACTGAAGGGCAGGGCAACCATGCTGAGGGACCTAGGCAGTTTGCAAGGATGAAAGGACAGTTTTATGGAATTTAACAAGGCCAAATGCAAAGTTTCATATGTAGCTAGAAAAGCAGAGCAGCTTCTGTCTTTGAACATTCTCAAACAATCTGGAAAAAATCTTGATAAATGTGGTGTGATCTTATAGCTGACCCTGCTTTGAATATGAAATGTAAGAGAAATCTCCTAAGGACCCATTCAATCTTTTTGTTTCATTAAAAGTATTTTATGATTTTATCTTAATTTTTACAAAGTGAAATTGGGTTATAGTTGTCTGCCAGCTGCACTCTTGAAATCAGAAACATTTATTTTCTCAATCCAAAAAGTATCCAGTGCATTTAAACTTCTTCACTTGAAAGTGTAAGAGATTGAAGTATTTATTTAATCCCTGAAATTAAATGCTCTTGAATGTATATGGGTTTGTAGCTAACTTGCAAATGATTTGTGACCCATTTAGTCCAAAATGACTACACTAATAGTGACCACTAAAATGGAATTTCCTGACATCTGGAAGATTTATTACTACATTTGGAAGAATAAAAGAAGGCCAGAAAATGTTTACATAAATAAAAGAATACAGTAAAAACAAAATGCAAAAACAAAATTTGCAGGTAGAAGTAAATTAATTACTCTTAGGCATTGTACAAGGCTAAGGAAATTTAAATATTTCAATGCCTATTTGATTTCTTCATTCTGTGCACACTGAAAAAATGCCCTTAGAATATATTTTTAAGAAACAAACAAGTTTCAGCTAAAAACTCTGCAGTCAAACAGCCCTGGGGCTTACTCGGTAATTAATATAATGTGTTCACAATGTGAATGCAGATGTTTCAAATGAGATATAAATCACATTTAGTCAAATATCTAATTTTCAGCTGTGTCCTGTGTGATGATAATGGTTCAATATGATAATAAGAAATGAACAAGGAATGTTTTTTCCAGAGTATTAATTTAGCCCAGGGACTTCCTGAAATCAACACATCTGCTTTGTGCTTGATGGCGCCCTTACTAGATGAATCTCCCTCCGACAGGTTTCTGTGATCTCTTCTTAAATTCAGATTGTTAAGGTAATGAACATTGCCAAAAATACTTAGAGTCAAAGTTATGAATAGAATATAGCTAGAACTGAAAAATATTATACTGACAAATGATTAATTTTACATTCTTTTCCACTGGATTATCTGGGCATTTCAGTAATCTGGTGCACTATGATATTGTATATAAATTGAGATATCAGATAGGAGAGAACAACTGCAACAGTATCATAGTTTGGCAGACTTGATGAGAAAAGACAGATGGGAAAACACCTGTGCAGAAAACAGAAATGGCTTAAGTACAGAAAATACTTTAGTTTTATTTTTGTAGCAGTTGGCTGTATCCATGTGTTATTTTTCTTTATAATATCTTGGCAGTTCCTTTTTAAATGACAGTTGGAAGGAAAGCAAAAACACTGCATTTCTAATCTATGTTGTTCCTATTTCTTATTTGAGGCTGGTTTAACTACTTATTTTCATCCTGGAATAAACCTGAAGAAAATCCATGCCTACAGCATCAGACTCTATGAAAAGCTGGAAGAAGAGACAGGACAGGTAACCCCCTTAACCTTTGAAGTGTTAATTCAAAGAAATACCAATTGTAGCAATAGCCTTATAAAAAATGTAGTTGATAATGATGTGAATAGGAGTATATGCCTTTTTATTAAAATACATTCTTCTTCATGCTGAGTCACTACATTTTGCAGATGGTTTCCTCTACAGCTGAGGAAAATGGTGCTCATAAAACATCTCAAGACACAGCAGAGAATCTGCAACTTTTAACTTGATAAAGGAGCTAAAATAGTATAAGGAATCTGGAATTAACAGATTGATTATGATATACATTCCTGCCTTAAATATGTCTGGTTAAAAATTCATATGATATGATGCTGTCTGTACTTGAGAAGATTGCTGCAATTCTTTGTGTCCCTTTCCGTGTTTGTATTTAGCGACTTAAGGAATGCATATGTGGAAAACACAGGAGTCATCTTTTTCATTTGGCATCTCTCAGGCTTATAGATTTCATTTACTAAACTTGTGCTTGTTTTGGACAGCAGCAGAATTGAATGAACCTCACTTTATTAGTCTACAAATTTAATATATTTTTAATATCTGTCATATATATGACAGATATTTTTCATATTTGTCATAAAATGCTTTTTTTCTTCTTTCTGCTACACAACTAGATAAACTGCCACATCAGATTATCATTGTGAGTTCCAGTGAAAGACTTATTCAGCCTTATCATTGTCTTGTGAGATAACATAGACAAGATAAAGAAAAGTAAGCATTCAGGGTCCAGCTCTGTAAGGATGTTTAATTTATTAAAAAGACAAAACCAGCAAGTGTTTTTTCATTGTGTTTATAAAGGTGCTTAGTTAAATACATTCAATAGGAAATCATGCAGATGACAGCTTTTAAAACAAAGTATATAATATATACTTATTTTTGAGATGTATCTGATTCTATTTTTGAAAGTGTGAGTCCATATATCAAGTATTTAGTTGTTAGTAAAAATGAATGTATCATGGCATCCAATAAACACTTCTTCCAACTGTTTTGAAGATAGTAGCATTAACTTAGGAAGTTAATTTGATAACTTATTGAAAAATTACTTTTTCTAGGTGTCTATATTCAAGGCCTCTTCCTTCAAGGGCCCATAGCTTACTTGCATTTTTCTTAATGATGTTAGCGAAAAAATTCCTGTAGACTCCCCTTAGCACAGAAAAATACATATATGGCAATCGGTAAAGGTTCCTTCAGTAATTTGCTGTTTCTCTTTGATTTAGGCTGTGGGGTTTCATCAGCCTGGCAGTATCAGAATTGCTTCAACTCCTACTAGGGTGGATGAATTCAAATACCAAATGACTCGTGCTGGTTGGCACCCAACAGAGCAATATTTAATCACGCCTGAGAAAGTGCAAGAGCTATTTCCCTTATTGAACATGGATAAGGTAAAGAAGTCAGTTTTATGAAATATAGCTTACATTGAAATTAAATATTGGTCTATCAGAAATATGCATGTACAGTCTTCTTTCTTTATACAAAATGTGCAACAGATTCTTATTTTTCAATGGAAAAAAGATGTATCATAGCCTAAAATCAGAATTTGTGAATTTTATGCATGTTTTTAGAGTACATACTATTAATTACTGTGTCTATAATACTGTAATATTAAAGCATTGCAACCTTTGATTGCATTGGAGATCTGAGGAATTTGATTGTCATAAGCCTTTGTTAGGTTGGATAAAATTATTGTATATTTTGAAAATTTGTTTTGACTTAAAGTTTACTATATTCAAGTAAGAAAGTAGTTTTTTTAAAAAAACTATCTAATTTTGATAAATTGTACTTACTTTCATTTGGGGGATTTTACCTCTGTTTAGGTTTTAGCTGGCCTGTATAACCCTGGAGATGGTCATATTGATCCTTATTCTCTAACTATGGCCTTGGCTGCAGGAGCCAGAAAATATGGTGCTCAATTAAATTATCCTGTGCAAGTAACTAATCTGAATGTCCGATCAGATGGGACATGGGAAGTTGAAACTCCACTTGGAATAATCCAAGCAAAGAGAATTGTGAATGCTGCAGGTAGGATTTAATATAAGCATTTGTGTGTAGCTAACACGAAGTACCTTATTTCTTCACAGTATGGTGAAAATTTAGCTCTTATATTAGTTGTCCTTGAATAGGCATTAAAAATATTTGCCCTGATTTGTCATCAGCAGTAAGTAATCAGACTGCCCTGTTAGATTTAGTAGCAAAAGAGACCTTTACTGGTCTACAATAAGTTGTGTGGGAGAGAGTTGAGGTCTAGAGTCACAGAATCATAAAATACTCTGAGTTGGGAAAGATCCACAAGGATCATGGAGTCCAGCTCCTGGCCCTGCAGAGCAACATCCCTCAGAGTCACACCGCGTTCCTGAGAGCATTGTTCAAACACTTCTTGAACTGTGACAGGCTGATGCTGTGACGACTTCCCTGGGGAGCCTGTTCCAGTGCCCAATAGGTGAACTGTCCATGTCTCTAAAACCTGACAAAACATACCTAGGAAGGCAGATGGAATGTGCATATGAAATAGAAATCTCTTCGCTGTTTCTTCAAAGAGACTGAGCTTGCCTGTTTCACCATTATGTGTCTCTAAGACTTAACTCTATCCACATATCCTTGAAAAGGAAGATTTTTTTGTTGTCCTTTGAGTCACATTTTAAACATGTGCTTGGCTTAACAGTGCATTTTTTGTATGTCATAAAAATTGCCTAACTCAAGAGAGCTTGTATTTGCATAAACTAATGTTATTCTTCATTGTGTTAAAGAGGCCAAACTGATGTTTCTGCTTCAAAGAACTTTGGGCAAGTGTCCTTTGAATTTGTGTTTATTTTCCTAAGCAAGTTAATAAGTCTAAAAACCTGTATTCAATCTAAATTTATTCACTTTTTATTACGCTGCTTTATATAAGTGTAGAAAAATATATTATTGAATATATTGGTGAAAGGTCTTATGTGAAGCATGCTTTCTGCTTCCTAGTGGAAGATTTTCTGTTTTCAATTGTTTCAAAACATGTTGAATATTTACCATATAGATTAAAGTTTTGCTCACTCTGCCTCAAACTGGACCATATCTGCATTTTTAGGGCATTAGTCCTGCATACCTCCCATTGCAGTGAATCATCAGACTTCAGTCAGAGGCTGTGATATACTATACTTTTACGCAGATGGGACAAGTGAACTGAGAGCAAGAATACACCTGTATAATTCCTTTCTGTATATTTGCAGAGGAACAGAAAAAAATTAAAAGCACCTATTTCTAGTGCAAGGCAGATAAAATTAAGATGTTAAATGAGACAGGGACTCTTCTTGTTGGTGGGTAAAATACCATAGGTCACAATTGGAATTATGAAGGACTTGGACTGGAAGGGGAATAAGTTGGGAGAACAAAATGCCTTTGAAAGATTTCTGGAAGTGTTTAGAAGCACTAGCAGCAAGTAGAATAGTTACATGATGCAGGACTTACTGAATAAGGAAGTTCAAACTGGGAGGGGATGGCAGCGGTAGGGATGACACCAGAGATAGTGGGAAGGTATCTGATTTGTTTCATTAAGGAAGCTGAAGCTAGGAGCTTTTCAGATGAAATGATTAGCAAGGATTCTCGAGGAATAGTTGTATGTGAAACTGAGTGGAAAACAGACCTGTTTAAGCATGAAAGACTGGTGTAATATGTAATAGAAAGGAAAGGGTAGATGGGAGTGGATTGGAAGGAAGAGAAGATTGGATTGGGACAGAACTTGGCAAACGAGGGAGACTGACTAGCACATGGTGACAAAATAGCTGAAGAAGGATGTAAGGACTGGAGTAAAACTAGAAATTGAGAAAGCAGAAAAAAAAAAAAGAGAGAAATTTAGAGAGAGTGGGATCAAACAGCTGGACTCTTAGGGAATGTGCTTTAGAGGTCTTTCTTTCAGAGTCTGGGATATAGACAACCCTGCCTTGGGTTAAATCATTCCAGGCTTTTGGTAAAGACCTACTGGAAAACCCATTGAAAAGTGTACTTTCATATATATATTTACATACACAGGTGATCACCTGCTATTGCTATCTGCCTTGCTAAAATAAAAAAACTCTGATGAGGCTCTAAACTTACTCATGAGAGCCATGTAATTAATTTTAGAGAGAAAGAGGACTAGAAGAGTTTAGTATGCTTTGTAGAAGGCAATCAACCACACAACCAGGGAAACCAAATTAAAAAAGCTTATGTAAATCACAAAGTCAAGCACTTGGAAAATGAGAGGTGTCAATATTGGATTGCCTTTGGACTGACAGTTCATATCTTTCAGGCATGAACTATGGAACAGCATTCAGTTACAAAATCACAAACTCTCTTACAAATAGGATCCTTATGTCATTTGTTACACAGTCTGGATGTATTGGTTTGGAAGAGATCTAAGATTATGAAAGGGAAAGGCAGCTCTCTTGGCAATCAGACTTATTTAAACACCAAACTTCCAGCCACTCATTATTCCCACCTATTCGCTCTGTGATGTATGGATGAAGTATCACAGATGTAGTAATTTTCTTACATTTTTGTAGTATAGTTATCTGCCTTTGGCTAATATGTCAAGATTAGGCAGGGTTTTCTGGTAAATGTTTTTCAAAGCTTATTTGTAAATACTAGAATTCACTCTTGTGAGTTTTTCATAAGCCTTTATAATTATTTAATAAGTTTTAAAATCAACAATATATTTACTTAATTCTCCTGTGTAGTTAACTGTTCAGCCAAAATGAATATTTGAAGCACATATTGCTTAACATTCTGGCTAATGATGTAAAATCAATAGTGTATAACACATATCTCTTATAAATGTTTTCTCAGATAACATTCATTCTTTTTCTCAGCCTTGCCTCATTCCACTACATATCATGACTTGTATGATTTTAGGCTCATGTTGCAGAGAAAAATACATCAGAAAGCTCTTCATGTTCCCTCTCCCCCTCCCCACCTCACCCTGCAACTGACATCTGCTGCAGAACTGGAACAAACTAGTTCCAACCAATCTTTAGCTGTTCCTTATGTGAGATTTCCATTTTAGAGGAAAGCAGATGCCTAATAAATAATCCCTGACATGAAGCAGCTATACTGAGCCTGCTGAAGTTATTTGCAGCCTATTTATAATGGAATGTTTCATTAAAATTTCCAAAAATAGTGAGTTTTTCTGTATATACAATGTGGGGGTGTGTATATAAGCATGTATTTTCAGACATTTAAGCGCTATATATGCAAGCATTTATATATAGCAGTAGAAGATTATCTTTTTCAAAACCAAGAAATGGTCAGATGACATACTTCAGCAGATATGTTAAGTAATACTACCACTAAATATTTCAGCATCAGATGTTTTCAGTGTCTAGAATTTAATCTTCACAAATGTCCCAGAGATATAATGTATGCCTTCATTTATCTCTAGTATGTGTGATATGACTTGACATCTGCTTCCAATAAGAATTTTATTTCAGAGAATATATTCTTCTTTTAGCCATTTTTGTTTTTGTTCAAAAAACTTAAACAAAGAAACCATAGTATTTTTTTAGTACATGTCACCCTTTGTTATTTTAAGCAATTTTAAAAGTACTTATCATAAATGTGTCTTTTTTAGATATACATTACTGTAAATTTTATTTTAAACAAACCTAAAGTATTTGTCTCTTACTTAAAAACACTTTAAAATTAGTTGTGTATGTAATGTTATTCTCAAAATCTAACTGCTAAGAATTTCTTACTAAGAAAGAAGCAAAGCTGTTTCAAAGACCTATTTTTCTGCTGCTTTAATTTTTCTGTTCTCTGTGGATCATTAGCTCACCTTACCTTAAAATAGTTTTATTTGTAGGTGACATGAAAATGCCCAAATCAAAACAAGTTGCCTAAAGATTGTTAGCTGCCACTTAAATCCACATTTTTGTGTGTCCTGTGTAATGAAGGAAACCCTTGCATATGTGCTAGAAATGCAGATTTATACAAATTTTTTCATTGACTTCTGTAGAGGAGAACATAAGTCATGTTTCATTAGCCTTAAAGGACGTTTTGGATCACTCACTCTATATGATTATGGCATAATCATCTCTCAACCAATTTAAGTGACATAACAAGTGTTCTGGCAATGAGACTCCTTCAAATGCTGAGATGCCATTTAGAAGAAAAAGCCTTATATATGACAACTGCAACAAATGCTAGTTTCTAGCATTTACTGGGCAGGGCCTTTTAGCTGATCAGATCTCTTGAAGGTGATAGGGGATTTCCTCTGCTGCTTTGCCTTAGCTGGCTGTCAGTGATTGTTAAGTGAATTACCACAGAAAAGGTTTTCCTTGGAAAAACACATTTTTTTAAAACTGTGAGTGTTAGGCCCTGTGGCTGGTTTGTAATATTAAATAAGAGAGTGACAGCCATCCTGGCGTGGGGGAATGGCACAAGGCCAGCACGGTCCAGTTCAACTTTCCTAATTGTCCTGGCTTTAAGCCATGCTGGAGGTGAGAGGATGCATTCCCGGTTAATGTCAGCAAGCAGCATGATCCGGCTGCTCCCCACGGGACAGGGAGCCAAGCAGGGTAACCAGGCTGGCCGAGCCAGCAAGGTTCTGTCCAGCAGGGCACAGGGGACAGAGCAGGGAGGGCCCAAGAGCTGCAGCTGGGGTCAGCCCATGGTCCAGATGGACTCGTGGAGATGAGGCACATTCAGATCCATAGAGATGAAGCCAGGCTGAGGCCAAGCCAGGAATGTTACCACAGGTCAGGAACGGGTCTGGTGACGGTAATAGAGGTCAAATGATGCCCGCCAATCAATAAGCAGGACTGTAGATTTGAGACTGAGCTGAGGTCAAGCTGAGAAGTAGATCCACGGATCAGGGTCTGGATCAATGTGTTCCATGGCCAGGCACAGGCATGGTTGTGACAGAGCTGTAAACAGGCACACAACCAAACCAGCTCAGACAGGTTCTAAAGGACCTGAGCTGACCTGGAATGAGACTCCTGTGCCCACAGGTATGGGTGGACATCCCAGGTGAAGCTATTCAAGCTCATTATGCCTTTTGGTGTCCTTGGGGTACTGAGGAATTTTGAAGAATTTGGTCTTGGAGAGTACGGAATTGAAGAGAGAGGTAGGAGAATTTGGTTAAGACAAGTAAACAGCAAAAAGGAAGAAAAGTTGCACATTAAGATGGGCAGCATGAAATGTATGTCCCAGGAGAAGGGACAGCTGTGTTATGTAGAAAATCTTGCTGGAGATATTTTGTCTTAAGCAGTTTGGAGTCAGCTGGTTACACAGGAACCAGGCTGATTTGCCTTCTTTTACTTGGTGCCATATGGCACATAGCCTTTTATTTGGAAGGCCCTGCTACCTCTTCATTTGTCTTCCTCCAACCCTCACTCCCAAACTCCTCTGAAACTCTTATTTCATTGTATATTCCCCTTTCATTCCCACTCTTGAGACCTCTACTCCTTGATATAAAAGTCAAGAGAGTGGGGCTGAGGTATATTAAAAGCATCTTAGAGCAGCTACTCTTCCAGTCAGTTGTACCTGTCTGATTCCCAAGTCTGCTTCGTTCCAGCCTCATACAAGATGTGAGTCATGATGCAGAGCCCAAACTAGTGTTTTGCAGTTAAGTGGTTTCCACTGCTTCATTCTGACACAGGTACCTTACTAAGTGAGCGTGCCTTACCAACTTAAATCAGGAGAATTAAGTCTTCTCTAACTTCTCTCTCACATCATGCATGAAGGATCTTGAGCCAGCTTCAGAGGCAGGGAAATGGTTGCTTGCATTTTCTGGTCAGAGTCTGTACCAGAACTTCTAATTTGACAGCTGTGGGATAGCACACTTGACAATTCACGAACACAAGCATCATTATGAATTGATGGCTGTGTGAAAGACATAATTAATGTGAGTCATATGATGCATGTAGAAGAGGAGAGAAGCTCTAATTCCTGAGGCTAGTTGCCTGAAAAGTACTGCCTTAGTCTGTTGGGATGTTAGGACTCAACCCGTGTCTTGGTAAAGCATCCTAACTCATTTGGTTGATAGTAAGGGGCTTGGTTGACACTTCTGATTTTATGTGTCTCTAACTTTGATAGGAGTACATTGCACACCTACTTTACTGAAATAAGCCATGGGGTTTCTGCAACTGTTAATTAAATTATCTTCTGAACTTTTAGAAGTCTAATTTATAATTTACTAGTTATATTTTAATATGTGCATACAATAATAATATATAGTAGTATAATTAGGAAAAAAGGACATGGAATATAAAGGGGGAAAATATGCTAGATAAAATTAAAAATAAATGAAAAATAGAAGTATGGGGTAAAAATCTGTCACACAAACATAAAAGCACAGTGTGTACTGCAAATATTTTACTGTCATTTTCCATTCACTTAAATGAGTGTTTGAATATTTCTATTTTGGTTTGGTTTTTTTTAATTCCCTAGGCTTCTGGGCCCGTGACATAGGCAAGATGATTGGCCTGCAGCACCCTCTAATACCTGTTCATCACCAGTATGTTGTAACATCAACTGTCCCTGAAGTGAAAGCCCTAAAAAAAGAATTGCCTGTGATTCGTGACTTAGAAGGATCATATTATCTAAGGCAAGAAAGGGATGGTCTTTTGTTTGGTCCATATGAAAGTGAAGAGAAAATGAAGCTGCAAGAGTCATGGGTAACAAATGGAGTTCCACCAGGTGATTAAGAACATTAAATATTTAAACATAATAAGCACTAGCGCACATTTTAATATTCATAAATCACAGGCTGTCACGCTGCCTTATGTGACAGAAAATACAAAATATTTGCAATGAATGATTGTAATGCAAAAACTTTTTTTCAAATAATAGTTCTGACTCTAACAATAAAAGATAACAGAAATACAAATGTAACGTAAGAAAACCCTACTAACATTGTAGTCTTACCCTACTTCCTGAAGCATTTACAAAATCTGCACTGTATAGTCCTTTATGCCTGAGTAGAATTTTTTCTAAGTTACAATTCTCTCCAGCATGCTGACAGGGGCCCTGGATATTTATTGATACCCCAGAGATATTGTGATCATCAAATAGGAACAGCAAAGCAACGTCTTAGACAAAATGCTGTGCTTGGATATAAGTGCAAGAGAGCTGTAGGCATGTATAGAATACAAAAATATTCTATGTCATACAGCTGCTTACTAAAAACCATTATAAATCATTGTGTTATATCTAGGCTCCAACTTTCCATTCGCTTCCAGACAGTAAGTTATACTAAGTAATTAGAATTGCTGTTTTAAAAAACACAGTATTTCCTACAGAAGGGCAGTTAACACAATTCAATTTTGGATAGCCCTGTCACAGCTTCTTGAAATTACTGTCTCCAGTAGCATCAAGTTCCTCTACGTAATGATGTTCAGCCATACTTGGAGTCCAAACTGAATGGTGAAATGTACCCAGAAATTCATATGATTTCATGGAAATCATAAGCAGATATAGGAAGCATCTTTTTTCCCCTCCTCAAATTATTGGCATATTGAGAAAAACAAGTGGGTCTTATTAATGTAGATGAAAGTTTCTGTGTGTCTTCTCTTCCTTTCTACTTCATTGTTGAATTTGCATGACCTTAGGGTTAAACAAATATGTATAAAGGATAGTATAATTGCAGTGACAAATAAACTTGGTCCTGCTGGTAACTAGGTTTTTATGTATGCCATTTTTCCTATGTAAGATGACAAAAGCTTGAACATATGCACTGATTATTCCCATAAAACTTTTATATATAGCTAGACAGCTGTATTGATATAGATAACTATTGTATAGATAGCTGTATTTATATATAGATACTATAGCTGTACTGAAAATATGCATTCTCTGTGTAAATATGTATATATAATAAGAGTCAATTACTTGTGCAGGATTTGGAAAAGAACTTTTTGAGTCTGATTTAGACAGAATAATGGAGCATATTGAGGCTGCCATGGAAATGGTCCCTGTTTTGAGAAAAGCAGACATCATAAACACAATTTCAGGTCCTATCACCTATTCTCCAGACATTCTTCCTATGGTGGGACCACATCAGGGTGTCAGAAATTACTGGGTAGCTATTGGCTTCGGGTGAGTAAATTCTTTGTGATAATTTTTGTCTGTCATATTGTTAAAATGGTAGTCAGCTCAAGCCTTGTGCATTTTAATGGGCTTGGGAGTAATTTTGCACATATTTTATGTTAAATGTATTTGCAAAAATCTTAATAACTACAACCTGTATAATGTAAGATCATCCTTCTCACTTATTTTATTACTCTCAGTAATTTTTTGCTTCCTCCTTTTAATGTGGAGACCAATACCTGTGACACTTTGTGAAGCAACAAGAAATGGTAATACTTCACACTGTCTATGGAGCAATTTGAAGTTACAAAAGTACTGGGTTTAAAAGTATACTTTCAGTTAATTTTATTTCTTGCTTTGAATTACACTGTATTTTACAATTGTCTGTGGTTTCACAGAAGATAGACAAAAATGAATGTGCAGTATGCAGTTCCATGTGAAGAAGTGAAGACATATTAAATAGAAGGCATTCCAGTATAGTGTGTAACTCACTGCAGGGATACAAATCCAGTGTTCCTGACTGTTGAAAGTGGAGCTGAAAAATTATATTGCTGGGTATTGGGGGAAATCAAATAAAGATGGCAGTCCAACAATAGAAATATATGGTTTACTAGTGTCAGTCTCCTACCTCTTACGGTGTTTTTCTTGAATGTGATTTACATCTTATTTAGTACAGCTGTATGAAGCCGGTGTTAAAACACCAGCATCTCTTTAATTGTCTTAGTTTGACCATTGATTTAAGATGGATAGAATGAACCAAATACAATTCCAAGTAGATGTTATTGCACTCATTTTATTTACATTGTTTTTCCAATTGCCTAATTTGCTGTTCAAAATCCAGCTCAGCTTTTTCCAGTTTTCTTTCATTCCAAACCAAACAACCGTCCGATCATAAGATAAGGCAGTATCACTAGCATGCTTTCTGAGGCCCTCAAAATAAAAGAGCTTGGTAATTTTGCAATGATTCATTGTGAAAGGTATTCACCTTTGCTGCTTGGATTTTTTAAAAAAATAATGTTATCTTTCAGTAACATTTGCAGAACTTATAGTTACAAAAGCAGTTTGCCTAGACCTTGTTCACTAAAACGTCTGTTTAAGTTCATTACTCTGTGGCCAGACTTTGAAGCATGTTTTTCTTTCTTGGTGTCAAGGGGAGCAGAATCAAATTCCATATGTAAAATATTGAAGACTAGTGTTGCATGTCTAATTTTCTTGAAACAATTTATTTCAGGAGTTTGATTAATCTCAAAGTGCTTAGACACAGGTTGCAATTATGTGGCTGCCATTGGAATACTTTGCTTTTCAGGGACTTTTGACTCTCTGTTCTATGCTTCTGGGTCACTGCAGTGGTTCTAGCAGTGTTGTAATTTTTTGTGTGCATTAGCAAATCCTTATCTTGCAGTCAACTAGTGGGGACATTGTGACAGAGGACTTAGTGCTTTTAGATTAGAGGATTTTTATTATCTAAAATTAGTAGCTTGCTAGGCATTTTAACATGCAAAGAAGTTAGGTATAGTTAGCAGAGTTTGTAGCACTATTTATTATTAAGGTTGCTCAATGCTTCCCATTTATAGTTACTTAAAGTTTTGAAAATATTAACAAGAGTAGTTCAGGATTTTATTCATAAAAGTTTAATTCAAAGCAGTAATTCCATAACCTGGGACAAAGAATAGAAATGGAATTTCTTGAAAGTGGGTGAGATGCACCAACTCGTAAGTATGAGACAAGAATGTGACAGGCGCGGGGAGTTAATCTGCCAGGAATTGGAAGGAGAGAAGAATAACTGTTCATGTTCATTAAGGAAATTTTGTCTAAATCATAAGAAGGCTGGGATTCCTACACTGTACCACGCTTCATAGCAACTTGTAATATCCTATCCCTGAAATGCTTATTTCATTCTTGTGCAGTAGAATTGCAGTGGTTGTATCTACACAATCCCTCTTGTCCGAGTTAAAGAGGGATTTGGGCGCCCTATGTAAATGTAAAATCTCAGGCTGTACCTCTAGTCACAAGGGAGCCTCTTCTGCACTGATTTGCTCCTGGGCTTGCCCTGCCATCAGCTCAGCAGTCTTCAGCTGAAGCTAAAAGTCTGCATTGTGTTTGGTCTGTCACCACTCACAATCTCTTTGCTGCTCTCCTTTGCTTTTGGCTGCCGAGAATGGCACAGGCAGACTTAAACTGCCTAAGATTTCATCTGGAGCTGTGCTTAAAGGCATTATAAGCTTTTATGGTACCAAAGCTGGAATTCATTAATAACTAAGAGTTGCTAAATTGAATTAGCACCAGCAACAGCTAACTCTTCTGTAGTGGCAGTTTACAAGCACTCATCCTTCCTGTATCCTCTGCAGTGATAGAATTTTGTGCTGAGTCTGAAGATTTGTGCTGAACTGCAGTGTAGTGACAGTAGTTGACAGACTTATTTAATGTACTCTGGTTTTTTATGTTTTTATTTTATTTAGATAAATAAGTAAATAACAGATAAAATGCTATGTCAAATTCATATAATTGCTATTATGGATTAATTCTTCTTGTGCAGATGCTTTAGAATTAAATGATTACTTCTTTTTTTTTTCCCTTCTTGGCAAAGTCCTGCCTTTTGTAACTGAAGACATAGAATTCAGATTGCAAAGCTGATGACCATCGGTTTAAGTTGGTTTTATCTTCATCATTCTGCTTAAGTGTCTATGGTTCAGTTGCTGCATGTTAATCTAAACTTGATTTGGGACAGACTTACTGTTTATTCAAGGATTTTTCTGTTGTGCTCATGGGAGCATTTAACAAACAACTAATTTTTACATATTCTAGACAGAAGGATATTTTGGCAGTTTTTTTGAAGACATTGTGATATTAAAAGTTATTAAAAATTTTAAATCATATGGTGTTAATGATTATTTGTCATTAAACTGCAACTGCTGTACATTACCAATGACATTCTGCTGCTGACAGTGCAGCTGTAGAAATACCCATTAATATAGAATTTAATTTCTGAAAAGACAACAAAACAGAACAAAATTTTTTAAAAAGAGGGGAAAATTCAAAATACTTTAGGGGTTGTGTTAGTAGTATATGCTAGTACTGATTTTAAAAAGCAAAAGATAAAATACTTGGCGCTGCAGGACTTTTTTTCCTGTTTTTCAGGTATGGCATTATACATGCTGGTGGCATGGGAAAGTACCTCAGTGACTGGATCCTTGAAGGGGAACCTCCATTCGACCTGATAGAGGTAGATCCAAACCGCTATGGAAAGTGGACCACTACAGAATACACAGCAGCCAAAGCAAGAGAATCCTATGGCTTTAATAACATTGGTAAGATATTTTTTAAAATGCATTTATGTCCTGAAGATGGATTCCTGCAAAGCTTGTATCTAGATTTCTTTGCTTATGGGTGTGTTTTCTATCTTGGATCCTGGTTTTTATCATGACATAGCTTTTGGTGATTTTTGGTTTTGGGTTTTTTTCTTTTCCTCCCTCTAGTTGGTTACCCTAAAGAAGAAAGATTTGCTGGGAGACCAACAGAGAGAACCAGTGGGCTGTATGATTTGCTAAAGTCAAAATGTTCAATGGGATTCCATGCAGGATGGGAGCAACCTCATTGGTTCTATAAACCTGGAGATGAGACTGGATACAGGTAAGTGAAATATTAATTTTTTTTCTTCCTCTAAAAGATTGTCATGATAGCAAGAGTCATCATTGCATTTATCATTCATTTCAGCAACAGGTATAATTAGATTGATCTTCTATTCTTGCTTTTTCCATAGTTTAGAATACATTTTATTCTGATAATGCAGATATTTCAAAACACACATCAAGTTATCTTGTATCTGTTCTAGATTTGAGATACCAGAAAGTAACCTAGCTCAAGGAAGAGCTTGGAAAACAACTTTTTCATTATAAATCTGAGTTTTTCTCCACCTCTTAGTATTTGATCAGCATCACAGTATAATATTTTCACGAAAAATCTCATTCCTCTCTGTGTAAATGTCTGGAGAGGAGAAGCACAATATTCTTTGCCTTTTTTCCCCCTTCTCTATGCCTGCTTGGCTAGTTACCTGCCTGCATCAGGAAGTCTCCAGCAAATAAATATTTTCTGTGGGGATATTGGAGTCTAATCTAAATGAGGCTCATGAAGGAATAAAGAGACGCATTTTGCTGTTCAGAAATAAAGTTTTTGACACCTCAAACTTAAATGATTCATCAACAAAGTATGCTGTAAATCTACTCGTGACAGACCACTACTTATTCTAACATTTGAACAGTTCACAGTTTATTATATGAAGTGGTTGATAGAGTATCAACCCGTATCTTTCTGTGTTGTTAAAGGATTTTAATTATTAAGCTGTGTTAGACTAAGGAAAATATTGGGTAAGGTACCTACTTAGGAAAGTCTGTATTTTTTGGATGATTATTAAACTGACTGAAACACTGAAGACTATGTTTTGCTGCAAAGAGTGCAAAATTTCTAAATTTTGTTTTATGTGTCTAAATGCTCTGTTTCAGACCCAGTTTTCGTCGCACAAATTGGTTTGACCCTGTGGGTCGTGAGTACAAACAAGTTATGGAAAAAGTTGGTGTGATTGACCTGTCACCATTTGGCAAGTTTAAAGTAAAAGGCACAGATTCTGTTAAACTGCTTGATCATCTATTTGCAAATGTTGTTCCGAAGGTAAATGAGACAGTGGTAATTGTTGTAATGTACAACTTAGACAAGCTCCGTTTCAGATATGGAAAATGAACCATAATATTATAATAATATTCCTTGGATACCAAATACACAGATCCTTTGGAGAAGTTTCTGTGTCAGGTGTATTGCTTTCAGTTAAAAGCACAGAAATGGAGTTTATATTAGACTAGCCCTATGCAGAAGTACCTTTCAGCAGGGATCATTGAATCAGAATGGATGAGGTTGGAAGGGACATCTGGATATCATCTTGTCCAACCCCCCGTTGGACAAGCATTGCCTGGAGCTCGTTGCCTAGGAGTATATTCAGATGGCTTTTGAGTTAACTGGGCAACTGGCTCCTATGCTTAGCCACTTTATAGTAAAAAAATATTTCCTTATGTCCTCAGATAGTCTCCTGTGTTTCAAATCCTTTTCTAGAAAACACAAGTGAATCCTACCTGGAATTTTTTTTACAGTGGAATAGCTTGGTAGCTACCTGCCTGAAATTGTGCTTTATGGTGGCAGCATGATCAGCAGAGCAGAACAGTGGAAGAGGCTCTTGCCTGACCACAGTTGAATGAGTTTCCAAGGGAGAAACTTTGTCTTTTTATTCAAATGAGACATGAGACCCATTGTTTTCCTCGACTAAGTATACTGCCTCTGCTTCACCTCTGGCTGTCTGCTGTGGGCAGGATTGCAAATACTCAGGAGATTCCACGTCACCTTACATGTATTGTTTCTTCTCAAGTGTGGCTGTTCATAGATCCTCAGAGTATGTTCCTGTGCTCAAAAATGGCATACTTTGACAAACTACCCCAGATTTCTTATTTTGTCTTCCGATTTTAGTCCTTAGTCTTTTTATTTCCTACTTTGTCAAACACTCTCATGTAGTGTCTTTAACTTTAGAGATACACCTCCAGCAAATAGATTGTTCCTATCTGAAGTGACCCTGCAGTTGCAGGATGACTTGGGTTGGTCATTTCATTAAGTATTTGCAGTAGGTGTCAGTTTTGGTTGCTTCAGACACCAAAGGGAGAAAACATAGGAAACAGCAGTATGCTGAGACTATAGTTTTGAGGATAGATAAGATCTTCTGAAAGGTTAAAGCCAACTCAGTGGGAAGGAACAAAATTGATATCCTAGGAGGAAAAAGAACTTGAATTTCCATCTAGTCATATTTTTTAATTGGTATTAACTTTGTGGTAACAATTTGAATTGAAAGTTTATCTTCTGTCTAGCTTGGGGTAGAGGCAGAGTAACGGTCATCAGTGGGCATGGATAATTTTTGCTGAATATGTGAATATGTGGTACAGGGAAGTCAAGATTAAACAGCAAATGATGAGAACAAACCAAGTGCTTTCTACAGAGTTTAATCAATGATGCTAAGGGAAAGTTAGGTGGCAAAGCAGAAGTTTATGAGTCCACTTCAAAATCTAGCATTCACAGCTGTTGTTATTTAAACTGCTTGACTGCTTGATTTTTAGCCCATTCATGCTTGTCTCCATCATAAAATAATCCAGTGGAGTTACCAGTGATATTTGTATTGCAATTGGACTGAGAGTGACCAGCATCAGGTCCTGAAAATTCAACTGTATGCCTGTAATATACCAATAATTATGTCAGAATTAATTGATGTAATAAGACCTGAAAAAAATCTTAATATCTGAAATATTTTTTTTCCTTGCTTGGTTCATTGTATGGAATCTGGCTGTTGACTGGGTTATTGATAAGTTTTGGTGAAAGCAGAATTAAAGCAGAAAGATTAAATTCTGCCTCTGGAACCAGGCCAGCACAACAGCTATGGCACATTCACATTTCTGTTTCTATGGATGGTATATGTATGAACTTGGATGTGTTTTATGGTCACTGCTAAGTAACTATTACTTGAAATTTTGTCTCTAGGGATTGAGTTTCTATACAGAATCTGATTCAAATGTGCAGAGATATATATTCATAGTCAGCAACCACAAAAAATAGAAAAGCATCCATAAATCAGGGCCACAAAAGCATAAGCCAGCTCAGTATTTCTCTCTTTATAGTAAGGGGAAAAGCATATGTTATTCTCTTGGGACCTAAAATCTTGTTCACAGGATTGAAAAAGAATATTCATGTCAATTACATGGACAATTTTTTATTTAGATGAAAACAAATGTAGCTTAAGAGTAGCTTAAGGAAATGTTTATAAAAGTCTTGATTTATTTTTAAATTTTCCATTTTTTCTATAAAGGAAAAAGTGATGTTTCTACTCTAAAGCTTGAGATTGGCCAGCTGTGTATCTCTCCACTCCTATTATAGCATAGCAGAATAAACATTAAAAAATTGTTTTTCAAATGAAGACAAATAATCACATGTTTAATGATGCTTAAGAATTCAAAGGTTTTATTTCACATTCTTAATAATCACAAATTTTACTCTGTAGGTGGGTTCCACAAATATAAGCCATATGTTAACACCAAGAGGAAAAGTTTATGCTGAGCTAACCGTCTCTCAACTGTTTCCTGGAGAATTCATGCTTGTAACTGGGTCAGGGTCAGAACTCCATGATCTGAGGTTAGTGTATTTTTTAATGCAGTAAGTATATAATGCTATACAGTCACACTAGTACAGTACATTAGTACAGTACTTTTTACTAAGTTCCAAATTCTTAATTATTACTCAACACATTTTTTGTGAAGTTCACAAGAATTCTACTTATTTATTGATTTTAGTTTCTTAGAAACTTGATTGACTTGAATTCTGAAGTATAAGCAGTTGGATATTGGATTATTGCTGATGTAAAAAGACGGAGAACTTGCTAACAGTTATGTAATAGACTTTATTGGAGTTCTTGTTTTGTTGTTAAACCCATTTGTCTTTGGTATTGCATGATGTAACACAGCATGGCTGTTCCTTTCTAGTGTGTTCTCTTACGCAAAAAAAGAAAATTGGCTCTTGACAGGGATGACCCCAGAGGCACTGACCTAGCCCAAACAGACAGGCAGTGCAGTTTTCTTGTTGCTGTGGTAGTGTCTTCTGCTTTGGGCTTTTTTGAGAGGAGAGGGAGAGGAAGAGGGAGAGGGAGAGGGAGAGACAGATCTAATGTATTTAGTTCTACAGATTTTCTGCAGTCCTGTTTGGTACTTGCCTAGGCCTGAGATCTTACAATACTGCTTAAAAATTCCCTAAGATTTTTAAATATAACAATTTTATTTATTATCTGAGCTTCCTGAAATATCATTTGCAGCTGTTGTTTTTGATTAAATCCTAACTGAATTTCCTGCCAATACTTTGAATGCAGTATTCAGGAAGAAACAAACCTGCTTGTATGTCACAGAAGTTTATTTAGAGATTTCTTATGTTCATAGTGTTTATTCCTTACTCTTCCTGTATGTTAACATTTTATTAACACATTCTGGATCCAAGCCCGAATCTGTTGTCATTGTAGGAGGTCACCTTTTTCTTGTATCTTAAAAATACTGTTCTACCCATTTAAAAGCTGTTATTTCCTGGCTATATCTCAGATGCCTGTGATCCTATATCAGTATCTCACCAGAAAACTCTGTTTAACATCAACGATGGATTTGTCTGTCTAATGTAGCCCATAGTTTTGTTGGTTTTGAGAGTAGAGGACTGGGAACTGCAGGGGAAAAAAAAGGCTAACAAAAAATAATGCCTTGTAAAATCTTACAAAATTCAGGTTTTTTCATAGGAATTGTAACATCAGTGATATGTTTTATATGCAGATGGATAGAAGAGGAAATAACAAGAGGTGGATACAAGGTTGAAGTAGAAAACATGACAGATGAGATGGGAGTACTTAGTGTAGCAGGTCCATATGCACGACAGGTCCTCCAGAAGTTGACAAATGAAGACCTAAGTGATGCTTCATTTAAGTTTCTCCAGTGTAGACATCTGAAACTTTCCAATATTGCTGTTACTGCCATTCGGATATCTTATACAGGTAAGCAATGGAAAAAAAATAAACTTAAGGAAAGAGACAATGAATAAAATAATAAATGTCACTAAAATTATATTGAAAATTAATTCTAATCATGTATTCATGAGAACTAGGTTTGCTGCATCTTACACATAAGTGTGGGAGGCATCATGGTACATTGTGATATAGTCAGGGTCTGTGCTGAGTTTTCCAAAATTTTTTCTCTAGAAATACCCTATAGTGTAAATGTTTATTTTGCAGAACAAAAGGCCAGTTCTGATAGCCTCTTTGGTATTTGCTGCAAAACCAACGTCAAGAATTGTTTTTGGATTACCGTATATTAGTGCTTGTAATGTGTCTTGAAAATGTAATGCTGTAGTGCTTAGTATTTGGCTTTCCCATTTACTTTTTTTCCCCCTTTTTACATCAATTTTGAGTGTAATAGATTGAATTGAGAGCTTTATGAAGCAGCTGGAGTCCTTGCAAATCATACTCTCTTTCTGTTGTCCTAAATATGCTAAATACACTCATTCTTATTTACACTCAGTTACATTTGCTGTTCACTTGCCAAGTCATCGTGTTTATAATGTCCTTAATTTATCCTTGTGACTTTGTTTTACATGACCTTTCCTTATCAGTTATTTTGATAGTTTTTTTACCCACTGTTTTCAGTTAACAGTTCAAATTTGAATAATAGTACCACTGCTTAAGATATAGGACACAAATCCTCTGGTAGTTCTTGCTGGGAATCAGACTTGCTATATGATAGAACTGACCCTAGAGTATGAATTAACACTTACTGCATTGTTCTTTACTTTTGACCAAGGACAGGAATATATTTATTAGGATCAATCAATTGAGATGATTTGTGTTACAGGTGAATTGGGCTGGGAGCTCTACCACAGAAAAGAAGATTCTGTACCTCTTTACAGTGCAATCATGGAAGCTGGCCAAAAAGAGGGAATTGACGACTTTGGAACATATGCTCTAAATGCTTTGAGGCTGGAAAAGGGTTTCCGAGCCTGGGGAGCAGAGGTCAGGAAATAAAACTTCTTTGTTATTTTTTCTGGAAGTTTGGGTTTGTTTGGGTTTTTTTTGAGGGGTTTTTTTTGGGTTTTTTTTTTGTTTTTTTTTTTTTTTTTTTGGGGGGGGTGGTTTGTTGGTTTGTTTGGTTTTTTTTTTGTTTTTTTTGGGGGGGTGAGAGGTGTTGTGTTGTTGGGCCTTTTTTATTTCATTTTTTAATTTTCTTATGACTATGCAGTTTTTAGTCATAGTTAGCACAGCTGTTATTTGTATCATTTTCTCCATTTAGCATGAAAAGAAAATTTTCCTTAAGCAGGAAAAGCTACTTTCTCACTGGTGTTTTTTTAAAATCAACTGGTATACTCCATTGCTCTGCTGGCAAAGAAACACTTATTTTGATTTACAGATGGTTTTCCTCTTCTGTATAACAAAATTATGAGGGTTTTGCTGAGCTCTAGTGTTTTAAAATCAAAGGTTTGGCTGACAGGTACTCAAAATGTTTTATTTCTCTAACAACTATATCACGAGAGGCAAATTTTTTTTTTGCTTCATAATGTATTTGGAACTTTTTTCCTCCATTCTGTTCCTGCAGAATTTGCTCACTTATAATAAAGAACTACTCAAAGAGCCTAGAGAATTTGGAGGAAATCAGCGTAATTTCATTTTACCTTGCATTTTTCCTTTGGAAATGAAAGAACTCAAGAGGTTGAAATTATGGGAATTTAGGGGTACTTTTGGTTTGCCCTGTGCTAGTTATATTCATTCTTTCATCAAGTGCTGCCTAAGAAATTATTCCCCCTACACCTAATGGGAAGGTGGTGAATGAAATTGGCTTTGTGTTTTATTTTCCGCTCTGGCTAAGCCACTCTGCTGTGTTGCAAATGGTGTGCATACCTCAGTTACTCAGTTTTCTGAAGTTCCATTCTGCTTTGATGAAAAATCCTATTTCTTACTTTGCAAAATGTTTACTTTGCATATGGAAACTTAGATGACTGGTTTACACATCTGTATGTCCTATCAGGTGTGGTACCTTTTCTGAATCCCATGTTGGAAGCTGGCAGTGTATTCAGACAGAAGCTGTGCATGCACAGTGTGGAAGACTTTGGCACAGGAGTAAATGGAAAGATGTATAGAATGAATAATGCCTAATCCAAAAGCTATGATGTCTGTAATGTATGGATGGTGAATTTATATCTTTTAACAGATGAACTGTGACACTAATCCCTTGGAAGCTGGACTGGAGTATTTTGTAAAGCTAAACAAGGTATGTCTTACTATTTTCAAAATGTTCTATTAAGATTATTCCTTAAGTGTTTGAACATGAAAAATTCCCTTAGCTGAAAAATAGAATAGATTTAGTAAATCAATGATGCAACTATAATTATAATTACTTTGTAAGTAGCAATTTGTTAAAAAAAAAAATTCCCCATGTTCCTTGCTATCAAAATTATACATTAATGAGGAATTTCCAAATGCTAAGTGTTGTCTATATGAAAAATTACTAAGTTTAGTCATGTACTTTTGTAACCATATAGTATACACACACACACACACACACACACACGTTGAACAAACCTGTTCATATTGCAATAATACTCTACCTATTCATTCTTGTTGAAGCAGGTATCTCTAGAATTTTTTTCCCTGGCTACCACTCTGTTACAACAATTACTGAAACAAAGTATGTTTTTTAGAACTGCTAGGGACAACTGACAACAATAAGTTAAATATAAGTTAAATTAGTACATTAGTTAAAAGAATAATTAGTTACTCGTGGAATTTCTGAAGAAGTTCTCTGCTCATAACTTGTTTTCACCTGATATGAAGGTTAGAGATTGGAGCTAGTTGAATTTAACTGTGCAGTAAAAAAGAAAATATATTGTTCAATATGTTGTTCAATCTCCTCTAATTAGCAACCTCACTTTTTTTGTGCTAATATTTTAGCAAATCAAATTCTGTTTTAGTCTAATAGATACAAAAAATTGCTTGTAATTCTCTTTCCTGGTCCAAATGAATCACAAACCAAATGTCTAAACTCTGTCAAATAGAGGATCTTTCCAGGAAATCTGGTGAAATCATGTCCTGTGCAGATCTAAAGCTATCTATTGCTATCAGTAACTCCATCAACTCAAACAGTAGTTGCCTGCACAATGGATCTGAAGTTTCTAACAGGAAAAATCCAGTTATAGAGATTGGAAGTGAGATGTCCAAAATGATGGGCTATTTCTGACTTAATCTTTGTTTTAATTAGTAGTTTGTAAATTAAAGTATATAAATTTACAGTATATAAATATAAATACAGTCTATTATATAAGATATATATTTTTTCTTCTTTAAAGAAGAAAAAATATTTGCAAAACATTTAATCTTAACAATTAGACAATGTGTTATAGCGACAAGCTGTTATTATTTATGCTCCCTTTATACCTGTAATGGTAATAAATAGATAATAAATGGTCCTTGATATTTTTGCTCTACTATATGGAGGCACTGTAGAACTAATAAGAAAAATCCCAAACTAAGTTACAGCTCTAAATGAATAACAAATCGTAAACTTTGTATAGGGAAGAATAACAGAAGCATGTTAAATATAAAAGGATGCTTTTATATTTATGAGACAATTTCACTGAACATAATGGAATAAGCCCTGGAAGGTGTTAATCCTTTCACTATTGAACCTATCTATAGAAGGTAAAGTTCTTCAACCTATGCGTGACTGAGGCAGATTGCTCTCAAGGATATAAATGGGAGTTCCTATATGTAGTGGAATTACAACTCTCTCCATTGGGTAGTATAATTTTGCCTTAATACAAGGAAGTGTCACATGCAAGGGAAATATGGAATTGTATAGATTAGGATCAAGTTGCATTTACAAATCAAAGCCTTTCCATCTTGAGGAGAGATTAGTAGAATTGCAGGGAAGGCAATAAAAGAATGTCACTTTTACTTGATTTTCTTTCCACTTCATTTTGATACATCTGTTTGTTTTGGTTTTGTTTTTTTTTTTTTTCCTTTCCTTTAGTATAAGTAGGAAAGCAGCCATAAGCAGGAAAAGCTGCTGGAAAGCTGTCGCTTGCCAAGATACCCATGCAAATAATAAGAAAGCATTAAAGTGCAAGAAGCACTTGGTTCTTTAGTTGCTATGCACACTCTGCATGGTTGAAATGCAGGGTTGGAGCAGTTCTCCAGAGCAGGTACTCACATTGTAGACAAATGGGCATGAATGAATGTCCCGCAGAAATGCAGCATGTCAGCCTGAAACATCTGCCAGTTTTGCTGAATTAATGTGAAAAAGGAAATAATCAATGTTTTTTTATTGACTTAATTGAGGGCAGTTGTGACTATATGTTGACACTTCAGAGGTACCTGAGCTAATTCAGCTATTGGAAGCACTGTAGCATGAAATGCAGTGTGAGATTATTTACTCTGCTACTTGGCAGTTTGAGTCCCAGTTCCATGCCTCTGGTTTTGTTGCACATTTGGCATAGCACAGACCTCACAGGCTGCTGTGAGTCAACAGAAGCCAAACACTATTTTGTTACCTGTTTCCATTGTTATGGAAACATTCTTCTCAAAAAAGGGTAAATGAGATAAAAATTACAAGAAACAGATACTTAAATACTTCTTTTTGACATTCTGGTCTGTTCAGCTCCTGACAAAGATTATTCCTTTAAGCATGCGCCCCCAGCTGGGGAAAGTGCTGTGTAAATTAGAACCAACAGGCACTGTTCAGTTAATTACTAGAGTAGTAATTACTAGCTTCTCACTGAGCAACAAGCAGCTGAAATACTCACAAAATTGTTATGAAAAGACTTCAGCAGAAGTGAATCTTGAGTGGTGTGTCATGGAAAATGAAAACAGTTTCTAAATAGATTAAAATGAATGAAGAGCCAGATGCCAGCGAAGGTAATATGATCAAAAATAATTTTAATTTCTACAAAAGGACATTCATATATCTGGGTAATATGTAGAAGAGATGTAAAGTCCTCATAAAATCCTGATGGTCTCTGTGTTTAGAAAGTTTAGTGTATACATCATCTTCATATACAGACAAACTTGTCATTTTTTTGTCATGAATGATAGGAAAAACTCTTCAAAGCTGAAGCAGATTTTCTTTAATACCTCACAGGGTATTAAATTATAACATGGCAATAAGTAAACCCATTTTCATAGGGTTTCTGTGGAAACTTTCATTTTGTCAGTAAGTCTGAGGCTCTGTTCTAGGTGATTTCCTCCAGATAATCCCTATTTCACTAATTTAGTGTTAGTTGCATCCTTGCGCAGATGAACAGCATGGGCTGCAATGTAAATAAAGTGGAGGGTCACTAACAGGATCAATTTATAATTTAGATTATAAAATGCTTTCATGACTTTGCAACAAAATTCTGTCCAGGTTAGGAATGGTTTGGAGTTTTTTTAATACCAGTTGTCTTTCTTTTGGCTGTTCAATTACATTTAGTATGTTAGTTATATAGTTGTTAGATAGCCTCATCTCATTAACTAAGCACTCTGCTACAAAATATTTAGTAGTGTGCTAATGTTAGTCACTGTGCCAGGAAATACACAGAATATCTTTAAGGAAGAAAATCTGCAATTCTTTTCGGTCCACATCCAAGAATACTGTTCCATACATTTGCACTTGCTCACATTTTCGAATACTTAAAGACATAGTATATGACCTTTGAATGCTTAAAATAGCCTTATTTTTCTCCTGACTGTAATGGACCAGAAATCTCTATGAAACTTGATGTTAGAGTGAAAACCTTCATACCAGCTCATGGAAATTGATTCTTTCAGAAGGATTTTTCTGAGCTCTAAGTCTGCACTTGGTAAGTTTGTGCTTGTGTTGCTGCATCCGAGACTGCCATCTCCTGGTTGTGCTTACTGCAGAAACAGAAACTTGGGAGCAGCACGGAGGCTTGCTAAGGGAGTACAGTAGATGAAGGAAACCCTTTGGAACTCTAGTCTAGTGTGCTCTAATAGGACAGGATCCAAATGCTTAACTTATATTTTGTCTGTTTCCACTAGGAGAAACTATTGATTTTGGAGGCAGTTTTTCTTTGCCTCATCTCTCTTTATTTACTGGGCCAGGTTTTTTGTTCTTAATTCCAAACTTCTTTGCAGATTTTTCTATATCCAGAATCTCTTCTTTTTTCTTAGGTATATTCTACCAGGATTTTTTTTTCTCCCTTTTTTTTCCTTTTTTTTCCCTTTGTACTACCAACTTGAAACCTTCTCCTTTGATTCTTGCTTTTTTCCTTGTCTGGTTATTACTAATTGCACTCCATCTCCTCCATCCCTGCTCAGTGACTGCCACTGTCAAAGCACATCTCTCAGACTACAAGTGCTACCTCATTTTCTCACTTTGACATTTGGTGATTTTTACTATTACACCTGTTAGACACATGAGTATTTAATTGCTTTGGTATGCATTATTAATAGAAGTTTTGTCACACCCTTCAGCTTCATATAGGTAAGTGAATTACAAGATCCAGTCCTTGAGTATTGACCTATCCTCCAACATAACAATATGTAAGATGTTATCTCTCAGGAAACAAGGATGAGCTGTTCTAAGGATGTGCCTCCACCCTTTTATTCCTTTGATAGCAGGCTTAGATTTACACTTTTATCCCCTCCTCTTTTGTTTCTGTCCTGGCCACTTGCCAAAACTGCCCCTCAGTTGTTTCAGTCCAACTTGTGCTCCCATGGTTTTCGTGTGGAACAGCTGAGCTTCAAGAATTCCTGCAGCTCCTCCTGACTGCCATTGTCTGCCCTTTCTTCACTTCTCCAGCTTGCATCCCTTTTGTTCTGAGATGAATGACTACAACAGTGGTCACCGACTTCACTCCGTAACCTGGAATAAGATTGTGTTCCATGCCAATTTTACTCCATACAAGAAAGGGAAGAGGAGGAAGAAGAAAGAGCAGAGGCTTTACTGAAGAAGGGCTAAGGAGCCAGGGGACAGGGAAAAGGATGGAGTGATGGATAGGAAATTTGAGATGAGGTGTGGTACTTCTTCCCCCGCCCCCTCGTTTCAATCCTTATTTATTATGCCTATAACCTATTCAGTGTACTTTTCCACCTAAGTCCTTTCAGTTTCCTCCAATGCAAATAGAAGTTCAGGAGTGAGTGGAACTGTATCTTATCATTACATCATTTGGTGTCTGGAGGGTCAGAAAAGAGAGGACTTCTTCCATAAATTTATACAGGTTAGGCAACATGTTAGAAAGAACCTGTAAAGAATTTGTTATTTGTATAAAATGCCCATCTAGGTGGCTCCCTGTGTGTTTCCTTGGCCATGTAAAGGAATAAGCACCCACTTAGATAGGGATTTTTAGCCAAAATAATTCAGCAATTCATCTGTTGTTTCTAACATACCAACTTCCTGACTGCATACAAGAAGAGCTTATGTGAGTTGAATGAAAGATGCATTGGTGCATTCAGACTGACCACCTCCCTTAAAAATTTTTGTGTGGTGTAAGTTGTAGCTTTGATTTGCTACAGAAAAAGAAACTTGTCAAATATTTGCTCTCTGAGAAGAAAAATTGTCTTAATTTATCAGGCTGGTGAGGCAGATATCATTTGGAGTGTTACCCTGAAATAATTAAAGAGCATCTAGCTATGAAAAATTTCAAAATGCTATATAGAGGCTGCCTCCAGAGTGTTGTAACATTATGGTTATAGTAAATGACAGCAGCTGTTGGTGCTGCCTTACTCTGTTGGGTCACTTTGTGTTTATAATTTGGCTCTATGCCCACAGTCCTAAGCAGTATTCTGAATAAATTACAGAAGTTCCTTGTTGAGAGAGTTGCTGCAAGTAACTGTTGAACAGATGCAACATATTTCTTTTTAGACACTTCAGCTTAATTCTGATAAACTGCACAGTCTGAGAAATATGGAAAAAAAAAGGTTTTTGTAAGGCTAAGATATTATTTCTATTCCTTTGCTTCCCTTGAACTAGAAGAGGTTTTTACAGAGGATTAGAATTAGGATTGGGGTATCATTGAAAGCCAGGTACATTTAAAATAAATGTTAAACTCCTCAAGGCATCTCACTGTGCATAAAAAAAACACCTTGGTTATTGTCTTGTAAACTCTAAAAGACAGTGGGTTTCTCTTGTGCTATGAAACATGTGGCAACTAACACAAAGTAAAAGCCTGATAAACATATGGCAAATACATATATACAGTATGTTAATAGATTAACTAATCAGTGGTATCCCTTTAGCTATGTGCTATTTTTAAAAATTTGGCTGATTCGTCTTTGTGATATGATTTTTCATTTTAATTTTATCTAAACTTATCTAACACACAAGTAAAAAGGAACAGCCTATATTTTTATCTGGTGAACTGCATTCAAATTAAATGAAGCTAAACAGTAGATATTGTCTTTATCTTTAGTGTCTAAGGAGTGCTTTTATTTTATGTTAAAATCATTACATCTGCCAAAGCTTAATGCTTTGGGAATTCAAGCCAAAGTTCTTTATTTTAAGCTTAGCTTTTTAGAACTATCTTTCCTTCAACTACTACAAACATTTTACATTGTTCCTACATGTCAAGTAATTTTTTTTTAAAACTTTGATAGTGAAGAGCAGCTTTAAATTTGATATTTGTTCAAGGCTGGAATTGTTTAGTACTTGCATTTGTTTACGTTCTTTTTCTTTTGCTTTGTTGGTTTTGGGAGTTTTTTATGTTCATTTATTGAATTATACTGGTTTAAATAGGATTATTATTTTTGCATTGTATTTTGTATGACAAGATAAAGCAAATAGAAGCAGTATGCAGTATGTTTTTCTCCTAGAAAGAGGAAGCATTTTTTACCAAAAATAACCAGGTTGAGGTTGAAGGCATCAGCTTACAAATTCTGCTTTGATTGGAACAAACAATCCCATGTATATACACTTAAAAAGCAAAAATTAATAATGTGGGAACACATTAGCGTTAAATTGACATGGATAGCCAAGAACTGTAAAAGAAGTAAACTGAACTAGTTGAATTCCTATAGTTGGAATTCAAGAAGGTGCTTTAAATATTTAAAAGTGTATATAAACTTCAGCAGTTGTGCATTATATATACACATGTATTTTCACACATACGGTTTTATGCATGTTCATATAGTGTTTAAGTATGTATGTGTATATGCACCTTTTATGCATTTATACATGTAGACACACATTTCTGCAGTGTATGTGTATATATATATATATATATATATATATATGAGAGGCATGTATTTTGTAGAGTTTGAATTCTAGGTTACATCCAGGTTATTTTTCCAAGGTACCATTCTAGAAAGACAGAAATATTCTTAATCTTCAATGAACAGAAAATAGCAAAGAACAAGCCCTTTACCTTAAATTCCCCATATGCATCTTCAATTAGCATAATAGCCATGTAGTAGTTTATTCCAGGTGGCCAAATGCTTGGTCCAGTTAAAATTAATTGGGAAAGGATTTAATTCTGTATCTGCAAGCAACAGGCAAAAAAAGATCCATGCTTAGGTAGTTTCTAAAGCCTGCTAGCTGCTTGTTCTCGTGGTGTCCATACCTAGGGCATATAACATTGCATTTGAATACTTGCATTTAGTTCCACAGTTGCATTCCATGTGACTAAATACCTGACATTACATTAGCATGAAGAGGAAGGAATGGATTCAGTGCTAAGCATCCCTCTAGAATGTTTACTTCTTGGTATTTCTCTTTGTTATGCAAAGCATTTTAGTCTGTGAGCCATGCCATGGTACACAGTCTTATTTGCATTTCTAGTTGTAGTTATTTCTTACAGTTGCACCTATCATGTAGCAGAAAAGTGAGAGGGAACTACCAGTAGTTGGTTATTCTCTGGTGTTAGATCTTTATATTTTGCAGCTGCATCTTGAAATTATGTTCCAATGAATCCTCATATTCTGATTTCTGATCTGAGCTGTATTTCATGCTTTTTTCCCCCAAAGGACATCAGCTCTGACCTTTATGTGCAATATCTGCTGTATCCCCAGTTGAATCACCTTGATTTTCAGACTAACCGCTCCTTAACTGGTTCATAAGCTATTTTTCACAACTGCTTACAGATCCTAGACTTTCATGATGCAAAAACCCTTCATCACTTAAATAATTTCTTCTGAGCCTACACACGGATTTATGTGGACCTCAAGAAATACAAGAACAGATGAACTAACTGTGTAATATCTATTCCACGTACATGTTGCTTGCAGTTTTGACAGTGCAATAATTCTCTACTGAAATGAAAGAACATTACCAGAAATAGTATTTTTGAAGACTTCAACAATATTTTGTTTCTTTTCCCTTAAACACTTATTAAATTAATATAATTCCTTCTTCAGACCTAAGGTCAATTGCCTTAAAATGGCTTTCACTGCTAGTGAAGCAAAGGCTTCAATGCTAAAGGACTTTGTAACTGCTGTTATATTTCTGCCCATGGGGAGGCTTGTGTGTATTTGGCAATTTAGTATGAATACAATTCTTTTTTTCTGTCTTATCTATGCCATAGGAGAAAAAATGGACATCATGAAGAATTTCTTAATGGAATGGATTGTTAAGCATTGGAAAGGACTGTCCAGAGAGGTGGTAGAGTCACCATCCCTGGAGATGTTCAGGAAACAACTGGACATGACACTTCATGAAATGCTGTAGTTAATAAGGCAGTGGTTGGTGAAAGATTGCGCTCAATGAGCTTAGAGGACACTTCCTACCTAAATGTTTCTGTGATAGAATCAGCTCAATGTGATCAGATATAGTAAATACTGTCCTATATACCCTTGAGGGTTCTGAAACTTGCCAATGACTACCACTAGTCATACTAGTCACACATTTGTGTAGTCTTCCGGAAATATGAGAATCTGCTTGTACCTTTCTAAGCAGGCTGAAAAGGGGAACTCCAGCCAATAGCAGTATTCTTTACAAAACATGCCACATTATCCCATAAAATGGTAGATAGGTAGGGGATAAATGGTAAAATGGAAAAATGGTAGGGGAGAAAATGTACCTACATTAAAATGAAAATATGGAGCAAACTGCCAGCTGTGCAGAGCCTGGCAGAGACATCAAAGTGGAATACTGACAGACTACTGTCATAAATTGATGATGGCTGCAAAAGGAAGTGTATTCACAGAGCAAGGCCCAGACTTTAGGATCTGGGCATTGGAATTAACTTCTTCTCATAACCACCAAAATGATGTCTTCTGGCTTACAACCTTAACTGGGCAGATAGTCTTTAACACAGCTCATTTTATATATATATATATATATATGTTTCCACTACATTGGAATTATGGATATTAAAGGCTGAGATCTAGGAAAATAAATATACAGAATAAAGTTACCAAGATATAATGTAAATACCAAGATACAAAATCTACTACCTGCTAAAGGTTTGATTTCATCTGTATTTCATACAAAATACATGATGGGCAAACACATTAAGATACATTTAAATATTTATATCTCTAAATATATTGGAGAACACAAATAAACATATATCATCATTACCTTGTATTTTTTAGGCAGCAGACTTTACAGGAAAACAAGCACTGAAGCAAATTAAAGAAAAGGGGATCAAACGACGACTGGTATATCTCACCCTGGAAACAGATAATGTTGATCCAGAGGGAAATGAAAGTGTGTGGCACAATGGCAAGGCAAGGACTATAGTTCATGTTGCAAAAAATCAGTCTTAATTCTCCCTGAACAGAATCTTTGTGTTTCAAGTGTCAATGTATTATTTCTCTTTTACTGGCCCAGAACAATTTGAAGCTGTGATAAGCACACTAATCTTCAAGCAAAGACTAACTAAATACCTACAGAGAAGATGTGAAATACTCTCAAGTCACTGAAACTAGGAGTTCTTCTTCTGCAAGTTCACTGCTGTTCTAAGAAAACATTTTTGCTACTCAAAAGAAATTAAACAACAGCAAAGTTTGGGGGTGCACACTTCAACATAGATTATGGGTTGAAAGACTCACTAGTAGTCAAATTGTTATAGATAATAAACATATGCATATGTATTTGTATATGCAATTGTATATGTTCCAGTGAAAACTTAATTGAACATAATAAGAACAGGGTTTTTTTAAAAAAGCAAAAATTTCCCAGTTTCAGGTGGTGTTACTCTCTGTTGAGAATATTATGAACTTCATGACACACTTGAAACTTGCTTGATGTCTGACATGTATAAACCAAAATGTGAGATGTCTAGTTGTTTGGGTAGTTGGCTTGGGTTTGGTGTTAGTTGGGGTTTTTTTGTGTGTTTGTTTGGTTTTTTGGTTGTTGTTTGGTTTTGGTTTTGCCTTTTTTTTTTTCTTTTTTCTTTTTTTTTTCAGAAAATCCACTGCATCTTGAAAATAAATAATGGCTTTGGGTTTTTTTTCAGGTTATTGGCAATACCACATCTGGATGCTTTAGCTATGGAGCTCAGCAGAGTCTAGCTTTTGCATATGTTCCCATGGAACTCAGCAAAGTTGGACAGAAATTGGAAGTTGAACTTTTAGGTAAAAATTATCCAGCAACCATTATACAGGAGCCACTGGTGCTGACTGAACCAACAAGAACACGCCTTCAGAAAAAGGGTGAAAGTCCCAAAATATAAACACAGACAAGGATACAGTAAGTCATGCAGTAGGAAATAGTGCCATTAGTATGCATAAAATTAAGATAATTAAACTACTCACATTTTCTAATTACTAAACTCAAGATCTTCATTGCCGTACATGAGTGAGAAATTCAATGGCATTACTTTCTAATTTCCTGTATGTGCTGTTCACATTAGAGAACTGAGCAGAGATGATGAGCTGCCATGTGTTCTGCTTCCCAGGAGCACTCGAGAGCAGAAAGTGGCAGGGATTGAGTACATCATTGATTCAACTTGCTCCCACATTGGCTGGTAGATCTGTGTTAATCCATATGAGAAATGTGCTCTTCATGCTGTCCAATAGCAAATTCCTCCCTCACATTCACAGTTCCTCCTTTTCCTACCCCTGAGGTAAAGTAGCTTATGCTGTCTTCTTTACACATCAATAGCAAGCTTACCATAAAATCATGTCACTAGTTCTACACAGAATGCTTCATAAGGAATTGAAGAACATCCCATTAGCCATTAAAATAATAAAGACATTACTAAAGGTAAACTGGTCTCTGGGCATTTTTTCTCTGTGTGTCAGCCTGGCAGAAATTCTCATAGAAGACCAAAATCTAGCTTTTCTCAATGAAACAATTATAGGAAACCCATTCTTCACTATTTTACATAAATCATCCAGCATATTACATGTAATATTCTACAACAAGCAGTTCAATTTCTGAACAAAGCTTAAATTACAGATTTACTGTATTAAATATGAACCACTAGACAGGCATCAAAGATGGTCAGTTTTTTCTTACTGTTAATTATAGATTGAAGCAAGAGTATGAGCCATATATTATTACATAGAAATATTAGCAATTAAAAAATATAATTAAATTCACAGCAAATGAGATTTATTGAGTGTTAAATATTCAATAACCCAAGTAAGCAGCATTGGAATAGTGTGTATGATGGGAACACACTAAATTACAAAAATACTCATTTGGAATTCAATAATATTCTCAACAATTCTTTTGAATAACAATGTTAAAATTTCCAACTTAGTAATTCAACTTAATTCCAACCATGCCCTTTCAGCTATAGATAAAAGTTTTCAAAGTATGTGTGAAGCATGTCCAAAATGCACTTTCTTCAAGGGAGTTGACATCTCTAAATCTTCAGCAAAGAAGCAAATCTATAAACAGTATATACAAGGAGAAACACGATTTGAGTACTGAACACTCACTCTTGATAAAGTAAGCTGACATTACATTGTACTGTTTTGAATATCTTTTGCCTTCAAGATTTAGATAAACTAACAATGTTTCTGGGTCAAGGCAATATAGTTTCTTTCTTGAAGTCAACTTACAAGACTAAAACAACTTCAAATTAATCGCTGACCACATGTAAGGCAAATTAAAAATCTTGTTGCTCTCTGTTACTTCTTAAGAAGGCCTGTGCTTTCACTTTAACCGTGAATTCAGGAACAGAGACATTAGAAATATTTTTAAGCAAGGATTGCTGAGAATTAGAGGTGCTGTAGCTGTGATAGCACAGTTTGTAAGTACTTCCTAGTTGACCTGGCCTCTTTTTACTGCTCTGATACCCAAGTCAGCTGACTGAATATTCATCAGAACAGTTCAACATTGCATTCTGCGCAGCACGGATAAATGAAACAGTACCAAGACAAAGCTTTACAAATGATGCCCACATACAGGTTCACATATATAAGTCAATCCTTTAAAGTTATTAAAAAACAAACACAAATTAGAAGTACATAAACCTGAAGAAATGAGGTGGGGGAAGTGTTCAGAAGCTATTGTAGTTTCCCGTCACTTCGTTACAGATTGAGATATGGTGTTGCCTAAACTTGTGCCAAGACAAAGCAAGAGGAAGTGAATAAGAGCAAGAATGTTTAAGTATTGAGTTTTAAGAGGGCTTCTAACCAATCAAACAGAAGTACCAGTGTAGAAAGATTGGTAGAGACTTCTTTAGAGTCTTTCTCAACCTCATCAGCTAACAGAGAAGACATATATGCAATGAGGTGAAAAAATGACAGTTATCTAAGAAATTTTCTGAAGTACTAAAATCAGGATATGTAAATAGCAGTTTTCTCAGATTTCCTATATTTTTCCATCTCCAGAGTTTTTGCACACCAGAGTAGAGCATTTGAATTTTTGTTCCAAGTTTCCATGTACTATGGCAAAAAGTCCAGTTTTTATGGCATAATAAATCCACACTGATACTGTAACCTTGTGTGTCACATTAATGACTTCTTTAATCACTGATCCCAAAGAAACATCCAAATTATTCATCCCCAAATTCAGAAAAGACAAACTGAAATGTTAGAGACTAAACATAGACCATTTCCTGGATTTATTCATTTGATATAAGAGAATACTGTCTGAGAGAAATAGTTTTTTCTGATTGAGGTTCCAATTCCCTCAACTAATAATAAAATAAATAAAAAACTGAAAATACTAGAAAATATGACAGGCAGCAATATCCAGACTGTGACTGTGCAGTATCTGCAGTATATATTTAAGACAGTTCAATGTAATGTTTTAACTGTGGCCAGGCAACAAGGTTATCCAGTTCTAGTGGAATAGGATAACCAGTATATATAACACTTGATGCTTCTCTACAAGAAAATATGAATTCAGCTACATTTGATCACCATGATAACTTTGAAAACAAGGTGAATAGAAATTATTAATTTTGCTTCAAAATTTCTGGTTTCACCAGCACTGTGCAGATTTTCAAAGTACTTAGTTTGAGAGAAGAAAAAGTTTTTCTGTGGGAATGTGCTAACATTTGGATGAAACTTCAAACTGTAATAAGGACATGGAAGAAGTTAGGACAAGAAAAAGTTCAGTGAGACATTTGAGACTGGTCATGGGATCTGAACTAGAAACAAGAGAAAACAGAACCTTGCAGCTTTTAAACAGTATTAATCACATTTCTTGAAAGAAAATCCTACTGGTATTCACACACCAGTTTGTCAGTGATCCTGGAATTTACTTTGGAGGAAACTGACTTTAGGACAGTACTGTTGCTTCGTGTTCTGTGTTCCAGTACTGACTGTAGATTGTAGTACATTCTCATTGCAGGAAAAAAGCTGATATCACTCACCATAGCTGCTGTTTTCAAACCAGCAGGGAAACGTGTGGGATTTTAAAAAACCCAGCCTGGTAGCTTCATAGGCTTATCCACTAGACTTCATTAAAACAAGCAGAAACTTTCTTCCTACAGATACTTGTCAGGAAATAGTCAGGAGTCCAGTATACTCAATATTTGGCTTTCTAGCCAAGAAAAACAAATTTTAATGTGGACTGTTCTTTTGCCTGTTACCAAATGGCTATATAAACTTGGGAATACACATATTAACCATTCCAGCTAAATGGGAAATATATGGCTGATCTTCCACTGCACACTGAATTTTATGTGTATTCCATGGATGAACAAAATTGACCAGAGTTGACAGCTATTTATGCCATTTCACTCACTTAGGTTTTACATCAAGATTATAACTATGTAGATTGCAATATTGCTTTAGACAATTACATGGTTTGAAGAAACTGTCCTGTTGACATTGCTGCTATTACTGCTTCTGTGTTACTTCACTTCCTTCCTACATATAACAGTCACGAGCATCATCTTACAGCCAGACCTCGATCTAGGCTTCTCACCTGAATGGTCGAAATGGAGAGAAAAAAGCACCGGGCTGCTTATGATTTTGAAGGGAGTTGAGGGTTAAAGGGCGAGGGAAGACACTTGGTCTTTTTCTTACGCATGTGTGTATGTGGGGGTGTGTGTGTTCACTAGCAGCTGATGCTGACAGATTTTCTCCAACAGGAATGAATAATCGCCGCCTCGCTCGGCTCAGCCGCATCTTCAGTGATGGTTCCGACTTGTTTTTCCGTCCTGCGCGTTGGCCAGCAGCAAGGCCGTGTGTGTGCTGCAGCTGCCCTGCTGTGCTTACACACGTAAGCTCTGCGGGCAGCACAAAAGGCAGGACTGACAGTCTGCGAGATTGCACTCGATCCTGTGCTCTTAATGTTGTACTGACTTCCCTAAAACCACAGATGGCTTGAGACACGAGCCTGCTCCCGGTTCCCCTGGAAAAGACTCCGAGGTTTGAACCGGGTATTCAATGTAGGAGTGGAAACAAAACAAAATTAGAAGAGACCGCCAGCATCAGCGGGCTGCATACCTTGCGAACAGCGGCAGTAGCTTTACAATTTCTTTTTTAAGCCTATACCAAAACCACCGGCGTAAAGCCGCCCCGCCGGGCCCCTGGGAGACCGAGCGCGGCCCGGCCCGCCCCGGGAGACCGAGCGCGGCCCGGCCCTCCCCGGGAGACCGAGCGCGGCCCGGCCCTCCCCGGGAGACCGAGCTGCCCGGCCCTCCCTGCCCCGCCCCGGGAGACCGAGCGCGGCCCGGCCCGCCCCGGGAGACCGAGCGCGGCCCCGGCACTGCCCCGGGAGACCGAGCGCGGCCCCGGCCCTCCCCGGGTGCCCGAGCTGGCCCGGCCCTCCCTGCCCCGCCCCGGGTGCCCGAGCACGGCCTCGCTGGGCCGGCCCGGCCCTCCCGGCCCCGCCCTCCCGGCCCGCCCTGGGGCCCGCCCCTCGCCGGGCGGGCGGGGCCGCGGCTCGGGGCGGTGCCCGCGGCCCAGTTCCGTGTGGCGGGGATGGCGCGGCGGGCGGGCGCGCCGTTCCTGCGCTTCAGCCGGCTGCTGTGTCTGTGCCTGCCCCTGTGCCTGCCCCTGTGCCTGCCGCGGCCGGCGGCGGCGCGCCCGCCCGCCCCGCACCTCGTGCTGGTGCTGGCCGACGACCTGGGCTGGGGCGACGTGGGCTGGCACGGCTCCGCCGTCCGCACGCCGCGGCTGGACGCGCTGGGCGCCGGCGGCGTGCGGCTGGAGCGCTACTACACCCAGCCGCTGTGCACGCCGTCCCGCAGCCAGCTCCTCTCGGGCCGCTACCAGGTAGGGCGGGCGCTCCCTCCCCTGCCGCGCTGCCCGGGGGATGCTGCGGGTGCTCCCCGCTTGCTTCTGCCAGCCCCCGTGCCGCTGGGGCTCGCAGTGCAAATTGTTCTGCTCCAGAACAGCCGAGGTGCTCTGTGCTTAGGTTGGATTTACAGATACGGCAGCCTGCCGTGGCAAATATCCTTGCCCTAGTCGCCTGACTCTTGGGTATTTTTCCGCTGGACACCCAGTCGAGGTGCAGACAGAAGCAGATGAGCATTGCTTGTTCAGTTTTTGATTCATGTTTTCCAGAATGTGTCACAAGCTGTATGTTCGCCTCCACCTCGTACAGGAGGTGAAGGTGTTCTGCGCTCCTCGATGGAGTGCACACAGAGTGGTCATTAGTCTGGGTGCCTAAATAGTTCATAGTGATTATCCTGTTTTCCCCCTTTTTTTTCCTTTTTTTTTTCCCCTCCAGTTTTACAGGTGTAAGATTTGGGCTTTATAATGCTGGTATCATTCTACCCTTTCTCATCCTTCTTGCAGTTTTGGCAAAAACATGGGGAGTGGGAAAGAAAGTATGGACACACAGCGTAGACAGAAGGAAGAAACTCTCAAATCGTTAAGTGTGTTTCAAAAACTTCCCCGCTGTCTCAAGAAGTCCTGCACATCCGTGTTAACCAGAGTGATTGCTAAGTAAACTGCTGAGTGAAAGGAAATAAATGTCATCTTGTATTAATGGACGCTGTCTCTTCTTGCAGGAAGGTTGTTCTAGGTACCACTCTTTCCAAGCAACATTTGTCTCATTCCTGAAAACTCCAAGAATGAATAATGATAAATAGGAAAATGCAATTTACATTATCTTTACCAACCCTTGAGTTGTTCTGTTACATGACCTAAACTATTTTTTCATAATGACTATTTTAAAAATACAGTTCATAATCTGAATGTGCTTTCTAAGAAAGAAACCACTTCTGCATCACATCATAAAAGTGTACATTGAAAATACCTGTAGTTCAGTCTGGATTTAAATTCATCCCATACATCTGGCTTGATGATTTAATAATCTTTGTGTTGACCATATTGCAGCTGAGTAAAATAATATTAGAAAATTGAAGTAATTTTCTTTTAAATTTTTTTTATATATATATATAGGGGAGTCATTCTGTGCAGCAGTAATTATGCAGCACATAATTGTATTATGCAGCAAATATATGAGATCTTTTCTAAAATTGTTTTACCCATGGATATGATTAACAGTTGATTAGAAACTTGAGAAAGTTACCTAAATCTTGACTTGTAATCCATCTGAAAGAAAAGCAGTGGTATTGGTCTAAGATAGCTATAGATTTTTTTTTAAATTATTGCCTCCTTCTCCTTTTTCTCATTTTCCAGATACAGTGGAAGAAATTACAATGCTCTGCTAGGTTGTGCATTTGGTATATTAATGCTTTCTGTAATAAAGTATTTTTAAATATTTTATATATAATAGAAAATCTACACTATAATTTAATTTTTGGAACCTTCTGTTCCAAGAAAATGAGGAAGTAGTAGGCCCTTTAGAAAAGGGCCTTACCCACTTGCCTAAGATCATGGGTTATTTGTTTTAAAAGTCAGTTCAGAGAGTTGCTAAAGCAATGCTTTGAAAGTTAGTCATGCAGTGCTACACTGGTGTGCTTAGTGGAGTCATAAAATCTGGTGTCCTCTGCTCCAGAATATCTTGGAGGCTTTGTGTTTTGACACACACAGATTGCTAGAAATATTTAATATATAAACAAGATATATATACTTGTATACATATGCAGGTCTAGGTTTAGGGAAGTGCCTTTTTGATTGTGGAGAAGACAGAGAAGCTGATGAAAGTCAGCTTTTAGTATCAGTAACTGAGGAGGTTCCTTATATCAAGCATGACATACTACTCAAAGTATTGTTATCAGTGATGATTTTGTAAAGAAATACAAAATTCACCACTTAATATGACTGGAAACTCTAGTAAAACTATTAAATATCATATCTAGTAGTGTGAAGCTCGTGTCATCCCCATATCCAGATGCTTTCTAGTGCTTGTACTCATTTAATTTGTATATAATGTCCATTTAGAAAAGTAATATAAAAAATAGTTTTCTTTTATTGACATTTCCTCCAGTGACTCTTCTCTGATACAGGCAACAACTTGATAGCTTCTTCTGCCATGTTCACTTTTGCCCATTTCAATCCCATTTAAAATCTCTCACTCCATCTTGAGACGTCCCTAGCCCTCAAACAGACCATAATGGTAATTCCTACTTAGTAGATTTCTAGCAAAAAGCATAAAAGGTTTTGTGTTTGTTTGTTTGTTCTGGGGCTTTTTAATTGTGCTTGATTTAATCCTGGGAAGATGTTAACTCTTGCAGTGCTATTTTCATGCTTTCCTCCATGAAACCCCTGCCTTCCACCTGCAGCTTCCTCATAATCTTCAGTGCTGCATTGGTAAAATGAAGAGTTCCTAAAAATAATCTCGAATGCAGCTGTGCTTCTTTTTTGGCGTGCTTATAAATTAACCTCTGGGCTACATTTCAAGTAATCTCTCATGCTTGTTTTCTCTGCTAGATCCACACAGGTTTACAACACCAGATAATTTGGCCATGCCAGCCCAGTTGTCTGCCACTGGATGAGAAACTCCTCCCAGAGCTACTTCAAGAGGCGGGATATGTTACTCACATGGTGGGGAAGTGGCATTTGGGGATGTACAGAAAAGAATGCCTTCCAACGCACAGAGGATTTGACACTTACTTTGGTAATAGTTTGATTTAATATCAAACTGCAATAACTGAAGTGTTGAAAAGGATGAGAAACTGCCTCCTTCTTATAACAGCAGCAGATTTACTGTGATTTATAAGTGAAGCCATGCCTAGGTATGCACATTTCCAAAGTATCACTGCTTAAAAATGATAATGCCTTAAATGCATGCTCAAACTTTAAAACTTCTGAAGAAAGTATCAGAATTACTGTGTGGCTCCAAGTAAGGTATTTCTCTCTTACCATTTTACATCACCCCCCCTCCTTCCCAGAGTTAAGTTTTTACTCTGAATTCTCTGTCTCCTACCTACAACAGCACAGGGGAATAGGGAATGGGGTTACAGCCATTTTGTGTAGCTTTGGTTTTCCAGAGCTCGTAGTGAGATGGTATGACAGCTTCTATAAAGTTATATCCACAAACTCACAATTTAGGAAGTGAAGCTCTCAGACTGAACAGTAGATTGTCCAAGTGTGAGTGCGTTACTTGCAGAGCAACTTGTAGCTACCCATTGTTTACTGTTCCAAGTGTGGTTTATGCTCCTATCCCAGTTTTGCACAAGTGTCATGGAGGTTATGTGACTTAGGCTGTCTGATGTACATCTCATTCTGCACAGTACCGAGCTCAAAGAGGTCCATCTCCATTTGGTTGTTTTAAAGACACTCTCCTTGAGTGATGAATTTCAAAATAGTTCATTTTAATGTAGAAGCCTGTGTTGCCTTTGTCTAACCTGAGGCTTAAGTGAAGAGTATAACTGTGCTATGTGTGTACCTTTTATAAACTATATTTGTCCAAACGTGAGGTGGGAAAAAATGTTCCCTTAGGTGGTTTACTTCCTTTTACTCTTCAGGTAGCTCAGGGCCATGGTTTCACAACTGAATTAAGCTAATATATGTGGATTGGAATATAATGGCTCATTGCTTAAGCATTTGTGCTTTCTCCCATACCTTCACAGGAGTTTGGGATCTCTTTGATGGCATGGGTGTGATAGGCTGCTGTTCCTTGTGAAATCTCACCCTGGGACTGAGCAGGCTTTTCATGCAGGAGCCTGAGGACAGGCTGGCTCTGGGTATGGTTTTTAGGTGCCCAATGTGACATTATTTTTCAGAGGATATAGTGGTTTAATATCCTGCAATGTTCATGCGATTCCAGTAGGCATCCATTATGCTTAGGGGTGTTTGATTTTGTGGCACACTTGATGCACTCTCGACCAGTGGGCATTCAAAGTGGAAAAAATGCAACATGTGCCTCTGAGTACATTGATGTAAGCAATCTGCCTATAAAATCACTTTATCTTCTGAAAAATTAGCCATTTTATTATCCTAAAAATGTAGTAGACATTTGTGTTTTATTTAAGATAGTTTCATTTTTTCTGTACATTTCTTTTTGCAGAAATTACTAGCTGCAGCTGCTAAACAAAAAGTTCAAATAAATTTCTTCAGTCTTAGATTTTTGTCCCAAGTTCTTTTTTTTTTTTTTTTTTGCAGAACATAAGACTTCTTTTTTCAGATTCATCCCTTTTTTCAGGATATTGGGGAAGAAATCTAAAATCTAAATTCAAATATAATTTTTGAGATTCAAATTACTTTGAAAAGTTTTATTTGTGCCTGCTAAAACACAAGGGCTCTCCATACCTAACAGGAGCCTAGGTAGGAGCAAATCTATACATGCAGGATTTTTATTTAATTTCTTTTGGATATCTCTAAATGATAGTGTCTTTTCTTCACCAGCTGGTGTCAGCAGTGGATCAGAAATTACATTACAGCAGACAAAAGATGATTCATACTTGGGTGTTTTTGAAGAAATGAATTTTAAAATCCCAAACTTTCCAATAGAGGTGGAAGCCCTACATCAAAATACAAACATAGAAATCATACCACCAAGAATCAGACTAGTTTATGGCTAGATCACTGCCTTGGCTCTCAGTGCATTAGTTTAGTCCTCATAGACATCAAAGTACAAATAAGAAGTCATTAAACTGCTTTCAAAATGTTTAATTTCTTTTGAAATTAATGCTGGCATTAGCAATGAAAAGCCTATGAGGTATTAAATGTGGAGCTACTTAGACATGTCAGAGGTCTCACAGTAGGTGGTCCAGGGTTGAATTAGTGTTTTGGCTCAAAGCCACTAATGTTTTGACATTTGTGTTTGACTTTTTTCTCCTCCTGATGTATGTGTTTATGTGACACGATGTTGGCCTGCTCATGTGACATATTTTCCTGTTGTAGGCTATCTCCTGGGCAGTGAGGATTATTACACTCATGACCGCTGTGTCCTCATCAAAGCAAAGAATGTGACACGCTGTGCTCTGGACTTTCGAGATGGAGAAGAAGTTGCAACTGGGTTTAAAAATGTGTACTCCACAAATTTATTCACAGAAAGAGCTATAGATCTTATAGCCAGTCACAAAACTGAGAAGGTACAGGCAACAGCTGCCACTCTGATAACTTCAGCATTAAAGAATGTTTTTTAAAAAGTTGAAATGTAATATTAATAGAGAGAGCTGTGTTTGAGCTGTAATTCAGGGCTATCCAATAGGTGCATAGAATTAAATGTGAGAAGTAGCACTGGTAAAACTCATCTACTGCCAAAATCGGCTTTGTCTGCATGGTCCTGCCCCTTTTCCATTTCTTCTATTATAATACAATTAATACATTTTTAGAAATTGTTTAGCAAGTAATTTGCACTTCTAAACAGTGAAGGGAAGCTTAAGGTGAGAAGTTTAACAGAAAGAAATGGTTAACCATTATGTTATAAAGAAAAGATACACCTGATGCTTTTCCACCTTTTCAAAAGGAATTTTTCAAATCTTTCTTAGCTTATGCATAGGGATTAGAAGATCTAGAAGTTGTAGAAGAAATCAAAAGGCACTATCTGCACTGTTAATAAAAGAGGTCTGCTTTTGCAGCAGTAACTTTTGCAAATAGTGCTTTATGTTCAACTAATTTCCATTCTGTCCCTTCCACCCCAGCCCCTCTTTCTCTACCTCGCCTTTCAGTCTGTGCATGAACCTCTTGAGGTCCCTGAAAAATATGTGAAACCATATTCTTCCATAAAAGATGTAAAGAGGCGCCATTACGCAGGAATGGTGACTCTTATGGACGAAGCTGTAGGAAATCTTACTGATGCTCTGAAAACATACGGTCTCTGGGACAACACCGTTTTTGTTTTCTCTACTGGTAAGTTCCTTCAACTATTCTTTCAGTAATAACTTTGGTACAGTGTCTAACAAGCTGACTACAGAGACATCTGGCCCCTCATTCTTTTTTCTGGGTATTTTCTAATGACATAAGAATGATGAAAGTTGAGCAGAAGTTTAAGTGGAACAACGATTTCTCTCCCTTCTCTTAGGACTTTCTCAAGCTTGACAAAACAAACTCTAAAGTTGTATCTGTGCACATGGGGGATGCTCCTGGTGGTGTAAAAATACCTTTGTAAAATCTGGCAAGTGTAGTAGAGTTAGAAGCATCCTACTTGACACTGCAGTTTCTGAGGATCTGTCAGAATTGAATCCTTGGTGAGAACTGTCTACGGATTTATTTCTTCTGAAGCTGTCTGCCCTGTCTGTGAATTGTCATGTGCTGCATGAAGCACAAACAGCCAGACAGCAAGCAATTTTGAAGCCAAAACTGTTTCTCTCCCTCATTTTAAGGTGTCATGTAGTTTTTGTCATTCTTGAAGTATTTCATTGGCATCTTAGTCCCATGAAACAAAGGCCTGTTAATAAAACAGCTGAAAATTTGTTGAGCAGTCTAGTCAACCAAATTGCAATCTAAGTTTTTGTATGTACAGGCATATGATCCGGTTTCTAGATTATTAAAGTAATGTAAATAATACATTGCAAAGCAGTCTCCTTTGTTTCCAAATTAAGAATGAAGCAACCTTTTTGAAATACAGCTGCTTGGCTGGGTTTCAGAAACATATTTACTCTCGCTTGCTTGGAAGTGGGAAGTAGCCTTTCAATGGTTGTTCTTTTGTCCACGCTTTACATATAAGGGCTGTCAAAATGGCAAATTAATTTTCTGTGAACACTTCAAATGCAACAAAAACAACTAAAACAAACAGACAAGCAAAACAAAAAAAAGAACTAATCAAAGTTTGATGAAAATGCATTTACATGTTTTGAGTTTAGCAGCTGCTTCCTATAGCACTCAGAATCTTGAAATTTAATTTTGATTCCAGGCCTGTTTGCCTTATGATGTTACATTTCTGTCCAGGTTTTGGCTCTAGCAGGATTTGATAACTAGTGTGTGCCTATTTCTGTTTGCAAGGTTTTTATATTTAGAACTGAAAGTAAGCAAAGACATAAGGAAAACTATACCAGAGTTTTTATTCCATATGGAAAAAATTCAGTCTTTGCTGAGGCTGGGATTTGGTAGAGTTATTTCAGTAATGTTTATTCAGTACATTGTGGAATAAAACTAAATACATCTGAGCTAGAATTACAAGGTATGCATGAACTAAAGAGACTTTTTAAATTTTTGTTTATGAAGCATTTATTTTTCTGAACAGTGACAATGTACCTGTTTTTTAACAGTGATTATCTTGCAATCAGTTGCAGGTATATTTCAACAAGAGTCAAACAATCAGGAGAATCAAATGCCTACCCTATCTAATGGGACTTATTTTGAATTAATTGACAGTTTAAACTTCCAGGACTTAAATTTAATATGATCAAAATGCATGGAAATTGGACTTAAATCAGGCAGGACAGAGGCCAGTGATTTCGGTCTTTTCAGTGTTTCTCTTTACTTCATGCATTTATTCTTTACGGGCATAAAACATTGCATGCAATAAGGACCCAGTTTCAAAAACTAAATGTTATAACCATAAAACATTTTAAAAAGGCAAGAAAAGGGAAGCAACATGTCAAATAATTTGGTTTTTCTATATTTTGTTTAGTGCTTTTGCAGGTGGTGTATTTCAGAACAGACATTAGAACATGGTTGAAAAGAAACATGCAAGGGTCCGCAGTTGAGCATCTCTTGCAGAGAGCTGTGCTGTGTCAGATCTCCCTGCACAGCTTCCAAGTCCTTTGGAACTGGGAGTCCTGCTGTGCACTGGTAGCTATAATATGAATGCATGATTATAACGTGATTTACTTTCAGCTCTGGAGGACATGTCTGCTTGGAGAAGTGCCTCTCACTGCCCCAGGTGCTGTTCTGGCATTGGGAGACCCTCTTTTTGCTTGGTGGGACAGAGCAGGGGACACACATTTTATGATCAAGAACTCTCTCCAAGAAAGATCTTCTCATTTTGTGGGATTAAGAATCAATTTAAGGATTTCAATAAGACTGCCAGGGAGAATCTAGGAAATGATAAGTTTATTCATAAGTTTAATGAGCAATGTTAAAGACAGATTCTTTATCACATTCACAATCATCATACTTGCTTAGAGGAATTTAAGGGTCCTGGGCATGAGAGGCTGGACATGACCCAGCCATGGGCACTCCCAGCCCAGAAAGCCACACGTGTCCTGGGCTGCATCCAGAGCAGGGTGGGCAGCAGGGCCAGGGAGGGGATTCTGCCCCTCTGCTCTGCTGAGAGCCCACCTGCAGTGCTGCACCAGCTCTGGGGTCCCAGCACAGGAGGGACAGGGACCTGATGGAGGGAGTCCAGGGAAGGGCCACAGAAATTATCAGAGAGCTGGAGCACCTTCACTATTAGTAGAGAGGGTTGGGGTTGTTCAACCAGGAGAAGAGAAGGCTCTGAAGACACTTTGCTGCAGCCTTTCAGTACTTCAAGCAAGCTTATAAAAAAATGTGAGGACAGAGTTTTTAACAGGACCTGTTGTGATGGTTTTAAACTGAAGTAGAACAGATTCGGACTAGATATAAGGAAGACATTTTTCATAATGAGGTGGGTGAAACATTGGAGCAGGTTGCACAGAGGTGGTGGATGTCCCATCCCTGGACACATTCAAGGTCAGGTTGGATGGGGCACTAAATAAGCTGATCTAGTTGAAGAAGTCTGCCATTGTGGAGGGATTGGACTAGATGACTTTTAAAGATCCTTTCAAACCTAAACCGTTCTGTGAGAAAAGCATTCTCTGTTTTGTTAGCAGTGTGGTTTGATAAAAGTGTTGTTGAAAGTGTGTAGAAGAAAAAGGAGGCTCTACTTTTATGGTACATATTTCTAGATTCATTACTATTCCTTTTAGTTGAGGCCAAAATTCACACTTCCATGTTTGTATCTCTCCATGGTTAAAAGGTCCCACCCAAAGAATAATTTACAGGTGGTTATTTCGTATTTTGTATTATAGCAAGTACCATTGCAACAAACATTGTCTTCTGACTACTTCTTTGTGAAGTGTTGACCTCAACCTGTAGATCTCTTTTTAGTGGATACATATTTAAAAATATGATGTAAATATTTAAGAATATGATGTAATCTTCGATCTTGTGGTAAGTGGGTTTTTTATTATTGTACTCTTTCATGTTTCTTCCTATTTGTTATGGCTCAAGAGGGATTGCCTTGAAAACTTGCCATTTGACAAATGGAAATACTGCACATTTTGAAAGTCTTGTGAAATGTAGAATAAATTCAGTTCCTCTTTAAAGTGGCCTAATGGAGCTACCAGGATTAAAAATGTAACTTCATTATGTTTGGTCATTAGCAAAGTGTGACTCTATCAATATGTCCTGTAAATCAGCCCTCTTTTTGAGATGTCTCTTTGAGCAGATAGACAGGCTATTTCTACAAGTAAATAAGAAAAAGGTGAGCAGGTTCAATGGTATGTGGTGTTATATTTGTGTATCAAGTAGTAGCTTGAAAAGTCTTGACTGGTTTGATATGAAGTAGAATTTGCTTTTATGGAGCATTTATTACACTGAAGATACAAGTAGGTCTGTGCTAATGAAATCGCTGATGAAAATAAAATAATTGCTTGTTTAAGCAAAACAGATGAAAATAAATGCAGCAGTGGTGGGTACCCATGGCCTTTTGTTCACTTGAAATCAAAGAGGATGAGAGATAGGGCATATTTTTCATTTTAGCAATCATAGGAGACTGTAATGTATCAATCTCCCTGAAGAGAGCCTTGATTTAAAATAAAATTCATAAAAATGGTACAAATTCAGCTCAGAACTATTAACATGGGCTTTGATTCCAAATTTTGATTCAAATACAGAACAGTGATTTGAGGTAAGAAGAGGGGATTTGCTGTGAATATGATGTGGTTATAGTTTCTGCAAGGTATTACAAGAAATTTTAGTATGAACTGCCAACATTAAAGCAAAGGAAAGTGACCCATTATTTCAATTCTGTATTAAAGCTACTATACTTTGCTTTATTTAACTTTCAGCTCTTTGTTATACTGAAACACTGTGGAGCAACACTCCTTTCTTTCAGTATTTCTTGACATTTTAAAATGTAGATCAGCACTGTAATGGCCAGTAGTTGCCATAAGAGGGCTTTGAAAAGCAAAACACGTGGAACTTTTCAAGCACTGGTTTACATTGCTAAGAGGAAACCACATAAATCCTTTCCATAATGGAGCATGTGACAGTGATGACTGTTTTCACTCCAAAAGACGGTCTTTTTGTCATTGTAGAATTATGATTAATAAGAGCACAGATTGTTTTGGACATACTTACTGATGTTATACAGTCTCTGTCATACCCCCAGGGTTTTTTTACCCCACAAAATTTCATATTACTCTTTCCCTTTCCCTTTCCCTTTCCCCCCACATATTGTGGCTTTCAGGTAATTAAATACTGGGATTTTCTTTGTCCTATTTCCAGTGCCTTCTTTGAGACTATGAATCTGACTTTCACTGATTCCTTAAGGGAATTTTTTTATCTTCTTGATATATTTGTTCAAAAATGACCTCCTGCTCCTTCTCTTTTGCTTATAAGGGGCTGCAGAGAGCATTCTAATTGCAGATTGGCCAAGCCAACTGACTAGAGCAGTTATTCTCAGTCTGTGACATCTGAGGTGTTAATTTTGAAGGTTATGCTGCCAGATTTTTGTATTGCAGACCTGAAGATTTGTTTTAATTGATCTTTCAGAAGTTTCTGAGAGGTTTGGTATGTTTTCAGTGATGAAGGTGCCTGGGCATCTGCTGCTTCCTAAGTGGAAATAAGTGCAGATGCCTTAGCTGCAAGCATCTTGAATCACACTAGTTGAGTTAATCTATTCCCAAATACTATTTTTCGTTTCTTGCTTATTGTAATAGTCTTATTTTTATACAGGCAAAGTTTCTGACAGATCACTGTACTAGTGTCAGTGTTGCATATCAGTGACAACGAAAGGTACATGTGGTTGATGTTTTGTACTCCAGTGCTGGCTTCTGTTTTTGTTTTCAGGCTTTTTCCATGTTAAAGTATGAATGATAATTTAGAAATTAAAAACACATTCTCTGTCATATGATGCAGATAATAATGAGACTACATTTTTGAGAATATGTAATCAAAGGTGGAAATATTATGGTGGGAATGGATTTAAAACCGATACTGAAAGGTATTGATAGACCATATATTGACTCCCTCCTCCCCTCCCCTTTTAAAATCCTGTGAAAACTGCATGTTTTGTAGGAAATATTTGTTTATCTTCTGTTCCATTTAGTATGAATCCCTCCCCACCCACCCAGTTTTTTCCATTCAAAACTTAACACTCCAAAGCCAAGTTCCTGAACAGGGAGTAACTTCATGCCAGAGATACTGGCTTCTTTTTTGTCTTTATGGTTAAGAACTCCATTGTAAGTTCAATCTTAAGTTTTTCTTCATGTTTTTAGTGGATGCCAGTGCTTGAAGTGAATTTAGTTTGTAAATGAAACTTCGAAATGAATTTTGCAAATGGGCCAGTTTTGTGTAAAGCTTTTACTTAGGCATATAAATAGCTATGCTAGTAATTTTTTCCTCAGAGTGAGATTAATGCTGGAAACAGCTCATTTTGTGTATTAACAATAATATTTAATAATTTTCCACAATGCCCAGAAGGTTGCCTTAAACTATGATTACTATTAAACTATACTAGTTTTGTACTCCATAATAGTGTTTGAGAAGCCTTTATTCTTTGTGTCAGAATTTTCTACACCCAAAAAGTGGTTACGTTCACTTCTCCTGTCAGGGGGACAAATCCACATTTTCCTAACTGTGTCTTGTCTGACTTGCTCACTGCAGACATATGAGCAGTTTGTCAGGTTATTCCTGTTGATTTTGGGTTAAAATTCTCTTCTATGTTTCTGTCGTGTCTAGTGATGGTGCATGCTGGTGTAGACCTTGACACAGCAGGGTCTGTAACTACTCAGACCTGTTTAATTACTGAGACTGCTCACAATGAAAGCACTCAACTGAAACTGTCTGTGCTAGGATTGCTGCTATCATGAAAACTGTACTAAGGAGCAAAAAAAAAGAATCCAATGGGATGGAAATGGGCATTGTCCTTGTGCCTTTTTTAGGGCTAAGCCTGTAACTAGTGGAAGCTTATGTACATCTATTGCCTTTCCCATGAGATCAATTTTTTTTCTCCAGTTTTGGAAAACTAAGGAGAGTAAAGAGAGAGTTTTGGTGAGTTGCAAAAAAACATAGAGGTTGATTTATATGAGCACAGCTTGATAAAAGTTACACTGTAAATGCTCAGTAAAGTTTTTCAGTAAATGGTGCTCTGATGCAGGAAACGTATTATATTCCATTGATGGAAAATAAACCCCCTGTGATTGTATTTAAAGTACAGTAAGAATTACATTATCAGAATTTTATATTAGAAGGTGTTGTTTTTTATTGTTTCTCTAATTGAACAGCTTTCAATAATGCTTCCATCACACATACACAAATAAATCTGTATCAATCACTGGAAATACAGTAATGTTGCAGCACACTGAAGAAAAAGTGGCATTTCTGCAATTGAAAATTTAACGTTCAAGGTTACTCTTCCCACTGTGAGTAAATAACATCAGACAGAAGTACACAGCAGATGTTTCTTCATCAGCTGGTCTTACCAAATGGCTTTGGTTCATTTTGTTGGAAATAAGTCTTTCATATAAGTCATCAGAGGGAGTGTGATTGTTCATCACTCTTATTTGCACCATGAGTGGAAAACACAGGTACACATGGATCTTGCAGATGAAATGTGGGGAAGCAGGGAAGAACATGAGTTCAAATTAAGGGCAAAGTTATTTTCCAATTCATGCTGCGAGTCTCCTATCCACAGTGTAGATCTCTGTTGTGTATTCTGTACTCTTTTTTTTTTTTTTAATCAAACCTCAATGGGAGTTCTGTGCTTGGAACTTGTACAGAGTAAGCATTATTTATGCTGTGAAGATCAGAGGGGAGAAATTTTCCCCAAATGTGATCCTTTACCAGTATTATTGACAGGGCTCTCTGTTTAACTGTGACTCACAACCATGAGATTAAATCACACTGGCAAAGGGCTCTGAAGTCCTGTTCTGTGACCTAGACTTTCAGCAAGAATGTTTGAGGTCAAAAGTGAGATGCACATACAGAGCTGTACAATGATGCTGTCTAATGTTTGCTCATACTGTGTCTGGCACTAGTAAGTGTAATTTAATTCCCTTTCACATGTGTAAAATTCACACAAAAAGCTAAAACAATGCTCAACCAAACCATGCACTAGCTGTCTGCTTGTTTTGTTGATACTGGCAACTGATTGTGGTTTTCATTCAAAATTGTGTATGACTATTAAGCGTTACCTATTAGTAGACAAGTAGACTTGTCTCCTGCTTATTTAATGTATATTATATTTTTAAAATAAATTAAATTTAATAATATAAATTTAATGTGTATTACATTTTAAAATAATATAATACACATTAAAGGATATGTGGTGGTATCATGTCTGCTAAATCCCTGTGAGGGTTTAAATTATTGAATCACTCTTGCTTGTAGTTCCCATTCTTTGTTCTTTACTAATGTGAGCTATTACTGCCTCTCTAATTTCAGTAGTGTTTAAAACTGTTTTAAAAAAAAAAATTGTACTAAGTCCAGATTTACATTATGGAATAGAGATGTCAACACTTAATGTAAACCAAACTGTGGGGGTTTGGCTCTTCTGTAGTCTCCCTATCAGAAATAGGCAACAGGAGGACAGGTGTAGAAATAGGGGGTTTGTCCTACTTTTTATCTTTTTCACTTGTCTGAGGATGTTTGCATGTTACACTTTTTGTTTCTCTTTAGTTGCAAACTTCAGAAATCTGATTTTTGGAAATATTGAAGGTAGCATGAGTTATTTCATTGACATGCTCTGTTTTCAACAACACCAAGACACTGACATTGTTAAAATGGCTTTTTAAACTCTGCAGATTACATATGAAATAATTAGTAGTTAACTTTTAATATACTTACTGCTCCAGTTGGATGGGCTGTCACACTGACCTCCATGTGGTTCTGATTAAGTTTAAGAACATAATTGCTCCTAAAGCCCCAGCCCTTCAAAGGAGCATGAGATACATAAAATGTAGGAAATGATTACTGCTCTGGATGCAGCCCAGGACACGTGTGGCTCTCTGGGCTGGGAGTGCCCATGGCTGGGTCATGTCCAGCCTCTCATCCCCAGCACCCCCAAGTCCTTCTGGGCAGGGCTGCTGTGATCTGCCCATCACAGCCTGTGCTGGTACCAGGGCTGCTCTGACCCAGGTGCAGCACCTTGCACTTCCTCTTGTTGAACCTTGTAAAATTCCTGTGGGCTCTCTCCCAGAGCTTGTCCAGGTCCTTCTGGAAGAGATCCTGTTCCTCAGGCATGTCAGCTGCACCACTCAGCTGGGTGTTGTCTGCAAATTTGCCAAGGGTGCACTTGGTCCCACTGTCTGTGTCATTGGTGATGAAGACATTAATCAGCACTGGTCCCCACAGGGATCCCAGGGGAAACCACTCATACTGAACAATGTCCAGACATTGAGGGGTTGACTGGTTCTCTGAATGTGACCATACAACAAATTCATTATGCTGTGAGCTGCCCACATATCAAATCCATCCCTCCAGTTTGGAGAGAAAGATGTTTTGGGGGACTGTGTCAAAAGCATTACAGAAGTCCAGATAAAGAACATCCATGGCCTTTCTCTTGTCCACTTTGTCACTTTGTTTTAGAAGGACATTGGCTGATCAGACAGGACATGCCCTTCTTGCAGCCATGCTGGCTGTCCCTAATCACCTGCCTGTCCTCTGTGTGCCTTAGCACAGCCTCTAGGAGGATCTGTTCCATTGTCTTCTCTGGCACAGAGGTGAGGCTGGCAGGTCAGTAGTTCCCAGGGTCATCCTTTGCACCCTTCTTAAAGATGGGTGCCAGGTTTCACTTTTCCAGTCACCTGGGACTTGCCCTGTCATGACTTTTTAAGTATCATGGAGAGCAGATTGGCAACACTGTCAGTTTCAGGACTCTGGGATGCATGTCAGGTCCTGTAGATTTATATAAATTCCTCAGGTGGTCATGAACCTGATCTCTTAGTTGCTCCCTTTCTCCACTCAAGAGGTGTGAGAAAAGAGACTGTCAGAAGAAGACTGAGGCAAAAAGTTGTTGAATACCTCAGCCCATTCTTCATTCTTTCTTACCAGTTTGTCAGTCACCTCTGTTGTGAGAAAACTGTTCCCCTGATCTCACTATCCTGGCTGTAAAGCCCCTATTACTCTTTGGATCTAAGGGATGCACAGCTCCAGCCTTACCTTGATACATGCCTTGGACTGCATCCCTATACTATTCCCAGAATACCTGTTTGTACTTCCACGTTGTGAAATGCACTGCCTGTGTTTTTTCTTCTTGCCCCTTAGTTTTACCAGTAGGTTGGCTCTGCCATTGCCTTCCTTCACTCATTTCTTATGCCTGGGTTTCAGGAGCTGTTGTCATCTATGTCCTTAAAGATCTGTCAGCTCTATTCTGCTCCCTTGTCCGCAAGGGCATTTTCTCAGGAGGGGTCCTATTGACCAGCTTCTTGAAGAGCTGGAAGTTTCCTTCCCTAAAATTAAGGATCCTTATCTTCACTCTTTACTTGGCCCATATCTCTCAGGACTGAGAACTCTACCAGTACATTGTATTATAGAAAGCCATTCAACATTATCAAAGTGTAATTTCTTATTTTTTTTACGCTTTTTATTTCAGTATTCTTTCAATAATTGCTTAATAGAACTAAAGCGAAGTTTGATAATTTATATACATACCTTGTTAGATTTCCTTTTTAACTGATAAATATTTTTTGAAACAACCCAGAACCATCTGACACGAAGCTTTAGTCTTTATTTAGCAATATTGCCTCTCCAAGGGACTTAACTTTGTCAATCAGTGACAGCCCTATAGAAACACAGGGAAAATCAATCATTGATTCACTTGGGAAAGAAGCATGCAATGTTGTCTGGTCTGGGTTAAGAATTTGGAAAAAGTTGCAGGTGTTGTAAGATGGCCTTAGTCAAATGAGTAGTATCTGAAAAAGGTTATTTGAATCCCTGCTGAGGTGTTTTGGATCTGTTTTCCTTCCCTGCTTTTTTCTTTTTTTCTCATGTATGTCCTTATAAACTATGGGCTGGTTAGTACATCTGTTTCATATATTTATGAATACTCCAGAACTAAAGTATGCTGCTAGGCTAAACTCTATGGAAGAATTTAAGAACTTCCAAATAAAAGCTCTGCACAATTATTCTTTCTTTCACTTTCCATTATTTTATATATATTTATATGTTTGTGTTTATGTTTAGATTTTATGTTTCGATTTCATGTTTATTCATAGAATATAATGGATCAATATTGGTGGGCAATATTAGTTCAGTGTCCATTAAAAGAGTAAGATTTTTACTCTCTGCCTTAATTAATGGAAGAGTAAAACCAGCAAAATTTATTTAGATGGTCAGAATATAGACATGCTGAATGCAAAGCAAGCCATGTGTTTCACAGATTGTTGAGTTAAAAATACCAGAAGAAACACTAAAATCCATGAGCATGTTAGTTATTAGGCAGCTGATGCTAAGATTTGGCCACAAGTAAGTGTATTGGATTATGTAAATGTCTGATGTGAAAATGGCTTGGAGAGCTCTTACTGCATTGTTCACTGCAGTTTTTTTTTCCTATCCTAACACTGAAACTAATAAGCTGATTTCCTCTCCTCTTGGAAGGTTCCTTACAGCTTGGTCTTAATCATTCCTCTGCTTTCTCTAAACTTCTTTATGCCATTTTGAAATCTCTGTCTCTAGACACCTTCACATGCCTGCTATGACTGGAGTATCTGTCTCTTACAATGCAGCATCTATCTTTACATTTCTCTTTAAGCAGGAAGAAACACCCCCTCTTTTATCTGCACTTTGAGCATTGCTGCTGTGTGGAATGTTGCCTGTGCTTGCTCTTACATTTGACCTCCAATTGTGTTTTCTCAAGTTAAAATACAGCCAGAGCTTTGTGTACATTGAAGTGAGCTGACCCTGAATTCTGTGTTAAGATTCCAGAGTAGCTTGAACTGGTTGAGAAGCATCAGAAGTCTGCAGCAGTAATTTCACTTATATTTTAGAGTAAATGGCTTTAACCTACAATACATAAAAAAAAAATAATGCAGCAAATATAGTGCAGGTTTTTCATTACTGACTTCTTGTGTTGTAGATGATCTCCATATTTAGGCTATGCAAAAGGTTGTTATTGATCACTGCAGGGAACTGGATGCATTGAAGCACTGTACTGCTTCTGAATGGCTTGCAAGAGTCTATTTAGCAAATCCACGAGATAGCATATGCTGACATCTGGTATGCAGAACTTAATGAGACTTTAATACTTGTATCCTCTTTAAGTCTGCTTTAAGTCTTCTTTCTATTTGCACTGAAGCATTGTAACACATTTTACAATCAAATAAGTATTTGTAACAAGTGGATAAAAAGAAAGACATTCTCTGCATGTTTTTTGTTTAAGTCCAAATTTTTTTCAACACTATTCTTCTGTTACTGATAGAAATTAAAAAAAACAGAAGGTGCATTCCATTACTGTTCTCTGTAATGTTGTACATAATTGCAGTTCTGACTGCAGAGGATATTAATTGATACCTGCCTACTTGAATGTATCATACATTCTGCTGCCATCAAGCTATGTTCCAGTGATTTCACAGGATTGAAAAAGCAAAGCCTTTGTTTAAAACAATTTAATAGTTAGATTTTACTGGCCACAAATGATTTGCAACTGACTAGGAGAGAGAAACTGTTGCTGACCATCCATTATAGTTCATTAGGAAGTCAAAAGTACCAGAAAGAATACAATGGCAAAAAAAAAACCCAATGAGAACAAGAACAACAACAGCAACAACAACAACAAAAAGCCCAAAAAAACCTAAAAGGAAAGAATGCATGCCTCAGGTGGAAGAATAGCTGTGTAGACAGTGATGCTGATGTATGGGGCTAAGGTTAAGGGCTTTTTTTCTGCCCGCAGATGCCTCCTTTCACAGGCAATTGCCCCTGAGGTCTGTCAGCTGCTCAGAGCCTGCATGTGGCTTCCTGTGATTCTCTCCAAGTGACCTTAGGTAGCTTGAACATTTTAAATAGCTACAGTGTTTTCAATTTATTAATCTAGATAATTTTGATACAACCTTTTGAAGAGTAAGCATAGTTACAATCATATCAGCCTTTTTTAGGGATTGTTTACCTCCTGTGTGATCTGAGAGGTTTTAATTACCTCTATTCTATAAATTAGTTCGGTCAGAGCCTTCCTGCAGCCTAAGGCAAATGAAGAGATAGGCTTTGGGAAAACATGGACCTCAAGACCTCGCCTAATTTAATGGGTCATTTATTCCATAATCCTGAGAGAAATATGAACGAGGATTTAGTAAAACTCCTCTGCTAAAGTGGGAGTAGAGGGAATATGTGACTTCTGGACTCGGTAATATGTGAGTCAGGTAGTGGTTACTCATGAGGGCAGAAGTCCTTTTTGAGGAAGATAAAACTGCAGCTGTAAATGTGGAGATTAGGGGAGCTCACCACTTGAGATGGCACCATCACCTCTAGCCACCCCTTGTTTGCCGTGACCTACCCCTATGACTTAATACTTTTAATGCTGGGTTGGACTAAGCCGGCTGAGGAAGGATCATGTGGGTGGTTTGATCAATGATAGAAATGAGATGATAAATTCTGTCTGTTGGTGGCATCAGGGATGCCAAGCAATAGTGGATAAATTAATTTGGCAAGCACAGGTTGAACCAATAAGCAGATGTGCTTTACGGCTTTAATATCACTGCATATGATAAGAAATTTGCAGAGGAAAGAAGGCAAGAAGGCTTCTGAAAATGATAGGATTTGCCTGTTTCTGAAATGGGTATACTGTGAATCACTGACCATCCGGGCCTAAATGTGTATAATGAAACATTGCCTTTGAGCAGAGGAATCTGTTCGTGCATTTTGGATTTTTCCACTTCTTTCCCACTTTTGGGAATGGAAAAGGAAAAAGATTACTGTTTAAAGAATAGGTTTTCAGGGTAAATGTTCTAGGGAATGAACATTAGGCACAAAACCATTAAAACTATAATGCCTACAAAGAGCAAAATATGCAATTTGACTATTCTGTTGAAGTCTACAGTAGTTTCTGTTGTGCATATGAACAACTCCCCTTAAAAACCTTGGAGAGTTATAGTGTATATTTGAGGACTGAATGTGGTCTGTACAGCTAGGTGTTGCCTAAAGGAGAGGTTTCGCAACTTCAGGATTCAGGAAATATGGTCTAAAGTGACAGAAAGTTCAAGGATGATGATATTGGAGAAAGGTTGGATCTTGCCAAGAGGAAATTGCTGGTGACCTTACTGAACTAGCATGGTGCAGGCAGATTGCAGAGATTCAAACATGGGAGTAATTAAAGAGGGCATGTTTTGTCATGTAGCTGGGGGAAAAAATAACAAAGTTGGTATAAAATAATCATTAATAAGTTAAAAATTCAAATTTAAGTGTTCCTTCTTGTCACTCACTTGAATGTAGCATTAATGTGACAGAATGAAGGAGAGGAGAGTATTAGGCACAACTGTAAATGATAGGTTTTTTCCTGGTTTTTGGAGAACATAGGTTCAGTTTTGTCCAGCTTAACATCCTTTTTTTAGATTCAGTGGTATATTATTCACCCATTGTTACTTGTAACCAAGCAAAGATGTTAAAGAAAGGAATAACAAGGAAAACGTATTCTGAATCATTCATTCAGCAAACAGGTTGCTTGCCATTTCCCTGCCTGGAAAACATAACCAATTGCTGAAGAACGGATATATGGAAACTGGTTAAAAACCCTGCTTTGGTCATTAAAGGGAACAGATAATATTTATGTAAACTCCCATTACTCTCAATTACTTGTGTTTCTATATCACCATATTAACTTATAAAATAACCCCTTTACTCCCCTGTAATTTTGGTTGCATTTAGCAAAAGCTAGGGTGGCTGTTGGGAGAGTTTAGACAATGCTGGACATGCCTATACGAGGCTGTTGCATTTCCACCTTGTTCAGTAAACTTACCTGTTTCTTTTCATCATAATCTCTCAGAGAATGACACGGCCTACAGCAAGCAAAACAATTAAAACTGATCACAGAACAATTAGCCTTTATCATCCCCTCTGTAAGACTAGTGTTATAAAGAATATTATTTTCTTCACTTTTTGGAGTAAAGAGTTTCAGTTTTTATGGTTTATGTGCTTGGTGTGAGAATTAGTGTATGGACACATACTTCTTCCTAAGGTGCATGCTGTACTTTTAAAAAATGTTCCCTGTGGTAAGTAATAACTAAAGACTTTTGTTTCATTTTTGTATTATTTTGCCAGCAGGTATGTGTTTCTTTCTGGTAATGAACTCAGTCAGTATATTCTGGATATAGCTAGGGCCCAAGAGATTAAAAACTCAAACAAAAGTGATGCAAAAAACAGATGTAAATCTGTCCAAGGGCCGGAATCAAGTCATCCTTTGCACAGTGTAAAACCAATGCATGTGTCTAAACTTAAGAAGAAAAAAAGACATCTGGCTTATAGAGGGTGAAATATTAAAGTGGAGGGATTGGGTTACTACTGGATGGCCAAGGATCAGCTGTAATACTCCTTACATGAAGGAGTGGCCCTGCAACTCCTGCTTTTAGGAATGGATTTCTAAATTCCTTGCACCGAGGTTTCTGCTGTTCCTGGGCTGATTGGAGAGTTTCATCAGGGGGCAGTTTTCCCTGTCTGCAGGCAGTGGTGTTGGAAGGTGCCCATCTGCACCACCTTCCTGTGTACAGGCTGGGTTGGACTCTGTGCAGCCCTGTTCTTTCTCCCCAGCCTTTCTCTCCTAAAACCTTTCCCAGCTGTATCCTGATGTGCTAAACTGCTTAAATTAACTCCAGATTGCTCTGTTTATTGTGTGTCAGAGGAGTGACACAAGGCAATCAGAGCAGCTTCCTCTCAAATAAACTCCAAGAAAGAGGGGGTACAGGATATTAGGATGGAAAATATGGGTTCTGGGAAGAACCCTGGGGCTTTAATGCCTGTATATTAGATTAGGTCTCTGCTGTTTGCATTTTAATTCTAAGTTTTGGCAGCTTGGTATCTCTGGAAGTGGATTTTTGGGTTGTTTTTTCTTTTTAAAAGAAAATAAAAAGGTTGTATGGTCAAAGTAGTAATTTCTTCTCTCCCCCTCAAATGAAAAGTGAAATAATGCTCCCCTAAGGTTATCAGCCTCCCTATGGGCAATGTGCACCTGAATGCCTCTGCTTCAGTGAACTCAGTGACCTCTTTTCTTGTATATGGCTCTGATCAGCAATAAATGTGAAACTAGTTTTCCACCATCTCCCATGTTCACAGTTGGGATAGCATCCTCTTTTCTTACCTTACAACTTGCAGCCTAAAGTACAAATGTAGCAGATCTGAGGTCAGCTCTTTCCATACCTCTGAAGGTGTGATTTTAGCTAGTTGCTGCTTTTTATAAAGAGTGTTTGTAAGCACAGTAAAAGCAGCTCTACTTCCTAATTTTCTTCTTTCAAATGCTGCTATAAATATGCCTCCTAATTAGATCCATAATATTATTTTGATAATAGCACTAGGCTTGTTCTAAGAGAGTCATGCTGCTTCCAGAAGTAGAGGAAGAAACCCAAATGTTTGCAAAATAAACTTCTGAATGCTTTTACTGAATAAAAACACCTAGGTGCTGCCAGCTGTTGGACAGTCTCTGCAATTAGAAAATTTTATGTGTACAATTCCATGCTTCCCAGCATACTTTCGGTCATATGTCAGCCTTATCCTGTCCTCCTCTTATTATTTCTGTTTACCATATGGACATATCTCTTCTGTTTGGTAGGGAAGGATGGGGGATGCACTTCTGAGTTAAAAATTTTATTTGTCTAAAATGCAATGAGGGAGCATATAGGAGAGATTCTGCTCCATTTAGCAAAGAGAAACCACCTTAGTTTCACTCTTATCTTCACAAAACCATTAATATATTAATCAGAAGCAAGAAACGGGAACAGGAGTCATTATTGACCACATTTCCCCTTCAAACTTTGATGCAAATATTTCATGTTAGGTTACATATAGTTGATATCTTTAGGATGGTAGCAGCCTTAGTTGCAGGAGTAGAAGAAGCTTAAAAGGTTTTTTCTCCAAATTTTGAAGATGCTTTAATTTGATAACCTAATGAAGTACCCTGCATTATAAAATAAATTGTATTTTTTTTTTCTTCTGGTCTGTATTCACTTCAAAAATATTGTGTGTCTTTAGACAAGGCTTTCAAACAGAGCTTGGCATGGTTTATGTATCAGACAGATATGTGCTAGATTAGCTTACTGCAGGGGCCCTTGAGGAGAAATCAAAGAGCATGGGAGTTTTCTATTGCAGCTTTAGAGAAATTAATCAATTCAAGAAAATACTCGGAGCTAAAGTACAGGTGGAAAACAGAAAAAAAAAAAAGCTGGGGCCTGCTGATATTGATTTGAAAAGTACTGTAGATACATAAGGATTATTTGGCAAGTGTTTTTTAATTGTTTTGAGAAAATAGGAGACCTGGGTGTTGGTAGCCAGGAGCCAGAAATGTTATACTAGATCTTTAAAGTCTCTAATGGTTGGTTAAAGTTATAATGAGTACATAATAAACAAATACTGAATTGATTAATGATATTGTAATTCATAATTGTAACTGTATTTATATAATCTAGATAGCTAAAGTTTTCTTCTTTCTTTGCCCTTGCACATTTATTATTTAATATTATTTATTTGAGGTGTGTACTGAATAGGCTAGAGAAGTCTTTTCATAGTCAAAGGTTTCTTGGCACACAGCACTTCATTGCACTTGATTTTTCTCACCTTTTTTTCTTTTTTTTTTTTTACTGATTCCTTATCAGTCAAATCTTAAATTTTGGTTGGTTATTGTTCTGTAGGTTTATGAGTTATATATATACAGATGTATTAAACTTTTGGATAGCTATTTTAAAAAATGAATATGGGTATCCAAGAAGCATTTAAATTTGTAAACCTCATTAACATAAAACATTTGACAAGTTTAATTTTGTGTCTGTTGTGTGTGATATCAAGCATTTTTGGTCTTCTGTAACTTACTGCTAAAATTTATTTATGCAGAATTGGTTATGTACTGAGGTATACAGAAAAATCGATTCAGAAGTACTTGCTGTATTGGATTGTTGTGCTGGAAGAGAACTTTTTTCCTTAAGATTGTTATTTTTCTTGTAGGAACTAATTAATTTCTATTGCATTTTCTAAAATTATTGTCATAAAGATTTTCTGTATTTCTCCTTGTTCTACAAATGCCAAAAACCATTGTTAAACTTACCTTGAGAATTAAGATTATTAGGACATAGACTTAAAATTACACTTCTGATACTGTAATCAAGCTTGTATAATATGCATCACAAACTTAAACACTTATATCATCTGAGCAGAATGGAAGGTGCAGAATAAATTGAAGTTAAAGACAGTTTATGTAAAAATTGAATATATTTGTGAAGTATTCCTACTGTCTGACTCAAGTAGTCAGCAAGAGTGATCTTTTTTCCCTCATAAGGAGACTTATAGGTAGCTCTTTATTATTTGAACTAAGAAAATGAAAACTGAAGAGAAGTGCTGGAGTGAAAACTCCTTAATAATGGCACCAAATAGAGTCCTGGATGAATCTTTGGAGAAATTCCAGGAAGCCCTCTTGGAAGTGCTTGTCTGGAACAATTTGCCAGGCGTGTCAGTGGGACTGTGGGGTGTAGCTCAGTTGTGGTTGAAAGAAGAATGCAGCAACCTGAGTGGTCACAAGGGAGACAAAAATCATATGCTCTGTTAGGAAGAAAAATAAAATTCACTTTTTTGTAGTGTAATTGAAACAAGGCCTGGTCTGTTCAAACAAAATAGGTAGCTGTACAAGAAAACACATTGTTTCTTTTGGGTAAAAAAAAAGGCAAAGAGTTTAATATACTATATATCATTTTTAATCTACATTTAAGCCCCATCTAAGACTTGACAAAAAAACAGCAAGGAATTTCTTTAAATGAAGACCAATTTCTGGCCTATTTGCAGAGAAAAATTGTACCTCTGTTCTAAACCATTAATGTGAGGCAGGATTGTGATCAAAAGCTGCTAAGATATTGTGTGCAGGTAATAGAAGTCACAGGAGAAAGTTGCTCGGTCCACATTTCCACATGGTGGAGAAGTGAGGGTGTTGCCTATACTGTATTTAGATGGTCTTTGGAAACTCTAATTATAATGTTTTGCCCACTATTCAAAAATTCAAACATAAAAGTCTTTTTATAGCTTTTTAAATAAGTTTTTCACTCCACTGCATAGACAAGAATGGATCTTTTTTGATGCAAACAACGTGGGGAGATTAAGCTTGCTTTATTAGAGAGCTGGCCTTACACAGTATTACAGTACTTGTTTCTATTTAATTTCTTTCCTAAAAATAACTTTCAAGCCCATTGATCAGTCTCAACTGAATTTCTTAGAGACATGATATCTGATGCTTAAACAAATCTATTAATGCTATTAATATTGCCCCTGAGTTCAGTAACTACTCTGAATTTTTCTTGGCAATGAATGCATACAGGCAAGAGATATTTATGATCCTGCGAAGGACATTTGTCAGAGTTTGTTCTTAAATCAACACTTTTACCTTTTTTCGATTTTCTACTATCTAGTGAGGTACAAATCCCTTATAAAGCTTTCCCCATAGTTGTGAGCATCTATTTCCAAGGGTATTTTCATCGTGCAAAGCAGACTGTTGCTTCAGTTCCAGGGTAATTTTGTAAGGAAGTGAGTCCATCCAAAGACTTGAATCATGCATCATTGATTATTGCTCTCAGAATTGTTTTATTGATGTTTTTATTATCCATCTCTTCTTTAAAGATATCTTAGTCCTTAAACTGTTTACTAGTTGCACACATCCCACATCACTGTGTATATACACTGTGCTAGTCAAAATGTTCTGGCAACTCTTCAGAGAAGTATTTAGGAGAAACAGAAGGCCTTTGGTGTATAGTTTTGTTTATTGATTCCCTTAAAAACTCCTGCAAAGCATCTCTTACAGTTTAGAAATTACAGATTTAGCAAATTAAGCTCTTTCTCATGTATATGACAATGAATATTAATTACAAAAGCAGATGTTTGTGAGAAGAACATTTGCCTTTATTTTTAAAATTGTATATTCAAGACACACAAGCTTTACTTTGTATCTGTTTTTCTTATGTTGAAAGGTTTTTATTAAGTATATTTTTTAAAGTAACCCTTCCTCCTCTTTATTTTTAATGAGGGAACCACAATAGTTCAAAAGGCAATCACCTGTGTTTTAAGAATAGGTTATATTCTATGTTTTTCTGTGTCAAAAATATGTCCTATTTTCACCTAATTTGTTCTAGGATGGAGGTATTCATGACATATTTTTGTGGTTTCTACTTGTTCCATCAAAGCTGCTGTTGATTCAGCTTTGATGGAAACTACCTTTTAAAGTAGCCAGGATGCTTCCATTGCTCTCCTTTATTCCCTTGTTTAGTTATTTACTCAGCTTATACATGCTGTGCATTTTTTCATTGGTGGTGGTGGTGCCAGCTACAAATTCTTTTTCAGCCTATTCCTGTATTAGTGAGACTGGCTCTTCCCCATATTCTCATTTGTTGCCACAAATTTCACCTTGTAGAAGTACATTCCGTGAGAATGGAAATAAAGCAGCTAGTTACCTCCCTCATTAAAGTAATACACAATAAGAGTGATTAGTGCTGTGAGAAATAACAGTAGGTAAACATCTCTCAAAGCAATCCAAGCCAAGCAAGGAATAAAGCTCTTTAAAAATGTGTGATGCTTCTGTTAAAGAAAGAAAACAAAGCTGCATAAATTGGCTAGATAATGCTTATGCCAAGTGGCCTAATTTCTAGATACAGCCGTATTCACTCCTGTTTCATCCTTTTTTCAAGGACAAGAGCTGCTTAGTTTTACAATTTTTTAATACCCCTAGTGTGTTGTGGGTGCTGTTGTAATCTCAATTATGTAGATGTAATTGCAAAACCTATTCTTACAGATAAGAAACATACATTCACTGCATTTCCCACACTATTTCAGAATTTTTAATGAAAATCATATTTGACGTTTGTCTCCAGCATAGAAATAATGAAGTATTAAGCCTGGGGCAGGCTTGTGTTTTCAGCTGAAGTAGCAAGGCTGAAACTTTAAGCAATCTTAAAAATCAAGTCCACAAGGTGTAGGTAGCTTGATTCCAAAAGCTTTGCTCTGGAGACTGTCTTCTGACATAAGATAGGATAAGTCATGGAGAGAAACAAAAATGTTAGAAAAATGTGATAAATAGTTCAGGAAATATTGTTTCAAAATAGATTTAGAATTGGATATGAAACCAGTATAGAACATGAAGGAACAATGATTCCATTTGTCTCACACCTAAGTGGACTTTAAGTGTGTGTTTTAAACTAATATGAGTTTCCACTTGGACTTGGAATTACTTCTATGTTTGAGATACTCTAGGTAAAATAGCATAAGGAGTTAGTAAAGAATCACTTATTTGGGAGAAAATGAGAGTTGTGCTTCCACGATGAAGGATCTGTCTAGCCATGCATCTCCTCACTATGGCAATTCTTTGTGGTACGTGTCTAGAAAACTTTTGTGAAAACTTGCAAATCTTCAGCATTTGTGGCTGAGGAAACTCCTGCAACTGAGTTGATGTGTTTTCATATAGGAACTATATAATTTTTTTCAACTTTAACTTCTTCACTGGCTTTCTGAACCCATGCAAGCTTTTAGTTAGCATCAATATATACATCTGTAGTTCTTGATTTAGAGGAAATGTACCTGAACACACGCCCACACAGAACTGGTGCCCATCTTGTCTTTTGTTGTCCAGATATACTCCTGGAAGTAAAACCAGGACCAGAAGAGCAGTTACAGTCCTGAGTGGACTTTCTGTCAGGTCTGTACTCCATGAAATCAGTGGCTTCTTGTTTATTCCCTCTCCCTTTTTTATTCAATAATTAGCTTAATATTTTGTTAATACAGATCCCATCAGGGTCTTTCATTGTTATGTAACAAACTCCTCTTTAATGAATTGTAGGTATTTGAAGTCCTCAATAATATTTCAGACTGTGTGGAAGGTGTTGCTTGCATGCAAGCTACTAGTGACACATCATTTACATTCTGCCCACCTAGAAAGGAAAAATACCTTAATAATCAAAACAGAAACTATCCTTTTCCCTTCTTCAATACTTTCTTGATAATTCAGTCAAGAAATTATGCAGGAAGGGCCACTTGAACATAAATTCCCAAGGAAGGAAAAAATAATGTTCTAGCAATGTGAGAATGAGAAGTCAAATGAGGGGAATGATATGTCGTATGTCAGATTTTTTTCATTTGCATATCAGGTCAGCCATCAAAACACAATTTCCCCCCCTTTATTTTAAACTTGATGTACTATGAATACAAGACAAAAGTTTTTTCAGTATGTATGTTAGATAGACTCCATTTATCAGGAAAGTTAATGTGTAGAGAAACTGGCAGAATGCGAATGTTTTTACAGAAAGTAAGGAAAAAGTAAGTATCATAAAGATTTGACTGTAACCTGAGAAGTGCAAACTTCTCTCACTGTTATTCAGAAATACCACCTACTTCTATAATTTCCTTGCTACTTTGCTGCTGATAATCAGGAATTGGAAGAATCCTCATGTACTGCTATTGAACTGATACAGACAGTGACCAGTCTGTGATAGAAAGGAGGTATGTGAAATATCTAAGTTCTTATTCCTCTGTATGTCCTATCCGTGCTCTAATACAGTGTGGATAAGATGCCTTTATTCTAAGACTACCAAAGGTTAAAAGCTACTGAAAACTCTATTCCATGAGTATCTCTGATAGGAATTCCTGTTTACATTATGAGAAGAAGGAATTGTTGAAACTGATTGTCATGGTTTGACATAGTTTTGGTTTTTTTTTTTCATTTTCTTGTTGTAACCAGCAATTGCTTTAAGTTCTCAGATCTCAGAGCTCAACACTGTTGCACAAGAAATAATGGTAGCACTCTTCATTAATTTCTTTTTAATCCAAAAGTGCAGCAACAGCATGGACAACCCGACTGGAAGCTAGTTCAGCCACAGGATGTTTTAACTCTTTTCAGATAATTTTTTTTTGCCAAGTACTTAATTTAGGTTAGGCTTCTGCCTTTCAAAGTTTTCACAGATATCTGTGGTTTATTCCTTTGTAGAACAAAAGTGGTTTCCTGTGTGCAGTAGAAAGATGTGGGGGTTTACAAAGATCCCTAATTAAAAACAGAATCACTGAATAAGCTGAGTTGAAAGGGACTTGGAAGGGACCATTTAGTCCAACTCCTGGCCCTGCACAGGACCATCCCCCAGAATCACACCATGTGCCCAAGAGTATGTCCAAATGCTTCTTGAACTCTTGTCAACCAGAAAGATAATTTTGTTCTGGTTACAGTGAAGTTCAGCTGTAAGAGGTTGGATGTCTTGTTTCTTTCCTCAAATTCATGTTTTTTTAATTAGAAAATACAATACAAACCTGTCAAATTACACTGAATGTCAGTTCAGCAATTACTATTTGAAATAATTTTGACCTCATTAAAATAGAGGAAAGTTATGCTTAGCAGAATTGCCAGCAATTACTCTTCTGAGAACATTACAGTAGGTTTGTACAAGAACAACTGTATAACAGTACTGAAAGTAAATTCAAAGAATCATTACTGTTAACTTCAAGGATCTGGGTTTTATCCTAAGTGTAGAAGCTTGCTGAGAGTGTTAAAAAGAAAAGCATCCCATGAGCCATCTCTAATTCATGTAGATATTTCTGTAGTTGTGGTGATTCAGTTTTTTATGTAGCCATCTTATATGTTATTCTTACCAAACCATAAATTCAATTTCTGAATCACTTCAGTTATGTTAACTAGTTTCAATTCATTTTATTAGGCTTTATCATTCTGCCTGAGGAGAAGGAAATACTGTTTTGTCTAACCTTATATATCAGTGTGGCTGCCTAAAAATCTGGAAAAAAACCCTGCTTTTAAACTTGGTATGCAAGTATTGTCCTGAGACTGGAATAATAAGTTTCCATTTTAAGCCTATTATACTGCTTTGGAAACCAGTGTATCCTGAGTACTAATGATGGTATTGATAGAAGCTCTTCTTGTGAAACTAAGTTTTTGAAGTGTTTGGTTCTGAAAGCTTCAGATGCCTAGTGGTGTTTTGAATCATGGTCAGAAGTCATTCTTAGCACAATCCTTCTAAATTACGGTCTTCTAGTATGGGATAATTTCTGCCTAGTGATAGCTTTTCATTGATGTAATTTTTAAGTGTTAAAATGTAATATATGTTTGTTACTTGGCTCTGAATGTTTGACATTGTATGGACACTTAACAGCAGTATGCAAATACTCACATTACATATCTGTATTGTGAAAATGCTTTTTCAAATGGATGAATAGATGTTGTGGGGAGGATTGTTCTGTTTCTTTCTTACCAGTAATTCTTTTTGTTTATTTGTTTTTCAGATAATGGAGGACAGACTTTAGCAGGGGGGAATAACTGGCCACTGAGAGGGAGAAAATGGACCCTCTGGGAAGGAGGAGTGAGAGGTGTAGGCTTTGTTGCAAGTCCTTTGCTGAAACAAAAAGGTGTAGAAAGTCATGAACTCATCCATATCTCTGACTGGCTGCCAACGCTGGTGCACCTTGCTGGAGGACATACCAATGGCACTAAGCCTTTGGATGGCTTTGATGTTTGGAACACTATCAGGTAACTTTCATGTCAAATCACCAAGTCATCATTCTAGTATGAGAAAAATTTAATCAGCCCAGGAAACAGAACTTGAATAGGGAGGGAAATATTACCTGTTCCTTACCCATAAGAAAGGGAAAGTATAAATGCAGTTAATCCAGGTTGCAAATTAATCCTGGTTGCAGATGCAAAGCCTTCATACAGCTTTAACTTGGTATTTTGAATTTTTCAGTATGAACACAACAGCTTACAAGCATGGTATACGTCTTCAAGAACATTCTATGATCCCAAAGTATGTTAAATGATTTTGCACAGCATGGAGTATAAATTAGTAAATTTTATGGACCAAACCCTGCTCTCTACAGAGCTCAGTCAGATGTCTCTGCAGTATGCATCTGGAATTGGACATATGGGAAATCCATGCCGATACTAAACTCACTGAACAAGGATCCCACTTTGATGGTTTGTTAGCTCAGTACAGGACTTGTCAGGCTGGCTCACACTGTAACCATTTGCATAGACCTGTGTCGTGCTGTCCAGTGTCTCGAAAAGCCTTTGAGAGCAAGTACAAAACTACACCTGACCTGGTTCCTGAAGGTCATGGTGTTGTGATGATTCAAGCAAGCTGAAATACTCAAAAGCACAGTGAGCACATGCTTATATCACTGGAAAAAGAGGAAGCATAGCTGGGTTATTTCAATGTTCTTTTATTCCACTAAAAAGGATTACAAAGTCCTTGAAGCCTAAGTTTTCTGCAGAATTTGAAAGTTCTGTGACCAGCCTTTAGTTTTGCAAAAATTGTGTTGGTTTCAATTCCTTTGTTTCTTTGTTTTCTGTGTTGCATGTAATGTATTCATTGATAGGTCTAAATCCTGTTGTCTGTCTTCGTAAAAGTTATGTTTATTTTAGTAGGTCTCTGAATATAGTTTTAATTCAAATAAGAATAATTTAAAATGGAAAGTACAATACTGCTAAAGCAGAATAAAAAGACTAACAATTCTATTTCCTACACACTATTCAATGGAAGATTAGTGTTCTGTTTCTTTTGGTAGCCTTTGTTCTGCTTCTATAGCAGGTCAAGTATGCCATATTATGTGTCACTTTTTGTCCCCTTCTTTTTTTGTTTGTCTTAGTATCCTAGACTGTGAATTGCAAGAGTTAAAGGCAATTCCTAAAACAAGCATGGCTAAGAGTGCTGTCTTGGTTAGGTACTGAGATGAGAAATTGAGAGTTAGAATAGGGAGATTTGAACCTGTGTACCAATCCATGGGTCCATCTATGTGGATCTTGGAGTGAAAAATAAAAAACCAAAACTTAACTGAACCCCCTACACCACCCCAGAACTAAACCCTGTATCTCGAGTTCAGAATTGTTTTGTCCATCCATACCAATCCATACCTGTTTGAAGCTGGTAAGCTTGATTTCATTCTCACAGTTGCCTGTGTTTTTGAAGAGCTAAGGGGTGGTTTTCTGCAGTAGCTGGAGTTTACAGGAAGCTCATGGCCTTGTGCCCAGGTGTACTGTATGACTCTCTTCCAAGTGGAAGAAGATAAAGGTATGTATAATTGAGGCCAAGGATTATTAACTGCCAGGAAGGAATGGAGACTCCCATCCAGCCAGAAAAAGTAAAATACTTTACTTGTCAGTGTTCCTGTGAGGAAACTTAGCATCAGCAAAATCCAGGGTACACCTAAACCATAGTCTTTTCTTCCAGTTACCATTAGAACTCCTGCATTCAGTAGAATTCAGGTTCAGTTTCAACCATGTATTTTTGCCATGGATTCATCTTCTCAGATCAGATTACTTTAGCAGGAGAGTTGTTGGGAAGGATAGGTACAACTGTGCCAGCACACTGCTGACATTTGCATTTCTCTCTTTGTAAAGGGAATGAATGCAATCTTTACAGGTGACTACCAATGTTTTAGGGTGTGTCAAAGAGAGAACCTCTGTCTGGACAGGTAACAAGTCAGGTTTTCTAACTGTTAGGCTATTCCTTGGTTGACCTTGCAGCCAAAATGTCAAATTTCAAATGATTTTTCCATGTAATCAGGATAAATGAGTGTATTAAATTTCATGACCATTATTCAAAAGGTCACATATATTGTATAGCAAACAATGAAGGCACAGTGTCCTTTTGGTGATATCTGACGAAAAGTTCAAGTATGTTGTTTTTCTGGGACCAAATGGCTCATAGTCAATGAAATTATAACTTGCAAAGATTCTAACTCACTTGAAAAATGAAAATTAATCACTGTGTTGCATCTATTTTTTTCAGTACATTCTAATATAAATAAATGCATAAGCTTCTTGTGATTTTTTTGGAGGGGAGGACACTTTAATCCTGAGCCTGCTGGTTCATATGTGTGTAATCAAAAGGAAAAAGATAATAAATTTGTAACCTGGATTTAGATATTCAAAAGAATATATGGGATGGTGCAGATATTCTCAGAAGTCAAAAAATATTGAATCTACTTCAGTGATATCTATTAATGTTCAGTATTTAAAAAATAGGTTCTTGATATGTTGTTAATGTAATACTAAAAACATAATAATATAATGCAATAATTTATAATAAATCTTAGACTACTGAAAATAACTATATATAAATACAATTATGTTTAATATGATGTTTGTGTAATACTAAAATATAATAATATAATGCAATAATTTAAAATAAATCTTATGCTACTGAAAATAACTATATATAAATACAATATACTATTGAAATAGGAATATATATACAATAAACAGAAATTCAATATAAATTTCTAAATTTTTAAATTCAACATAATTTTTTTCTATTTCAGTATAAATTCTGAAATTCTAAACCAAGATGAACTTTCTATCATGACTTTAAATGACTGGTAGTCCAAATTAGGAATCACATTAACATGACAGCAATTAATATTAAGTACTTGTAGTGCAAAGTAGTGCTGAGAGTCACTTAAGAGCCAAGTGTTCCTTTCATATCTTGTCCACTTAATTCTGGCCCCTGAAGAGAAATAACAGGAGGAAATAGCAGGAAAAGATGATGTTCAGGAGCATACATCTTGTAGACAAAAATACCTTCTTTTGCATTATTTTTGGTTACCTATACTCTTAAGTTTCTGTCATACAGTGCATGAAACTGAGGAAACACAGTTTTTGGGTTCTCAGTCTTTGAACTCTTAGGTAGAAATTTGTATGGTAATTAAAAGCTCTGACAGGGATTCTAACTCAAAAACTTGTCTACTCTTTCCAAATCCATCTGCTGACCCTTTACTGTTTCAGCACTGTATCAATGAAAGACTTAATAAAAGAGGAATACGATTTTATTTGAAATAGAAACTGAAAGAGGGCAGGTTTTGCTCACACTCTCAGAGCCAGTCTTACTCACCAAGAAGTGTGTGTGTCTAGGAAGTCTGCCCAGCCAGACACAGGGGCAAAGGATTTCAAGCAATCCGCCTGGCATCCCCACACCATGATTTCTGTGAACACACGATGGGCCTGGCATCTGTTGCTGTGGAACAAAGGTCCAGGGATGTCAGGTGTGAAGTCCTCCAAGCTTTGGCTGTGTTCTTTGTAGGTTGGTAACTGGGCATGGGTTCTAGTTACGCCTGTTTGTGTCCCTTTGATGCTGCATCTGTGTCCTGCACTATCTCTGTGAGTCCCTGAGGGCCATCACTGCTTTGCCTCCAGACGTTCCTGTCCAGTGGAACTGGTCTTGGTGTGCTGGGGTTGTGCTGATGTATTAACCTGGGTTGTTACAAGAGCCCTTTCCCTGCTCTTGTGTTCATGATGTCTCCACATGCAGATTTCACCACTCTTTCTCCATCTGTACCTATCTTGGACTATTTTTCTCTGCAAAATTTTGTTGCAGCATATAATTAAACCAGTACTATGTCATTTTTATTTTTCTTCAAGTACTTTTGAAATGAAACTTCTACTTTGATGTCTTTCACTTCTTTTTGAAAATAACTTAGCATAGTATCATTGTGTAAACCCATTTTTGGATAGCTATCAGGTCTTTCCAGCCTCAGGTATCAACATTTTATAAAGGTTCATAAATATATAATAAATCATAGTAGATTTCCCTTTTCTCTTGCCTTAGATTATCATAGGTAAGACTACAGGATAGGTCTAAAACCATGTATGTATTACAAATCATTTCTGAAGATATGGTGATAATATCACTGATATATTTTACAAAAATAGCAATTGAGTATACCAAGAACGATACTAAAATGCAACCAGGCAAGGAGTCTAAATTGTACTGCATAGTTCCAAGCAAATATAAAAGGCAGTTGCATTTTTAAGAAACATCTGTTCTCCAGATGCTTACTACTCTATTGAAATAAAGACACTTGGCAAAGCACTTTTTCTTTGGTTGATACTTTTTTTTTATACATCTTGATTTTCAGCACTGAATATCTAGTGTGTCCATGCTCAGAGAAAGTATTTTATTTTGCATTTACTGTAAAATGGATTGGTAGACCACATGAAGCAATACGATAGGCACTGAGAGATTCAGGATAAAATACAGTACAAGTAACTATTATTTTGTCAAAGCTTATTACTAAGCAGAGAGTTTAAAGTCTTTTATATTTTGTAGGGCAAGTTTAATTTTTATATTTTTATAATGTTGAAATGTCATAACTGACTTGGTGTAGTAAATGAAGTAAGATCAGCTTGAATTCTTCTGTACTGAATAGGTACATTTGTTTTAGGAATCAAGCACCTGTTTAAAAAAAATTCATTGTTGCGATATAAATTAACGTAGAAAAAAGAGCAGTCTAAAGCTGAGAGTATGTTTATTTCTAGCATATCTGAAATATAATCATTTTAAGGAAACATTAAAAATAAGACCCAAAGAAATGAGACAAGATTGTAAAGACTCAGATTTTGCTTAGTGACACTGAGAATGTTTTTGTGCAAGACAAACATACCCTGAAAAACCTTGGATTCCTTTCCAAGGACACCTTCTGGCTGTTTAACAACAAAAGTGAAAGATTGCATGTAGATCTTTGTGCTCACTGAGGAATAATAGGGCTTTCAGTATGTTCTAAAAACTTCGCAAATCAGAAGAATGAGCTAACCAGTTATGATTCTCATACCAACACTGAAGTTAGGCCACATGCTTTGCCATTATTCTTACATAGAGGATTGTTTTGAAAAATAGCAACTTTTAGCTGCTTAATTAAATAATAAGAACATATCTTAATTATTCTACCATCTGACAGGGTAAAATAATAACCAGACAATATAAAAAGTTCCTTATGTTTCGGGGGAGGAATGACGTATTAGGATATTGAAGTCTAAAAATAAATATACTAAAATTAGAGCATTGTAAGACACGGTTACCCAGGCTGTTAAAATACAAAGGCAGGTTTCCCTAGAGAATATTATTTATTGCTTTGTTATTGTGGCTCTCGTGGCTAGACTATTTTCCTGACGCAAGATACCCTTGCAGAACATCTGCCAAGGTGAATCTGTGTATCTGTGGAGTTTTGTAAATGGAAATGAGGGCAGAGTTAAGGCACTTCCAGGGAAACGGATCTCTGTTACAGGCATAAATTTCCTATCTGTTGTCCCCAGAATGTTGCTTCTGTTTTCCTGATGTTTTTGCTGTGAGGCAGGTGGTTTTTTCAATATACAATGCCAAATTCTTTAGCTATTGTTTTGTGATATATGCTGGTTATGAATATCCATGCTCTGTACAACAAGAATTACTGGAGTAATACTTGAACTTAAAAGCAGCACTGTACCATGTAATAGCTCCACAGAGCTTAATGCAGTGATGTCATAAACTTCAGGGAGTAAATCTCATAATTACATATAAATCACATCTGAGGTACTGCAAACAGTATTCTATCCCAGAACAAAAATAGATTTAATGATAATAATGGCAAATGCTGCATGAAAAACTTACATTAATACAAGTATAATCTTTATTTTTTGTATTCTATCAGCTGTAATGTAAATAGCCATGTTTAGTATATAATATCCACTGTCCACGTTAGAATTTATAAAGGAAGTTACCTTCAGTCTGCTTGAATACTATGAATATGCTTGGTTTAATCATAGACTCATGGAGTCATAGAATAGGCTGGTTGAAAGGGACATTTAAAGGTCATCTAGGCCAGCTCTCATGCCTTAGACAGAGACATCTTCAACTAGATGAAGATGTCAGGTTGCTCTAAGTCCCTCCTGTGCTGGGACCCCAGAGCTGATGCGGCACTGCAGGTCACTGCCCTGCTGTCACTCAGCACCGTGTGGATACTGAGTGGCACTGTATAAATATTGACCTATAAAGATGAGAAGTAAATAGGAGTAAGTTACTTAATTACGCTGTATTTGACTCTGGTGGAAGATAATGGATTACTTAGCATAATTGTGGTGTTTTCTTTGTTTTAAAATATTCTGGAAAATGTAGATACAACTCAGAAATTGAAAGAAAAACCTTCCCAGTTTTCACAGTTATTGCAGAGTCAATCACAGGCTATAAATTTGAAACCTAGTTCAACTTTTGCTAACTGGTTCTTGTTACTGTTACCTATGAACAGATGGTGAAAGGCACTCTTGAACACAGCTGTCAATGGAGCACATAGAGTTTATTAAGTTTAAGATAAAATTTGTTTAAATAAGGCCAAGCGTTCTTAAATTAAGAGTGTGACTCCTATATACACTGGGTGGGGGGAGCCACAATTAACCTTTCACCCACATTTTGGAGAAATATTTTTGTGGCAGTTTCTATATATTGAATTACTAACACTGTAGCTTAATTAATGTAATTCCTCTGTATTAATTACAATACTATATTACCTGAACACATTTAATCTTTTAGTTCTTCTTGATAGTTCTGTATTCACTCAAATTCTATCATCCAGAAATCTTTTTAGAAATGTAACAGAAAATTATTATTTTGTTTGTTACTGAGGATTTTAAATTACAGATAAATACTGTTTAATGTATATTCTATATATTTAAATGACTGTAATTTTTTATGTCTCCAATGAGTTTTATATTACTTGAGTTTTTATTCTTAATGTCAAGAAGCTTAGAGGCCCTGGTTGAATTTTTGCGTCTTAAGTTAAGCTCCTTAATGAAAGAAAAAATCATTTAAATTATTTGGAAATTTCTAAAAGTGTGTATTTAGGTTCATTGTCAAATATAAATTATTGTCGTGTGTTTGTGTAGACACATTACATTTCTTTCTAATTATGTCTTCTTACTCATTTTGCCCTCTAATAAGGAGTACATTTAATGTACTCAGTTTTTTAGGTCTGGGATTTACTTAGCTAACAAAATTTATGGGTAAGTTCAGAGGTTTATTCCCCACCATCTCTATGTACTGAATGGCTAAAAAAAAAAGGATTCTTTTCTTTTTTAACGCAACAAGATTCTAAGTATCTAAGTAATCCTTGTGACCTCAATTAGAAATCAAAAGTAGTTTTTTTGTGGGACAGCAATGTTTTTGGTGTTTTTTGAGGCACCCAGCCATAATGTGTCCAGCACTTGTTCAGGGAAGCAGAGAGCATAACAAGAGCTATGCCATCTTTTGCTGTGAAATTTGACTCTTAAAATTGGTTGTTGTAAAACCCTTCTTAGGTAGGGCCAATTCTTTTATGAATGATTTAAATAAACACCACTGAAGTTAGGGAAAACTTGCGGAGGCAAAGGTTGTTGCTGCTCAGCTGGAAAGGAGCATTCAGATTAAAGTTGATAGTAATCAATTTAAAGTTATGAGCTCACTCTCTATTAAGATGACAAAAAGACTTAAAATAAAAGATGCAGAATCCTAATGAACTATAGGAGGTAATTAATATTTTCTTTTGAAATCTCTCTTAGTGAAGGAAGACCTTCTCCCAGAGTGGAACTGCTGCATAACATAGACCCCATGTTTGTGGATGATTTCCCATGTAAGTATGCTCAAGATTTATTAAATGTACAGTTTACCTTCTGAACACTTCTTGTCTTCTGTAAATGAAGTGGAATGCCTTTTTCTTTTAAGTAAATAGCTTTAAAATACAGAAACATCATCCCCTGGATGGTGTAAGTTCTTAAATGTGATCAGCATGGGCTTCCCATTTCAGAGAGCTCTGAAACACTGCTGAGTAATGAATAAAGTACTTTGGGACATGGAAATGTTGAGGAGCAGCTGTGTGCCTGAGGTGCACAGTGAGGCACACTGCCAACAACTCTTTCCAAATCCTCTCTCCAGACTTCCAAATGAACTGCTCGCCCTAATACATCTTGATACAACTGTATAATATGACCTTGCAAATGGAAACCTTGAGTTTGTTTGGAGCTGAGAAGTTCCAAGCTGTGTGATTGCTTTTGTTCCATAATCATGTGGGTTGGATCCTTAATGCCACAATCACATGAATTGGAGCTGAACTTTGCTAATTCTATAGCTCTTTTTAAGCACCATCTGTTTTATGATTCAACATTACTAGTTTGCTAAGGACTACAAGCTTTTCAGGCAGACATTTTTTTCATATAGAACATTGGAACAGGTCCTTTCCAGTGTTTTTATAGCATTTCTGTATTTCATTATATAAAGACGTAAATCCAGGCAGAGAAAAAATAATGCAATGGAGACACTGATCTGTTGCCTGCAAGACAAATACACATTGTGCTGCAATAACTGGATGGAAATTGCACATCTGGTTCTGTGATGCTTTTCAGAGAAGGAGCAACATTGTGCCTATCTAATGCTGACTGGGCAGCACTGCCTGCAGATAGTTCCTGCATACTGATTGAATTAAGGTGTAGCTACTCCAATTTCTCTTAAAAAAATGCTTAGTGAGTCATAGGATTCCTGTACAATGTTATTCCTGGGTGAAGTATTCTCAGGCCTACTTCAGAGACCATCTTTTCCTTGTGGGAATGGCCTGTGATTGAGTTGTTTGAATAGACAAATTCCTGGAGTAAGCAGAAGGGGGACAAGCAAAGGAGGTTTTCAGGAATCTGAGCTCTTAGCAAATGTGGCCCCATACTGCTTCCATGATGCCGTGCTCGTGCTCTGATGATCATTTACTGTTTGCTGCATGTATCATGTCCTTCGTTGTGTGCATTGCATGAAATGTGGGCAAGAAGTGGGGCTGGGGGTCAGAAGCTGTAGTAGGTGCAACTCTTATACTGCATAAGATGCAGTTTTTAAGAATCATGAACAGAGGAAGTTATATGCATGCCTGTAAATTTACAATGTTTATATGTGCCTTTCAAAACTGCAGTAATTAAAAACAAAAACTGAACTCTTTGCCAGCATGTTCTTATGCACTATATAGAGTTTCCCTTTCTCTGCTCAGCAAAGGCCTATTCTTTCAGAAAATTGCTTTGTGCCTCCTAGTGAAATTATGCTTCATCATGTAAGGATTAAAATATCTATTTAGCAGCCTGAGTTATTAGGCGTAATTGGCTGTGTATGTAAGTTGGCTGATTTTTACTTACTGTTTTTCATTTCTTGAAACTGAATAATAAGTTTAGAATTAATATCTAGAAAAATTATTAGTGTCTCTATTATGGATAGATTAGTGAGACATAAAATTTGGAATATACAAGCACTTTCAGCAATCCTGATTATCTTCACCTTTTTCACCTTTTGTTGCTTTCTTTTTTTTTTTTTTTTAATTTTTTTTTTTATTTAAGCATCCTAAACTGTCCCTGCACTCCGCTTGTCACCAAGATGATTAACTGTGTCACTCTGGAGTCTTGCTCTTTCCTTGACTTTTTATTGTTTCCGTGTCCTAACTTTTTTGACATTGGATTACTCTTTTACCTATATTGCTAAAATACAGGTTTGCAGGTTTTGCTGTGTTCTTTCTAAACTCCTGCATAACCTTTTAGCCTCTTTTTGTATATTTTGCACTTGTCCTAGTCTGCTTTGAAAAATCACATCATCTAAATCATCTGATGTCAGATGAAGTATTCCTATTATACTGATACTTTGTTTTTTATAAAAATTTGAATTAGAAAGTGAAATAATAACTGGAAGATTAGCCAAATCTTTGGGCTTGGAGAGTACTGTAAAATGGCAAATAGTCAATGAACTATCAAGATTCTATTAAATTTAACCAAAAAAAATTACTTTTCAGGTTGTTGTGGTTAATCAGGCGAGAAAACGGTGCTGTTGTAGTTAGGCAAATGTAGAGCATTAAGTTACTATTTTACCTGACTCAGGGCAGGTTCAGTGTTCCTGAACTCCTGAGTAGTTTTGTCTATAATGTATACATTCTTTCACCATAATATTTTTTTATTTAATAGATGCATTTATCTTCATCTCTATCAGAAAAAATGTATTATATATCTATATATATTTGGTAGCATGAATGGCGGTATGCCTTATGTAATTTAATAGGGTTTTTTAACTGTAACAGGAAAACTGAGCTTTGTTCTATTCAGCTTTTTTACACCAAAATAAGCACTCCTTCAGGGAAGAATTTGTGCAAAAGACATTAATTAGTTTAGTGACAAGTCAACTGTTACAGCCAAGTCTTCAACAGAATGTTAAGTAAAAGTAATAAGACATGGCATCTTGATTACAGAGCTAGCAACATCTCTGCTGCTGTGGTCTGTTAGAACTGACCTTGGGCTATGTGTTTATTTACCATTTGTGGGGTAACAGTGTATAATTTTCAACTTCTCAGCACTGGTTTCTGATCTCTGAACATCAGCCAGGATTACTCCTGCACATAAATTTGCTGATGAGCATCTCCTTATCTTTTTTCAGGACCTGATATCCACTGGCAAACGCTGTAACCCTGCAGTGGTCTTGTATCAAGTACTGCACTTCTCCTATTGTTAATAGTAAAGAGCACAAGAGGAAAAACACTGTAAAATAGTTTGCCTGCAGTTCTATTTTTCAAAGAAATGCTGAGGTCTTATTCATTGACTCCTTCAAGCAGATCATCTTTCTCAGAAGGCAGACTTCCTTCATTCAAATATAAACCTTTCCTGTGGTCTGACACACATGGGCAGTGTTTTAAACTTTATTTTTCTTTTTATCATTAGTGCTAAAAAAGGCTTTAGTGCTTTCTCTCCCTGGCCACAGACCTTATCTGTAGCCTCCCAATGACTTGTGGCAGACCAGTGGAGTGTTTGGGGTTAAAAAGAAACTTTTTCTTAACAAACTGATCTGGTTTGTGGTGCAGACCTGCAACTATTGTACTTATGTAAGAGCATACAGTGGAATGAAAAACTAGAATGGGATCTCCAAAACTAGGATGAGGAGAGGGGTGCGTTGTGGTCTTTGGGGGTTGCAAAGCCAGTCTGGTGATGAGCTGTTGCCAAGATGGCCAGCCTGTCCTCTCCCTTTCCTCTGTCCTTCCTGCTTCACTTGTGTTAGGTGTAGAAATCACATGGTAACAAGATGATTTTTCTGCTAGATCAGCTTTCAGATTGTTTTGGGTAGCCAGTCAAAAGAGGAGGAAAGGTTTCTGCCACATCAGTGAGCTGAATCAACCTGCCCTGTAGCTGTGTGATCAGTGTGTGGTTGGTAGCAGATGGAGGGTCTGGCCACAGGAGTCACTAGCTAAGATAGGCTCTGACCATGAGGGGAACCTCATTCAGAGGCAGTAGTTTCATGGAGTTTAAGCTAGTAGGCTGCTGCTGCTACCACAGAGGATATCCTGCCTCCCACAGCGCCTCACCACTGCTCCCCTTTCTCATGGGTCACCAAAACTACTCACAGCCAGGCTGTGAACCAGGTCAGGATACTGGTTCAGATTTTAATAAGCTCTTTCCCCCCCCCCCCCCTTCTGGGTGTATGCTGGATACCCAAGTGCTCATTTTGGCATAAAGACTGGGACTAGAAGGAGTTTTGAGGGACAGGTGAGACTGATTATTTTGGCTCTGAAATTAAACCCTGAGGTTTCTGTTTCATGATACATGATTAAGTGATTCAACAGGTTTCTGCTAGGGTTGTGCTTTACTTTCTCCCCTCCCCTTTCCCAGCCACATGCGCTTAGTGCTTATTTTGTATTCATTTTGGCACTTTTTGAATACCTCTGTGAACTGATCCAGCTTGCTAGCCTGGTTTTCCTCTGTCATGTGGGTTGAATCTGCACATTGGAGGGGCTGATGGATGCCAGTGGTAACCCAGGGCAAGGACAAGGAGAGTGTGTGGTTGGAAGAGGGGAGGCAGAGGGGGAGGCAACCCTTCTAGTACTGTCTGGCTGCTTCTGGAACAAGAACCCCTCAGGGAAGGAGTGAGAAACCACATCTTCTGGCTGAGCCTTGCTGTGCTAAACCAGTCTGGTGAGCTCTGCAGATGGAGCTGGACCCACACACCTCAGAGGTGATTGCTCCTCTGCCTCCCTGCTAAAAGCCATTGCTTTCATCTTTCTGGTTGTTTCTTCATCACACTGTTGATTATCTTCAGAAGTGATGAATATATGTCTCAATTGCTTGATCTCAATGTAGATTTGTAATTTATTAGAGAGTTTAAAATTATGTAAATTTGAAAAATCTACTGTCTTTCAGGTTTGGGTCTGGAACATCCACACTTTCTGTTAGCTTTAAAGATTCAGTAGTAAAATGAGAAAATTAAAAACAGCTGAAATTATGTAAAGAGTATAATTTTCTCTGTAATGTACAGGTTAAGAAAGCACAAATAAATACATAAAGTAGCTTAAAATTGCTTAAGTAAAAAAACGGATTTGAAGAGAAAAGAAACAAAATTGTTTTGCCCCATTTTTTGAATTTGTTCTTAAAAATAAAAAAAATAGCCAAGTTTGTTGATGGTTTGGCAGCTGTGGGGATGACATCAGCTCCTCCATTGTGAAAAATCTCCTGTCTTTTAAACAGCCTTACGGCATTTCATCAAGTTTTGGTGATTCAGCTAAATTAAAAACCAATTGGTTCTAAGTCTCAATTCCTCTAACTGCTAAATCAAACTTATTTCTGACCACAGTCATTGCTAGATGGCCTGTCTTGAAGCAGCATTGAAACTTTATATCCCACAGAAGGCAATTTTATTTTGAGAATCAGAACTAAATGACATGCTGAAAGGAAATACACCTTTTAATTCAGAGTTGTTAATCAGAATCTGTCAGTACACAATGTATTAGTTTTAATCTGACTTGCTAAATTTATTAATGTATTTGGTGACTCTCACAAAATCTTGTAGAATACATGTGTAGCATCACTTTCTCTTTGAAAAGAACTTAAATTTATTTAAATTAGAAAGATATATTCAAAATCAATATGTTTTGGGTGGCACTGGCTTAGGAAAAAACTTTTACCTTAATTTAAAATTCCAGACTTAACCATAAACTGAAACTTCAAAGGCATAATAATGGTGTGGATTACTAATTGTAGTCACTTTATTTAGAAGATATATCTATTCAGAGGGAGACATCCAAGACAGAGAGCTTGTAAAAACATTTTGTGATTTTCCTCCAAACCTTAATTTGCCTAGAGCAAAATTAATTAGGTTTTACATTGCTCTCCTTGACATTTGAAAGAAGGCATTACCTCATATGCTGCACTATTAATTGCCAAAATAAATGATTGCTTATAAAGGGCTAGATCTGCTATATACAAAATGAACATATAATACATTACAATAGAGAAATCTTTTCTCTTCTGGGACTGATGTGTCATTTGTGGACATTAAAATTGCATTATAATGCCTGTAGCATTTTATATTATATCCATACATATACCAAAACGATTCATCTTGATTAAGGAGTAGACACTCCAGGGTCCTCTGTGTCCCATTTATTACTTATTTTGCTTAGGTAAAATAAGATTCCTGAGAGTTTGTAGGTCCGAAATTACTTCTTCCCCAGTTGTATTACTGATGATCTAGCTTGTGTAGAATTATTTAACAAAAAGGGGAAATAAAGAAAAAGAAAGTGAGGAAAAAATTATCATAATGGAGCTAATCAGTAGCAGCAGAAGATGCACGGATGAGTGTGCTGGGTGGGTGTAGAACGGGATAAATACACTCCATGTCTGTGACAGGCGTAAGACCCAAAATCTACTCTCAAGTCAAAACTCTGCAGAAAATTGACACATATAGTCAGCTGACTGAGCTTACATTGTGACTGCTGGACTTGGAAAATGGTCAAGAATGGACAAAATCAGAGATATGTTCTTTGCTTCTCCAAAGTACCATTTTTCTGCAAAATTATACATATGCATGCTGACCATCTGGACGTTGTCATCTTCCCATTTCAAGAAAATAATAAATTGCAATGATCCGCTGGAAGTTTGTAAGGCAGGAGTTGCCAACATAGGACCCTGTATCCCTCAGCCACTTCATGCAGTGTATGTTATGCTGACTTGGCAGTTTTGGTTAGAGTTCAGCTCCACTCCTTAATGGGAGGCTGCTGTTCCAGCTACCTCTGCTGCCATTCACATCAGAGATAAGTGGTGTTTTTCTTTTAACTGTCAGCTATGTGAGTTTCTGGGGTGTAGGTCTTGCTGTCAGGAAGTTTGGGCTGTGGTTCTGCATTTCCTTGGCTCTTTGCCCATCTACATCTCAGCATGAACCATCCATCCCTGCAGTATTTAATACTAGAGGATTGCATGTTTGGTGAGCCTCATAAATACTAATCCCCATGTTTCCTCTAGGATGTAGATAATTTCTGTTAGAATTTAGAAATGTTAGGTCATTTGATTAGGTGTGTAATGCAAGTATCACGACAGGAATCCAGAAATCCCTCTATACTGCTTTTTTGTGCTCCATTGTATTCTATAATTCTTTGAACATAATGCTAGCATGTTTTTATGCAAGTCTTGACATAAATGGTAGATTACATTTTTCAAATTAAGTATCTCTGAGTCATAAACCTGAAAAATTTTAGCAGAGTACAGGTGGTAGAGTTGCTGCTCAGTTCTCTTTACCTTCAACACAGCATCCTTACAGTGATGCAGATGGGCTTCAATAATGTGTAAGTTCCATACAATCAGTAAAAATTTGTTTCCTGGAAAAAGTAAGATTTTAATTTTTCTTTTCCTTGTTTTCCCTTTGGAAGGGAAGGTTTAACATTTCCTTTTGCTGTGTCTCTTTTTGTGATGTTTAACATTGTAGGCTGTAATATTAAGTTTGTTCTTATTTAGAATAACTTCATTTTTTTATTCTGTGGTTCTCTAAGAATGTAGTAACCTGGATAAGTAATTCACCTAACTGATATGCAGTGGGATTTTTTGCTGTGCTTGATGATTCTGGATTTAACTCAATTGTTTGTGTGGTGTGGTGTTTTTGAAAAGAAATAATATGCTGTAAAAGAGAAGGTGAACGCTTCAAATGTCTACTCTAGTTGAAATTAAGTAGAGTATGTCTTTTGAAAGGTGAGAGACTGAATATGATATTTTAATATAAATCTTTCCTTTGGAATTAAACGTTGCTATGATAAAACTGACATTAGAAGTAATAATACTAGATGTAGATGTTCATAGCATTTAACTAAGTGAATTAAAGTAGGTGAGCATCACTGTTTAAGTTTGTGTGCAGCACAGCTCTACACCTTGTCAACATGATGTCAGGAAGTTACAGTGTCTCAGGGCTCATCCTCTTCTTAAGATCAGTATTCTGTTTCTTCTCCTAAGGTTAAGGTCAAGGCTATTCCTCATATGTTTTTATTTGAGAAAGGCTCAGAGTTTTGTAGAAAACTCATTATGGCCATAAAGCAGCAAAAGGTCACAGAATGTCTTTCCTCGATGAAGTAGCAAAGCCCTTATTTCTTTGTTAATTCATTGTCACAGTGTAGGTTGGAAAAGCCCTTGACATTTCCAGAGTTTCCTGGTTGAGGTGAAATAATTGCTCTACACATCACTGTTCAAAAAAAGATTAATCAGTACAAAGTACATATGTGCAAAGGTCTTGTAAGCTCACAGAGCCATCTGCATTTCAAAGTGGCTATTCCAAGATAGTTCTTCTTTCTGGGATATTTCCATGAACTTTCACATTAATTAAGGCATCAGAGCGACAAATACTTTTGTAGTTTCAGAAATGCACCTTATAAATGGGATAAACCAATATAAAAGTTCTATTTCTATAACTGAAATAGAAAAATCACTTTCTATTGTCTATGAGCTGTCTTTCAGAAAACTCTGTAGAATAAGTATTTTCTTCACTACAAATAATGAAGGAAAAATTATTGGCTTTAGAAGAAGGACAAAGAAAAGAAGAAAAGGAAAAATTAATTCACTTTATCTGGGTGAAGACATAAAAGTGTAGATGGAAGAAGGTGCCTCATGTGACTTCAAGCCTTTTCAAAATATGTGTAAGACAGGCTTTATGGTGAGGAGAATTTTCTGTTTTCTGTAGTGTAGACAATCACCTAAGCCAGCAATCAACTGACTGCGGCAGGCCTAGAAATAGCTGTGAAGAACTTGTTCTGCTCTCTCATTGTTAGTGTTTGGTTTTTATTGTGAAGAGGGAAAATGTTACTTAATTGGACAGTGCTATTAAGAGCTACCTTGTAATTTTGAGCTTTGATTTCCATTAGATTTTTTGTCTTTGGTGCTTCATAAGAAGGCAAAAGTCTAAGAAGCACTAAATAATATAATGATTAAAGATTTGTTAATGTACAATGTACAACAAACCGTGTCTAAACAAAAGCAGTCTGGTTCCCAAACAAGATACTCTTATATATATTTTCTTTAAAACAGCCTAATTGACCTGCTAAGCCTTTGAAATTCAAGTTTTCCACTATGTTTATGAAGAGTCTAAATTGTATGTTTTTTCTGAAATACTCAGTAAGTTCTAAATTTTGGTTTTATTGAATATTAAGATAAATATGCATAATATTTTTTCCTGCCTGTTTCTCCATATCTTCCCATTTCTCCATCTCTTCTCAGGATTTTTTTCATGTAAGTAAGAGTTAATTCAGAGATAATACAATGAAGTTTGTTCAAGTCATATATCCTATGGAAGAATATATCCTAAGAAATAACAGTTTATACATTTGTAACATTATCCATTATAATAATGAAATTAAAAGCAATTCCTTCACTTTTGTGAAAGTTACTCTAATTTAATTTCTGCAGTTCATTGACTGATATTTGCTGAAGTTCAGCAGTTATCAATAAAGGCCTTAAGAGAATTTGCAGGGTATCAAACAGATCATACTGAGCCTGGCATTTTTAACCAGAGCTGATTATACTTCAGTTGACTGAGCTGTCTGCTGGAGGGGAGCCCAGTTCAAGGGCTGAATCAGTTGCTGAAGAAATATGAACTGTGCTCATGCTAAGATAACCGTATACTCTTTGTCAAAGCAATAGGGAAAAATTATTAAAACTCCTTCTGGAGTTTCCGTTGTCTTGAGCATTTGTTAATGAAAACTAAGAATCAAGTCTAGCAAAAAGTAATTCTTGTCATGAAGTTTCCGTTATATAAAATGCTAAACTTGCAGTATAGCACCAACAAATTTTTAGTTCATCCAAGTGAAACACAGTGCAAAGTTTTCTAGATGTAGATGTTTGTGGTCAAGGGAGAATTTTGCTTGAGGAGTTCTTTTCCACTTGTATTGAAGACTTTTTCTGCTTTCATAGCTAGTGGGGAGAGAAAGTTATAAATGGAGAGTTATAAATCTTTGGAGAACAGCCATGTGTTTTCATGTTATGAACAAACAAATGTGGCATTTTAAAAAACCTTATATTTATAAATAAAAGATATGAAGTCCAAGTGTATAGTATATCTTGTAACTGTAAAAATATTAAATGTAACCTTTGTCCTTTAGCTTTTTTATTTCTCAATAAAATTTTCTTTGAAAATATAGTCTTATATTGCAGGTGAGAAGTTGATTCATCTGAGTGGTTTAGGATTTTAGGGAATTCAGTAATAAATTACATTACTACATTAGAGACAGTCCAGATTCTCAGTATATGTAAGAGACTTGATTTAATATTCATAAGAGGAAATGAAAAATGTAGTATTTGCACTACTCTCGAGTGTAACCACTGTGGTCTAGAGTATATAATAAAAACTTCAATCATGTTCAATGTATTATTTCCTGAATTTTAGAAGGGAAAAAATATCTCATGTTCAAGTAAAGCATGTTGGCACTTAATCAAAAACATAAAACAAATAAATGAAAACAGAATGAAAATTTATTGGCATTTCTGACAGAGTCTGTAGATCCATACTACTTTTATTTTGTGTGAAGATGAGCATTGTAGGTGGTACTGTTTTTTTCACTGCTGAAGTGCTAGTGCCTTCACTATAAATCATTTATTCTGAAAGCTATTTCTCTGTTCTTTTGTTCCCTCATTAAACGTTCCTGCAACCTTTCTGTTTTCCTCAGAAAACTGGGAAATGCCAAAGGAAATCTGGATTTTAATTTTTTTTTTTTTTTTTTTTTTTTTTTTTTTTTTTGTACCATTCTGGGTTTTATGGTGTAATGTAGAGACCTGGGATTTAATGTATTTGTAGACTGTCTTTAACTTAAACTGTAGGCCAGATCACTTGAAAAACACACTGTGCCTACAGAATATATTGCATCTTGATTGCTTGAAGAATACATATATCATTGGAGTATGATTTACAGGATAGTGGAATATTGACAATTTATTACAAATCGTGTGCCCACTAACTTTTCCTACTTTCTTATGTAAATTGAAAGTTTATGTACAAATTTGGTGTTAGCAGAAATCAAAATAACCCAAATCCATCCGGATATCCTATCACTTATTTTCTGTGTCATTAAAAATATTTTTATTTATTACATGATGTGAAATGTAAAGTACAGACTTCAACAGAGCTGGGGAGAATCTTTCTTGGAAGATGGGAGGTCACTGTTCAAAACTGTAACAAAGAAATAACTCAGTTGGTTAGTGCTTTTGGTGTGGCCTGGGAATTTCCTCAGGGAGGAAACTATTGGACTGTTGGAAAAATGCTGTTGGAGGGAAGTTCAGAAGATGTGGTTGTGGAAAGCAGTGCTGGCCACAAAGAAGAGTTACTGGGTGGCTTCCTGAGTTTTACTGAAGTGAAGTTGTAGTTCATTTCATGACTTTGTGTTCCCTTGTGTGGCTCCATATCCATATAAAGGATCAAGTGTTTGGTTACCTGTTACCTGAAGTCTGCCTTCATTCTGCTGTTCCAATGCTGCAGGGAAATATGTTTAAGTAAACAGTGTTTTGATTTTCTAGAACTTCAGAGCATGGTGACATAGGTTTTGGAGCAGGGAAAATTACTCTGGAATTAATTTTCATCTACTCATCCATAAGGCTCAGATTTTGGTATACTTCATGGCATTGTGTGTTCTTGTTTTCTTAAACTCTTTGAGAATTGGTAAATCATGTATTGTCACTTTTGTTTTGATTTCAGAATAATTTGTATTTGAAGAGTTGATTAAACCTTATGTGTTGTTGCCAGAAGTGATTGCTGTAAATGCAAATGGAGAAGCCTTTCATATGACTGTTTTGTGGAAAACACATTGTGTCTACTGAACTGTATGGATAAAGGGGAATTTAGCTTCATTTATTTGATTAAGAGGAGTTGGTAGGGTGTAAATTCCTTGTTTGTTACTGCTGATGCTTAACCAGTCTGAACCAGAGCCCAGTGGAATTAATGGAAAGGTTCCCATTTGTTTCAGGGTAGATTTTTTGAAGCTCTAAAAGACTTCCCACTGTTCCACAGTTGAACATTAGTAAGTCATGGGAAGCCTGCCAATCATGCAGGATTTGAGTGTATGCATGTGGTGAGATTTCTAGGAGGCTGAAGACTGCTGTCATGAGGATAGTTTTTATGTGGAATTTGATAATACTTAAGAAAGTTTTTTATTTATTTTTACCTACACTTCTGCTATTGTAGCGCAAAAATGGGGCAAGATGATTATAAGGAGTTTGCATTGTCTATTGTTAGGAAAATAATCAAGTGTGATGTTCTTAACTGCTTGTGTTTTCTTTTCCTCTTTACTGGACAACATGTAAATAAAAATTTTAAATCTTGATAATAACATCAAATAACTAAGAACAGAAGCTTTTATGTTAATGGAAGCAGTAGGAGAATGTTTCAATTACCATTTTTCTGGCAATACATACAGGATGATGGGTACAATGGGAATTTACTGGCTTATGAAAATAGTATGTTGACTTTACAAGATGATAATGAAAATACTAGAAAATATTCTCCTTCTGTTTGGGTTCCATATGTAAGTGGGTTTTGGTTTGCCAGTCCCAGACTTCTGTCTGGGGATCTCCTCTGTGGTTTTTATAGCCTACTAATCAGATCACAAGAGGCAGGGAGGCATATGCATCCCCTTACTATGAAAGTAATGTTCATTACTGCTTGTTGGTTTTAAGTCCTAGTGGAAGTAGTGTGCATGGTTTGGTTCAACTATTAAGCAGAATTCTTCTCTGCAACATATATGGAGTTATTCACGTCTCTCTAAAAGAAAGATTTTTACAAAATAAGGAAACTTTTTTTAATGTCTTGGAGTATAATCTCAGCAGAATTTTAACATCTAATTTATCCCCTTGAGACTTACCATTGCCAGGTAGATGACACTACCTTTTGAAAATCTGTCTGTTAAGAGTGTCTTCAGTGAGTTTATAGCTAGTATGCACAAGATTGAATTATTTTAAATTATTTACAATATATATATTTTAACATACGCATAAGTGCCACTTCATTGCCTAAAGCTGCATCACAGCAAGCACTAGTTTCTGTAGTTGAGTAGTTTCTTGCTGTCTGCTGTGTCCCTTGCTCTGGGGCCATGTCTGACAGAAACCCATGATGGATCTTCTTGTCTGTAGCTCTGTGTGTTTCTTCAGCCCCTGTTAGCAGAGATAAGTCTGAAAACATGAGCACTTGCAGTGATCCCCCCCCAAGAGTCTCTGAATACAAGCAGGACTTTGTTGCATTGCTATCTGAGTGACAATTTTGCTTACTGATAAAATGCAATCTCTTTTATTGCCTTTATAACCTGGGATGTCGAGGGACTGGCAGCTCAGAGAGTTGTTCTAGCTGTTCTGATAGCTCAGATGTGATTAAAAAATTTTAAGAAGTGATAGAATAGCGTGCAGATTTTCTGTGAAACATCTTTGGTGTGGTTCAGAAAATAAAACACCATTTCATTTTGTTCAGAAAACGTAGTGCTGTGCTGTTGGAACATGGTCATTTCTAGCTAAAGCAGACAATGAATTTCCTAAGTAAAGATACTTAGGAAATTCTAAGTAAAGATACTGAGGATGTCTTACTCAGAGTTTCAGCATGTTTGAATTTTTCTCACTGTGGCTACATGGTGTGCAGTAGTGCCGCTGTGAATTGTAGGTGATATCTAGTTAGGCTAGGTAGAGGCTGAAGTTATCCTGAAAAATGTTAAAAACTTCCTAGGTCATGGGATTTCACTCTAGATACTTAGTAAGGTAACTTACTACTTACTGTGTAGGAAATTCAATGTACTCAAAGTATTTTGCCTGTGTGTTTAAATTATATGTCCCCTATAATTTAAAACAATAAAGTTTTGATGATATGATTGCATTTGGCCATTGTCATATAGGATGGGGGAGAGCAGAAATAACCTGGTCCTTGGAGTTCCACAGAAAATGCAAATTTAAGTAGAATGTACATTTAGCAAAGGAGTTTTATTCACAAGGGATTGCATACCACCTAGCCTTGAAACTGGTTTCTGAACTTTCTCAGTCTTGTTTTGAGGTGCGAAGACCAAAACTACAGTTTTCCAGTTGTGTGGGGCTTTTCGCTTTGTTAACAAGACTTTTTCTAATAATTCCTTACACTCAGTTCTCTTTTTGTACAATGCTGACATAATTCTGAAAAAGCATCAGCTCAATCTGTTGTGATTCTAGGGTTTCGCTCTTGGTTATAAGAGTCACAAAGGCCATAATTTTATATGTTTATATGAATTTCAGATTATTTTTTCACACATGCTTCATTTTACCTGCATCTAAGTTAAATATCGCTGACTATATTAATGCCTACTACCTAGCCTCATACAGGCCTTCTCTCATACTGCACAGCCAGCTTGGATAACTTGTCATCATGCACAGACTCTGTCCTCTTACTGTTCATTCACTTTTCCAGGTCATTTGGAATATGTTCAATGGTACAGGTTCCAGCACAAATTCCTTTAGGAATCCAGTGGAGGCCCCTCCAGTGTGAAATCAAAACTGGTTTTGTTTCCTATTTTTTTAGGTATTTTTCCACCTGAAAATCTTTCTTTCCTTTCCTAGTGTTGCTTAGTTTCTTGACCTGCATGGCCATGTGGTATGAGAAGTAAACTTTTGCTCTATGTGGATCCTGTTATCTGTTAAGTGCTGGAGTGGAGTAACCAGAGATGTTCTAGGGTGTGTTGCGTAGCCAGACAAAATTTATACTGAAATAAATGTCTTGAGAACTACAGAGAAAAATTTTAGTTGATAAGAAAATAGCTAGAGAATGTCTTTGTGCAGTAGTCACTACAAACTGCAAGGTTTCAGACTATTGAGACATCCAGTGTAATATGTCCACACACTTATGTCACAGGAAATGCTGGTGATATTCCTACTTGGGCTGAATGCTCTTTAATGTGCTTTACACCTGCAAAGCAGTAGCACCTGTTTGCTATTTGTTCAGATGTGGTTTTTATTTGGACTGCAAAGAGTGTGAGCCACCTAAAATCTTAATTCACCCTGGCTTCTGTGGTTTTTCTTAATACAGACTTTTCAGTATTTCTATCAAGCAGATTACAATTAAGCTTGGAGCTTTTTGTGATTATATTTTACTTCATACTGCTGCTACATTATATTATCAGAAATAGACATTTAACTACAGAGAATTCTGATATTTTTATTTTTTCCTTTTGGAAATTTACTGAGAAAGCAGATAACTTCTAATGTCCTTGTTTTGCAGATGAAGAAATAACAGTGAAAGCTTAATTTGCTTCTGTTGTCCTTAAAGGACATCAATTATATGCTGCTGCTTTATAAAGGAATGTTTTTGTTACTGTGTAAGATACTGAAAAATTGTAGGCATGGCCATTCTGATATTCACTTAGCTGTTCAGATTGCTTTTTGGTCAGGGCTCTGGCTTCCAAATAAATAATAAATTAACTTTCTTTTGTCTTTCTCCAAAATTGTTCCTCAGTACCCAACATTGCCTCCCCACATGCTTGTGTTGTAGACCACAGTGTACAGAAATACAGCATACTCCAAGCATTTTGGGCATTTTAAGTTTTGTGGTCAGGACCTTGCTAAGTGGCATGTTAGAGAGAACTGTGTACTCTTTGATCTCTTACCAGCCAAGAAAACTTGTTCTCAACATCAGTCATTTTCATCTTAATCATACACTGAAGGGAGAATATTTTATTTTTAGATGTACTGTCTATTTATGTTGCCATACTTTTAAGTTTCTACCAATTGCTTGAGCTGGTCTCCGTGGATGAAAGAAGGAAAGCTAGAGGAATGAGAAGAATAATTGATCTATGTTTATTGATCTGCAAAATACATGAATATTGATATAGAATATGAATAGTCCTTCTTTTAAATCACAGCTGAAGATTTATACTTTATTTGGTTTTTCTTCTTCCTTCTGACAGTTAAAAATTTAGATACCAATGTTTAAGTGAGTGTTCTCTTATGAAACTAATTATGTTTCATAAAATGTTTCTGCAAATTTGTCTTTTAGATTAACTTAAAAGAGCAAGACGTTCTTTTTAAAGCCTTTCATTAAAAATTGTACCTTTTATTTTCTTTACCTTGTGAATTTGCACAACATGGGTGTAGACAATCCTTAACTGTTTTTACAAATAACTGTTATGTGGTACTTGGATTACTTGCTTTGCAAAGTAAAAAGCAAAGGATTGAAGTGAATCATAGGAAATATTTGCAAAGAAGCTTACAGATCTGAATTTTCCAGCCTTCATACCAAGTGTTGCAGTGGTTTTTTGCTGTTGTGTATGCTATTTTTGATTTTGGTTGCATTAGGAAAACTTTTTTCCTATTATTTGCTCTTGGCTGAATATTAAAATTGTAAAGATTATAAATGAAAGTGTTAGAAACATCGTAAGATTTAAACAGATAAACAGAGTGGATTTATAGTCATCACACAGGAAGATGAGAGCTTCTGATAGGCATCTAAAGCTGTAAAATGCAGTAAAACTGGATCAACCCTTCTTTTCTTCCATTTCTGTGTAGTAATGCAGACATGAAAGGATCATGAAGTTGTTTTGGTTTGCAGTAGAAGAAGAATTTAAAAGGTTTTGAGTTGTACAGAAAATAAATTGATTTTCAGACATTTTTGTCATTTTCATGGTAGTCAGATTAATCAGTATTTTTTAATTTTAGGTAAGTTTCTGGTGGGTAGCTAAGATTTTATGAGCCAAGAAACAGATGATTGATTCTCAAGCATACATTGATCAGAAGGGTAGAAATGTGAAAAAATTTTGCTTCCTATTTTCCACCTCCATAAACCATTGCCCAGTTGGATAGATTAACTAATGCGTTAAGCAAAAGGCTGCTGTAAGTGTATGCAAAAATATGTAGGAAGATAGGTTTTTTTCTGGAAGAGCTACCCTCCTAATATAAATGATGTTTTAAATTAGGAGTACACATGGGATACCAAATGAGATCAGAGAGCTTTTTAGAAAGGCAAGGAGGAATAAAACAGGGCGAAGCAATTGCAGCATTTTTTATGAACTTCCCTATGCTTAGGAAGTGAAGTGAAAGAACAGATTGCTGGGCCAAGTAAGAAGTTTTGGTAAATCTTTTCTGTATTATGTTGAATCTTCTGTTAGTAGCAATGTCTTGGGACACACTTCAGTATGACAAAACCTGTCATCTTGTAACATTTCTGTAAATTGTAGTGGCTTTTCTAAAGTTTAAAATGAATAAAGCAGGAAATAATGTAGGTGTCAGATTCTGATTTCAGTGTGAACCCATTCTTTCAATTACTGTCCTCTTGATTTATGTTCTGGTGTAAGTGAAAAAACAGCCTTAAGGAAATAACTGACCTGTCTGCGCACACGGATCTGTGCATTAGAAGTCATTGCTAGTACAAATTAATATTGCCATTGCTTTATTCTACCCCTCCTTTAAAGAATAGCACTCGAAGTAAACTAGAAGGTGTGCTAGAAATTACTTATGGTGTTCATGGATTTGTGAAATCATAGTTAAACCTGAATTTGAATCTTACATACATAGAGAGGAGGGCAACCAAGGAGGTGGAAGACTTCAAGTGCAAGACTTGGGATGAGTGTCTGAGGTCACTTGGTTTGCTCAGCTTGGAGAAGGCTGAGGGGTGACCTCAGGGCAGCCTACAGCTTCAAGGCAAGCAGAGGGACTGGTGCTGATGCCCTTCCTCTGTGACTGCTGACAAGTAGATGGAATGAAATTGCATCAGGAGAAGTTCACACTGAGCATTTCACTGTTTCACCTTCACTGAAACAGGCTCCCCAGGGAGTGTCACAACTCCATGCCTGTCAGAGCTCATGGAGCATCTGCACGACTGTCTTGGTCATATGGTTTAGTTTGGGGTAGTCCTGTGAGGAGAAGAGAGCTGGAGTCTATGATCTACGAGTCCTTCAGTACTTGAGATAAGCTATGGTGCTATGATTATCTACTTAGTTTCTGTGGAAATTTTGACCCTTTCACTTCAGTGTATACAGGGGTTAATGTAATAAAAGTTGTATAAATGTATTTCGAGATAGTACTTGCTTTTGTTGATTTTTTTATTTGCCTCTTCTGAAAGTAACTTGGTAACACATCTTGTGTAAGACCACACTAAAAATATGTCCAGTTCATTGTTCTGAGCGTAGCAGTTGTGTAGGACAGAGTACTTGAAGGCAAGCACATAAATACATTTCTCTTGTGTGGCCCCCACACCTTGCTTTTAATCTCTAGGCTGTAATTTTGGATGTAATAATTCTTGAGGGATTTTTCTTCCACTTTGTAAATCCTTTTATTTCTCAACCTGCATAAACTTTTGGCACCCACAGCATTCCACATAAAGGAATTCTACACCTGAGTTTAGTTTGTAATAAGAAAATATATATAGTATCATTTATTTTCAATACATGACATCTTAATTTATTCAGTGCCCCTATTGGGAAAGACTTATTGTTCCTTACTCAGGTTTCCATAAGGCCACACAATTTCTTAGACCTCTGTCCTTTCTCTCATCAGTTGTCCATTTTTGAGGATAAGGAGTCCTATTTACTTAGTCATTCTTCACATGGAAGTTGTTCCATAGCTTTAGTCTTCCTTGTCTCAGATCTTTGTATCTTTATCTTGCATGGCTTTTCTGTGTCTGTTTTGTAACATGGGAACCAAAACTGCACAGTACACCACGTGAGGCACAAGAAGGGTCTCAGTGGTGGCATAGTATCCTTTTCACTGCCAATTTTAGTATTGGGATTGCTTTTCTGAACAGCCTCTGGACAATACTTTTAGATAAAAACTTCTCAAACTAAATTTGAGAACTTCCCTAAATAGCAGGTAGCTAGTTTAGAGCACATGCCATTGTGTGTGTGCTTGAACATGGCTTTTCCCTGCCATGTTCATTTCTTTCCCTTTGGTACTGAAATTTGTGCACTAGCAAGACTTAGTGCACTGAAAGATTGTTTATTTTTCCTAAAAAGTCCAGGATATTTTCTGGTCAACAGTCAGGATATTACTTACGTACTTATCCAGTAGTAAATTTTCCAACATTGTGTCTGAAGAGTATGCTATGGAATATTCAAATTATCAAAATGGCAATTATTTTTGCAAATGTAGCCCACATTTTGACTGATACTTTCTGAGCATCTTGTGTAGAATTTTCAGAGTTAATGACATTGGTCTTTGAAAAAATCAAGTTTCTTGAAGGTGCAGGTAAAATATTGTAAATTACAAAGGATTGAAAATTACAAAGGATTTTTCATCCTGATTTGAAATATGTATGTGTATAGAAACAATGTATGATAACAGAAGTAAAAGAACAAAACGGAAGTTTCTGTAAGGGGCAAAGGGCCAGATTTCTAAAGTATTTACTTTTGTGGGTAGTGAGAGTTGGCCACCTCAACTCCTTTAAAAATCTGATCCTGAAACCATTTTTCAGACTGTCAATGCAAAGGATTTCTTGAACTATGCTATAAACTCCAAAGTCACCTGCCAAGGGCAATGTCTTCTGAAGGACCTTGCTTTTACTATGGAGATATAAAAGCTCTTTGAATACTAATCAGTGACCTAGAACTCCAGCCAAAATTCTAAGATCTTTAGACAAATCCATTTTAGCATTAAATATTTGAAAACAAATATCTGAATGAAAAGTCACTGCTTTCTTAACTAATACAAGTTTTATAATTTCTCAGGAGATTACTTAAAAAAGAAATATAGCTACTGGTGAGGCTCCAAAGTTGAGCTTCAGGAAACAGTGGCTTCTGTTTGACAATAATAAAATTCATGGGAAAGGCTGTGGGACTTTCTTTCAAGGTAAAAACAAAGACTTATTTCATTAGGCACTGCTGATACACTGATCCAAGATCAAAAAAAAGTAAAATGTTTCGCCTCTACACAAGCAAAAGCATCACATTTTTCAATATGTAAATCTACAAGGAGAGTATGCAGACCTATGAAGGCTGGCTTAATTATAGAGCTTAATAAAAGGCATATGTCCTTTGACTGCTGAATTAGTCCACAGGGCTGTTGTTACTGTCAATGATAATGGAAAAAAATAAATAAAAATCCTCCCACAATACAGAACAAATGCAGAAAAAGACCTACTTAGATGCTACGGGAGTGAACATTTTGTCTTGAAAAGGAAACAAACCAATATGACTTTTTCAGTCTGCCAAATTAGAAAAGGGATCCTTGTAAAAGAAGAGAAGGAGGAAGATGGGTAAACAAAGCAGGAGGAATATCTGAGTTTAAGCTGCAAGTCATAGGATGGGAAGAAAAGAATTCAGATTAAGCAAAATTTTTATTTATAATACTTCTGTATCTGGTGCTTATGTAATGTAATAGACTGACAGTAAGTAAATATCCTTGTAGAGAGCATTTAAACAAGCATCAGTCTGTGTTGCATGACCTGTACGTCTGACGAAAGTTGACTTGTACTGTCTGGAAAGCAATGCATTTCCCTGCTTAATAGACAGTATATTTCTTTGGCACAAAACAAGGGCTTCCAATGGGTGAATTAACATGACTGACAGACTTCTGTTTATAACAGCTCAACATGAGGGAATTTATCCATTTTTCTTTTCTTTGCTGAAAGATAGTATTTCACCAAATAACGTCAACTTCATGCTCTGGTAAAAGCATTTTTTTTTATTTAGGAGTCTAATTTTGTTACCTGGACCAAATCAGAGTGCTTAAAAACTATTTTATCTCCTTGAGTCTTATTTTAAGTTTCATATATGGCATTCTAAGGATATTTTGCAAAGTATATCTAAAAATACAATCTTTCATACAATTTATTTGAAGTGTTTTAAATAGTTTATCTTGTGTAATGTTGTAGTTCCACATACTGTGTGTAGCTCAGCAAGCAGAAGCATATTCTTCATGCTAAACTTTAAAATCAGAAATGTAGGTTCACATCATTTTATCTTTAGACCAAGCCTTGAAATTTTAGTTTTGAGACATAAGGCTTAAAAAGCATGATTCTCTTTTTTGACCTGCCAAATGTCTTTCATTATGCTTGAGAAAGGGGATGGCAAAGAGGAGTAGTCAAGGAGACGTAGCAAAGCAAATGCAGAATAACACATAATACAATGTTGAAAAGTAAGCAGAATTAATCTTTAAACTGTTTCATATTTTCTATGGACGTCACATGGCTGTGTGAGGATTTATCTTCCAGAAGAGATTCTAGTGGGGTTACTTATGAGGTTTTCCTTGTTTTCATAAGGGTTTGAGGTTTATTTTCTTTTTTAGATCAGCTTCAGTGCTTCTTGATGTAAGATGAGTTGAGTCCTTCTCAGTCAAATAAGTAGCCCCTTTTATATTCTTAATAATATAGGAGCATTATACAAGTCTGATGTAGACGGGGAACTTGGGTATGCACAAATCTGTTTATTAAAGAAAATAAACTCAAAGTGTAAAGACCAGTAAGAAAATAGAAACTTTGCAAGTCCTTCATAAAAAAATGGAAAAATTGTGTCTAGCATTTCCTTTCCCAACTTTCTGTTCTTCTTTCCATTATATATGTATTTGCCTCACTGTGTTGTGCAGAGTTTACTCTTTCTAGAAATACCTAGTTCTGCTTCCTATTGGCTCTTACATGATTGTACATCTCATGGATTCTCACCCAAAAATCTGTCAGCTGAGTCCTTCAGATTCCCTAAACTGATTGAAAACCATCTCTTTTGGAAAGAAGCTAGAAAATCAACATTGATGTCTCTCCGTATTCTAAAGTGTCTTCTAGTCTGATTAAAGTTGCCTTCTGGTAGTCATTATTAAACTGTTATCAACTGATACAGTTAACATAAAACTTCTAGATTTTATGTCTTGAATACCTATTTTATTTATGAAGGCTGATGTGGAAGTTGGTTTGGATGTTTCTGGGCTGTCTGTTTGACTCACTTCCCCCCTGTTGGTTTCAATAACAAAGTGGTCTCCTAATCATCCCTGGTCAATGCATTTAAATTCTTTTTCCTGAGCTCCATCCTATAAGGAGCTTCAGGTTTCCTTTTGAGAGGGAATGTGTGCATAGTTGACATTTAAGTTTTCAATAGTATCTGAATATGGGGCCACATCTCATACACAACTCCCCCAAAGACAGTATGAAGATATGCCAAAGAAGAAGCTTGCTGACCAGATGTGAATTTTTGTGAACACAGCCAGCTCAACCCAGAGGGACAGCTCTCTGTTGTGATCAGAACCTGGAACTTGTTCCCTGTAGTGACCTAAGAGAATCAACAGTAGTAGCATTGACTTCAGAAGATCTTTCGATCTTATATTCCTATCTGAAAAAAGATGAAGGCACTTGTATGACCAAATCTAGCAGTTCCAAACCTGAGCATTCTTAATACACATATAATATCTGTGTACAAAATTGGTCCAGTTATCTGGACTCAGCTGTGACATTTTACTTACCATTCCACTGGTAAGTTTTTAAAATGCAGTTCAAGTTCAGAGTTAAATACATCCATTGAATTATAGCACAGATCTTGCGTATATATACAACAAATTCTTTATCCAGTAGGGAAAAATAAATGGGTGATACTGCTTGGTTTTCCAACAAAGTTCTAAAAATTACCTCATGAATATGCAATGTACCTAACTTAGTTTATTGTTTGATTAAGGTCTTGGCATTGACAAGAGGACATCTTTACCACAGAGCAATTCTTCCCCATGGGATAATACACTTTTCAATATATCCATACATGCAGCAATAAGACATGGAAAATGGAAGTTGCTAACTGGATATCCAGGTAACAAAATAACTCCTTTTTGCACGATCTATCCTATCTCCCACCCACCACAAACACAGTTTAATTTTGTTTCATGTAGTTCCATTTATTTTCATAATTCTGCTAACTTCTTAGATTTTTGACCACATACAAAGATCTAGAATAAGCACTTCTAAAATCCAAACTATGTCTTTTTTTCATTTTCCAAATATTTTGTCTGCAATTACTTGAATTGTAGGGAAAAAACTGTTATAGAATATCTCAAGTTGGAAGGGATCCATTAAGGATCCTAGAATCCTAGAAGAAGGGCCATTAAAGTAATTAATTGATATAAAATAAAGTTACATGGAATTTTGAATCTCAGTGGTGCAGCAGTTTTTTGCATAAATGAGATTACTATTTAGGTAGCCCTGCACTAGAGAGACTCTGGTGCAGGGCAAGAGTTAAGGTCTGAAATAACAGTCACTGCATAGGGGCTTGTCAAGAGGCCTAGTGAATTAATCAGTTACAGCAAAACTGTCTCCACACTGCTCCTCTGTATCTCAGAATTGACCCTTCATCTGTTCCTGGTCCTCTAGGCTGCAGTCATTGGTTCCCTCCACCGTCTTTGTACAATGAGTCACAGATTCAGTCGTCTGATCCATCAACAAAGAGACTTTGGCTGTTTGATATTGTTCATGACCCTGAAGAGAAATATGATGTGTCTGAAAAATACCCTCATATGGTGGAAAAACTACTCTCACGACTTCAGTATTATCACAAACGTTCAGTGCCTGCGTTCTACCCTGATGAGGATCCCGCCTGTGATCCAGCAGCAACTGGGGCTTGGGGTCCTTGGGCATAGTGAACAAAGCTTTGCACCCTGTAAAAAAACCTCTGTAACAGAGTCTTTCTACTTTCTTTAGTGAGCTGTAGCTAATTGTGATCTTATTTTTTCAGTAATACAGTATTTCTTATTCTTGATCTGTTGGGAATCTTATTTCAGTCTTTCCCACTCTCTCATTCCCAACAATTATATGTGAAATGTTAGTTTGTTTTTTTTTTTTATATTCTTTGTCTGGAATATGCTCTAGTGCAGAAGATAAACATTGTCTCCTTCCTTGAAAGAAATTTAAAGGCATTGAATTCCTTGTAAGGAATCATGGCAGCAGGGATATCCAAAATTAATCAGCCTTGTGGAGTATACTGAATTCCGATTTCATGTTTGTCCAGAAGACAAATTCTACTGAAAGTTATTGTATATCTGTATTAACATAATTTTTTTTTTGCCTTTAACATGTACTTCCATCCAGAAAAGGGAAGAGTAAAAAAAGAAAACCTCACTAATACAACAAAATCTCTATTTCTTGTTCACTCTTAATGTGTCAAACCAGAGTAGAGAGTGATGATCAACTGGAGTGCAGGGCTGTCAGGTAGAAGGGTCTTGATAGGCTGAAAAAACAGATGAATAAAGATTTAATGAGTTACAATAATTGCAGAGTCCTCCAGTTGGGGTGGAGCAGCTGCATTCAGCTGGGCCAACATTCTGGGCCATGACCAGATGTAAAGCATTTTCATGGGGAAAACTTATCTAGGCATTCTTCTGGACAATAATTAAGACAAGAGTTGCCGTTTTCTCTCTAAGTAAAGAAACCCAACCAGCTGTTGTTCCATGAAAGTGAGAATGTAGCCAGCAGCTAGGGGATGTCTTAATTCCCTTCTGCCAGTGCTCAAGCATAGCATCACATTTTGATGCACCCAGGAAAAGTATTCACCATTTGGAATTAGTTCAGTGGAGAACTATGAATATGATCATGGGGACATAAAGAAATGGGTTCGTTTATGGTGGTGAGAAAAAGGGAAGTTGCTATCTTCACCTACCTAATGTAAGAGCATAGAGAAGAGGAAGCAGGACTCCTCCAAGATGCACAAAGATGAAAAGCACACAGGGAACATGTGGAGTTCCAATGCAATATAAGGAAAGGAAAAAAAATCACACCCTGTGTTTAATTAAATATGGGAAATGTGAGACTATGGGAACCCTAATCCTGGGCATGTTCAGTCTTCGGGGGGAGAAGATTCTGGACAATTCTATCCCTGAAGCTGGATCAAATTTGAAGTTGACCTGGTTTGGTAGAGGTGGTGAGGAGCAACCAGTGACCTCCAAAGGCCCCTTTCTGCAAGAATTGCTCAACGATTCTGTGATGAACAAAACCTTACTTTTATTACCTGCCTGGTAAGTACCCTGTCTTTATTACCACAGTTGAGTCTGTTTTCATCCTGAAGTGGCTCTGAGCCATGAAGAAACCAAGCCAAGCAATATTTCTCAGTTACTCATCAAATTGATGCAAGATAACCTGCCAACTCTCTATTAGTGTCTCAGACCCTGAGTTCTGGTACTGCTTCTCAGTGTCCTTGGCTAAGTTCTCAGGATGCAGAGCTCAACCTATCATCATGTCCAGAAAGAAGGAATCTAATTGCCTTTTTCCTGGCTCCAGGACCAACTCATATAAATTGCACTAAAATTTTGCACAACTTCCCAGTTTTCTCTTGGGAGACTTGTGCTAATTGTTAGCAAACAGATTAATGAAGAAAAACATTTGACAAAATCTGTGCATTAAAAAAAAAAAAAAAAGATAAAGTCTGAAAAAAGATAACCAAGAAAACTGAAAAGGCATATGCTTTCTAATACAGCTGATTCACTACTACACTGTCTTAAATCTTATCTTGAATGCTTGTATTTTTTACCTTTGATGTTTATTCTATGAATGGAAGTGAAGCTAAAGCTCTCCAGAAACCTGTTCAGCTTTTTATCTTTCTCTCAAAGAACTTTGTGTTACTTTCTAAGCTGTTTGTATTCACACAAACATGCATTTCCACAGCCTATCCAGACACTGGGAGAATCATCTGATTGTGACCTGCCTCTAGGTAATTTATATTTTCACTGGTAAAACTTACCTGCTGTGACAGAAGCTCCTACTATGCTACAGTTAGCAACTTTCATATGAAGTAATATATTTAAAATATTTAATTAAAACTATAATACATTCTGTAGAAGCAGCCTTCAAACTGGTACCTGATCATATCTCCTTCCATTTCATGAAATACATTTAGACTTTTCTGTCGTGTGGCTCTTCTCTTGGTTCCTGTTCAGGTTTTAGCTAACACACAGTTCATACAAAGACTTGATGTTGGGATCAGCACTGTGAGATCCAAGAGAGACTAACACGTATGAAGTCTGCAGGAAGGGCTCAGGTCATTATGAAAGCCATTACTTGTCTGCTGCAGACATAATCCTTCCTACTGATTGTCAGTTCCTTCAGAATCCACTAACTTAAGGGAATCATGTAGACCAAACTTCAAAGCTGGAAGTCATAAATACGACAGCTTGCCCAAAACCACCTCTGAAGCATATCCAGCATCAGCCAATCTGCTGAGGTTTTCATGCTTCCTGATGGGATACATAAGAGGTCTGCACTGTGACAGAGGAGAAAGGATGAGCACTCTTATCAGCAGCTCTGGGAGTATATGTAAGTTATGACTTAGACAACTTGTGAGTTAAAAACCTCATTAAGTAAGGAATTAATTAGTTAATTCCCATGTTAGTCTCATTTGTATGAAGGAGATTGAGCTTTTGTTTGATGTGCGTGTTTTTTTCCTTTCCTAATGAGCTCATAAAATAATTTACAGACCATGTTGTCCTGTAAATTAGACCCAATTGGAGCATGATGATCTTGGCTTCAGAGTACAACAGCATTTCACTTTTGAGCTTTTGAAGATTCTTTATGATAACTGAGGTGTAGGCTCTGTTATTTGCTGACCACATCAAGGGAGGGAAAATGTAAGCAATAAAACCTTTTTATAAGCTATTGCATCACATTGACAAAGTTTGCATCTTCCTTCAGTAGCTCCAAAAAAACCTTTATTACAGTTGCCTTTTGTAACTGTTACAGTCAGTTTGTTTTATACTGATACAATTATTTATGTTAGTTTATAGCTAACCTGTTTAGTGCAATTGTAAGTTCCATATTCTAATTGTAGCATACAGTTAGTAACATGGTTTCAAACATATGGGACTCTGAAAGAGTGAAGTGTTAAATTACCTTTTGTGACCTTTAGATTTTTATATGTGTCATCTTATCCTTCGAATGCCTTTTTGAGATAAATCAACCAAAGAGCAGTAGTTCCATTAGTTCTTATTCATCCAGAATGTTGTGGTACAGTTTATTTGTGCAATCAAATGCAAATGGAGACGTTGACAGCCATTCCCCAGTATATAAGGCAAGTAGATCCAAAGTATTTATGTTATCCTCACTCTTTTCATAGTGTATTTATGTAATGTCCTGTGTACAAATGCAGACATGTAAGATTAGAAAGCTAACTGTTCTCAATCAATATCACATATAACATTTTAGTTTATAGTAGGTGTTACAAGATGTGGTTGTTGCAATAACAAGGGACTGGACTTGGGGGTAGAGGAAATTTTTTTGCCCTACATTCCTGTGTGCCCTTCAGCATTCAGCACTTGTATTACATGAGGAAAGATGTCTTACCCACAAAAGTGGAAACTTCTATTAATGATATTTTTAACTGGGTTTTTTGTGGTGATAGCTAGCTAGTTTCTTGGAAAATGAAAAAAAATCACCTAAATTGTAAAAGCTCAAGTAGTTAATGTCCTTGACTCCCATCAATGTCAGCTTCTTGGCTGAAGTTAGAAAATATTTTTAAATATCTAATTTTAATTTCAGAGGTAAGCAGAGCTTTTATGTGTTCTCTTTTCTCTATGTCCTGCAATCTGCATTTTATCTTGCTGATATTCTAATTTATATATTTCATTTACTAGGAAGCAACTGTGACATATCATTGTCTCACACAGGTATTCAATTCACCCTCTGTTTCCTCACATTATGTTTTAAAATGCAAAAATTCATTGTTTTCTCAGCTACACTAGACCTGTTTTTTATTTTTAATTGTCTAATTATTTTCCATGGGTGGTCCTTCATAAAACATATGAATTCAACTGTGTTAGGGAAAAAAAACATCTGGCTGACACATTTAGATTGGCATCTGCAAAGAGTTGTATACTGTTAAGTTGTTTCAAATTGGAAAATAGAAATTCTTTATATGTTTTGTGGTTACTTGAGTAACATTCAAAAATGCAAGTATTTTGAACTCTAAATAAAACTTCATTTCATCCCTTTCCAATTTAAGATTCATTCTTAATCTGGCAAACATCTGAACATCATGAATTCAAAAATTTTAATCTTTATGCTTTAGAAATTATTTAAGCTTCAGAAAAGTAACCAAGTTTAGTAAGAATGCTGACACTGGCTATTCATTTTGTATTACTTACTTGTAAAAAAAAATGTACACAGTCAAGGAGTGGATGATCTTATAAACAAAACAGAAGATCTGAATCTTTTCTTGAGTCAAAGGCTCTATATTCAACCTGAAAATAATTTGTCCAACTTTTCTGAGGTTTATAAATGGGTCTTGGATAAAGATCTGAGTTTAGTTCTCTTTGGAATCTCTGAACTGAAGAACCCAGAGTTTAAACACTTGTGGTCGGTGTGGATTTGAAACTCCACTACCAGTCCTTGTTGGCCTCTCATCGTACGTTCTGACAAAGTGGTTTAATTGTAGAAAGACTACTAGCAATATACCCAAAACTCATCCATGCTTTCCTTAAACAAACAGTAAATGAGCACGAAGTTACATAAAGAATCCTGTTAAACTTGTGCCACCCTGCTGGAGACAGGTTTGGATGGAAGGGCTGATCGTGATAGAGCTGCTGATAGGGCACCTATCGGTTTGTGCTGGAGTTTGGCATACAGGACATGCTGTCCTTATGTTTAGCCATGTCTGTAATCCTGGGGCCAGAGACACCCACATGACAAAAAGCAACTGAAACACAAAACATTTAAAGTCAAAATGAACCATTGCTTGACAAATGAAAAACATATAATGTCAAGCACTACCAGGGAATCCAGAATCTAACCACAGGTTAGGCTGTCCTAAATGTAGGAACACCAAGCCATTTCCAAGATGTAGCAGTTATTAAAGGAGAATTTGTTTTTCTGCCTACCTGCTCCTTTGGCAGCCCAACACAGGCCCTGCTCCAGCTAGACCCCAAGGCTGTGTCTCATAACATTAACCTTAGTGTGACGGAGGGGTCAGAGGACCATTTCTCCAGCCCAGCCCTTCTCTTGGCAGTCCCTTTGGAGCCCCACCCAAGCAGACCCATAGGTTTCATGTCTCTCAACTATAAATAAACTGAGGTTTGTAATGGGGAAGTAGTGCTTTTGGTAAGAGTAGGGGAAAAAACCCCTGCCAATTCTAAGTTTGAGGAGGTTAAGTAATATTTTTACCAGTGGGTTTCCAGCTGAATGTTTTAACTCTTTCAGCTTACTGTCTCTGTCAGCTGCAGGCAGTGGGCTCAATTTTGTTTCAAGCTGGGTTATTATGTGGGAAGATGCTGGTTGAACATATGGTGTAAAGAACTCCCTGGGGTCCCAAGCTGCTGCTTCTGAATCCAGTGCTCTCCCATCTTCTTCCAGTGCATTGCAATTCATGTATGAGCTCATCTACATCGAGCAGAATTGCTGCAAGAAACAGTAAAAACTTTTTTTGGCACAGAGCAGTCGGAATGAGTCAGCCATCCAGCCATGGATGGGATCAGTGACAGCCCTTGTGATAATTGCATACCGTGGTTAGCAGAGGCAAGGAGGATGATGCAGTACTTCTTGTTGTGTTAGTGTTCCCTCCTGAGAGTGTTATTTTTGTGGGGTGGAGTGCAGAGATACTGGAAAGGTTGGCAATGTATCTGCTGCCAAGTTTCAAAGAAGTGACTACCGGCTGCCATCATCAAAGCAGTTACCGGATGCTGATCCCCTAATCCTGGCTAAACTCAATAGCAATAAAGGCAGTTATATTTTGTCTGCAGGACTATAGTTAGAAAAAAAAGTATAGTCCGAATAGCTAGATTTGGATCTAAGGAATGCAGTGTTTATTTGGACAAATCTTCAAAAGCCACAACAAGGTACTGCACCAAAGCCACAGTTCTGGGCTGCCAGATTTTGGCATTCAGTGACAAAAATAAAAAAGCCTGTCTTTCTTTTCAGCTATGCATTCTTGCTATTTCTTCAAGCAAACAAGGAGTCAGAACACAGTGAATACACGTACAAACAAAGTAAGCTGTGTTTGGTATTCAGCAATGCTTATTGAGTAATTTTGGGCATAGGGCCCATGGTAATGAATGGAAAACTTAGATCAGGACATCTGTGGCCTGCCCAAATAATTTCATGGGACCTGCAAATCTGCCAGAAACATCACTCGATGGCCCTATTAACCAGGGATGTTGAAGTCTTTCTTGATTGGGTACATTCTACAAGCACACTCATGAACTAGGAGTCATTGATTTTTATTGGATAGAAAACTCAGAAATGGCTTATTCAAGGACATCTGAGCCCTTAAGTTTACCCTTCACATTTATCCTGCTTCACTGGGAAAAAACTTTAATGAATCTGGATGATGAAAAGATAAATGTTGAGAGCATTGAGTCAGAGTGTGGACTTAGCTTCTAGCAAACATACTCTCAGTTCCAGCTTAACTGTACTTAACTCACAGTAAAAAAATAGTTTGGAGGCTTTTTAGCTATAGATTATAGTCTGGGCAATTCTGTGACTGCAAACTGTTTTCTTGATGTTGCTCATCAGTGTGCAGTTATCCAGGAAAATAGTCAATTCCTGGAGGATCATAATTTTTTCCCCTCTTCCCTTGTGTATGTGGTAAGAGGAGCTCTTTTTAAAAGGTTGTGAACATTGTAGCTGCCAGCCCAAAAGTCATGAAAGCACAGCTGCCTTGTAGGTGGCCCCTATAGATGTACTGAATTCTCACTTTAATTCTTGTCCCTTTTGCTTTGTTTTCAAATATGCTGTTTTACAAGTCATACTCGATGGAAAAAGCTCTGTCTGAAATAATCCCAAAGTGGCTATTAGTCTGGTCTAGTCATACCCCGCAGCCCCAGCAGTGACATGTTGTAGAAACAAAGTCATTCTCCTGCCTTTTCAGTTCTGTTTTGACTTTACTCTATAATGAAGAGAGCATGGTCATAGTATATTAAACAACTGGATAAAAGCAACATATACATTACCATCACTCTGCTTCTAACTAAAGCTCCAAAACCAATATAGTGGAGAAGCCTGGCTAGGAATTTACTGACCGTTTTCTTTTGCCATAAATTCAGCATTAGAAAAAAATATCCAGAACAGCTGAAATGGCATAGCCTTTGACTGAGTAAAAAATAGACATATTTATAATATCAAAGGAGACTTATGAAAATATCCCAGCTGGATTTTGAAAAATGTAGGAGGGAATAGAATAGAACAATTGCATTTCTGTTTATGTTTGCCCTAGAAAGTAACCCACTGTGAAGAAACATTTAGGAATGTGAATGATTGAGAGATTGTCTCTTAGAGGCAGCAGGTATAAGATGTCTGAAATTCCTTTGAGTTAAAATTGCTTGTTAGCAACAGGATTTTTTTGGTAATTATTTCTGCCCACAGTATATAAGAACCTAATGTACATTGCTTTATGTGGAGAACTTTTTACAATTCACCTTTGTCTGTATTTACTTTGTGATAAAGAAAAGGCCATGGTATATGGAAAAGAAATTTTAAAAGGAATTATTATTCCAATGCCAGTGCTTATTCTATTTATATCAAGTGCAATTGCAAGAATCCATCTTCCTGTTTAAAGGCAAGTAAAATTATTGACAATATTTTACTGAGGATTTTTGTATTATGCAGTGAATTATGCATTTCAGATTTAACATGTGACAAAATATGCACTAAATATGTGGACCTAAACCAAACCCCAAATCTAAACAAAGCAAGCTCCTATGTTGTCTAAGTTTGTTGTATTTCTAAATTTTATATTTTGACTCTGTGGTTCTAAATACCAATATTAAGTTAATTAGTATCTGATTTTTTCAGAAGCAGTAGGGATGCCAAGACCCTGCTATCACAACAATGTTTAACAACAATTCATTTCAGAGCTTACAGCAGTGTAAGCATCATAAAGTGCAAGCAAAAGCAGACTTTTTAACAACAGCCATTATCCATCCTTTTACTTAATATTATTTGATGACATTTGTTTGATAACACATTCAAATAAAGTAATGGCTTCTTTTTAAATGCAAATGTTTGTTTTATCTATAATTTATTTTCATTGTGCTTGTCATAAATGTACTGCTGATACATAAGATTACAAGAAAATATTTAGGAACACTTAAGAACACTGTATAAACACTTGGTTTATACTTGATTTATTTAGTAACACTTATTTATACCTAAATATTAACCAAGTAATAAATGACTATAATACACCAATAATCATCAAAATTCTAGATATAGCAGAAATTTGGCATTGCTTAGGTCCATAACTGTCAGCCCCAATTGCACACACAACTGCAGTGCACCTGTAGCACCTTTTCCTTCCACTCCTGTCTTAGGAGCTGGTTACTGCATAGATCTCTCTGTGTTATCAAAGGGAAAGTCAGAGTAATTCCACTCAAGGCCATAGCTTCAAGTGAATGCAGTGCTCATGAAAGGACTTTGCCCATGTGCTGCAGTCAGAAGACTCAGAATTAATTAATGATTAAGTAACATCCATGTGTCTTAGTTGCCCATTTGAAAAGGTGAGGACAGGGTATTGTGAGAAGTACAGACAGGGCTGTGCTTGGAAAAGCTTTGTTTGGGGCTTTGGTCACTTGGCCCAAGTGCAGTCATGCTTCCAGTTTGTTTCATGAACTGGCCCAGTCAAGCTGTAGAGCAGAATTAAATACTCCTGTTTAGCATATAAACTGGAATAATTGTTTTAGTTCAGGGAAAACTCTTTGATTATTGTTCACTGATTAAGTTATATTTATAGTGGAATCATGGTTTATTTTGAACATTCTGAAAATATGTTGACAACCGTTACTCTGTATCACTGCTGGAAGAGAAGAAAGTTACTCTCTCAGCTAATAACTCTAATTCAGCTGAGTTACTCTTTCAACTAATAACTAGTTTTTAAATATATGCATATTGCAAACATTCTATTCTTGATTAATGTTGGTTTTGTTTTTTTTCATTGTGTGTTTATATTAAAAAAAATATTATCTAGATATGACTATGAGAAAGTTAGCAAACATACATTTATTTATTGAACTTCAGTCTCTAAATAGACCTGCAGAACAGACCTTAGGAGTTGTCATTAATAAAATTTACTGCATTGAAAATGTTATGATCTCCATTTTCTTATCCTTCTGCTCAAAAACCTGGAATGAAAGTTTTTAAAGAAAGAATAAATTACAGCTATAAACCTTATAAAGAAATATGTTTAAGATAAAATTTTATTTTGGTAGACCATAGTGAAGCCCACAGCGACAGAGAGCCCACTAAATCTGGGAGATTTCGTTATTTTTTAAGTGGGCCCATATTTAAGTTTACATTACTGCTTAGGAATCGACTTCCAAAAAGCCGTAACAGTGGCTACTGTTCTTTCCCTTAGGGTCCGAACAAGGAAATCCAATGTTTTCTGGTCAGCAGTAGGAATTCCACTTTGTAATCTGACACTCTTCATTCCTCTCCTCTCAAAGGCAGTAAACCAAAAACTTAAAGGCAGAACAGATTTTCAGATCATGTAGCATTTGTAAATCCTCATACACATTTAATGATTTGTTGGCATGTACAAACTGTAAGCTTCATGACCTGGCCTTTCTCTTGTCAGTTCCTGCTCTCATCACATTGTCTCGTTAGGCACGTTTCACCGAGAATTCATGTTTTTGCATTTCTCTTATTTCAGCCCTATTGTCCCAAACTCATGAGGAATAAAAAGTCATAGAAGAGCCAAGATCTTCATATTGGGAGACTGATACAGCTTGACTATAGCCACCAGAGCTATGCAAGATCATACCAATAAGAATGCAGTGATTAGAAAGATATCAGTCCCTTTTTTCTACTGTTTAATATCTGGTCTCTAGCAAGCATGTGGTGGTGGCATGCTCCTGCATACATATGCAGTGGTAACAATTGGATCTTTTCATGCTCAGAGTGAGTAACTCAATCTAGTCAGTCTGTAATTTCTTTCTGACAGGCTCGTTATTTCTCTTCTGATGGTATGGTTATGGTTAAGGGCAGCTGTACAATTTTAAAACACAATTTTTCTGTAAGTACAGTATGTCTCTTCAAGCACACTTCTGTCCTAACAGCGCATAAGCCTGCTCATCCAATGACCATGGCTGCATCAGTTGTAGAATATGTAGAATATGGTTGTAAGATATTTGAGAGAGCAAACATCTTGACACACAGTTTTACTTGCTGCTATCACCTCTGTTCATTTATCTTTCTGTGATGGATATGTATTTGTACAATAGTAATTACAAAGTCTCTGGACTCTGGACTAGGAAAATGATCTAGTTGCTTTGGCTCCTTGTTCTCATTTAGGATTTGTTCAAGTTCATGCTGGTGTCAGCATGCCCTCTGACTTCATTGGAAGACCTCAGTGCCATTTGAAAAAAATTAGATTATTTTCAAGTGTGATACAAACTGAAAACTCAGTTGGAACTGTGTAAACTTCCGTAAGACTTGTTTGTAGGAGCAAATGTAGTAAGGACAGCTGTTAGGAAATCTCTGCTCTTTGTGCTTTCAACATATGTGCTGCACTTTATCTACATATATTGAACCTCCTTAGTTACTTCTGTGACTAATCTGTTAAAGATCCTTTTGAAGAGATAAGTATTTTTGGAACATTTCTTAAAACTATGATATTTTCTGGACTTCCAGAAGAAATTCTGAGAAGTCCACTCCTGCATCTAGTACAAATTTCTGGGTAAATAATAGCAAGGTTTTGGTGAATTCTACACTTTGAGTTTGAGTACATACCTGTAGCTGTCACCTCTGGTGTCAGCTATGTCTGGACTTTTAGTTTGGATCTGTATCCAAACAGTGACAGAAACTATTAATGTAAATTAGAAAAATAAAAGCCTGTGCATTTCCATATGTTTATTGTAAAGAGGTTGCAACAGTAAATTCCAGCACAATGATTTCATGCTCCTAGGATATCATGTGGGTATTTTTGTCACTCTTAGTGAATCGTGTACGTCTGAAGCGTATGTTTTGCTTACAAAGCAGAGCGATTTAGAAGAGAATGCATTTACTGCATTTACTACATTTACTATACCCTGTTCTTCATAGATCCAACACCTCAGACTTTCTGCACACCCTTTTGAAATTAGCTGCTGGGAGGAAGGAACACTGGCAACAGTGTTAAGGAAGTGCAGTCTCAGGCTCTGCACTCCCTTAATTAGAAACCTGAGACTCATGGTTAATGATGATTAATGTTCCGTTCTATTTTGCTGGTTCTTCCTTGCAGGAAAAGATCACATAAAGCTGAAGTACTTTCAAATAACTATTGATATTAATGAATTTCTTTTTAAAAGAAAAGCTATTTCTACATATGTTACTGACAAAGTACAAATGAAATTCTTATCCAAGAGCGCGTCATTTAACTAAACCTGACAAACATAACTGCACTTAACTGTTGTAGCTGCTTCTCTTTCCCACACTGTTGTTTTTTTGTTTTTTTTTAACTTCAAAGTCTCCAAATTCCTCCTGATTGATGCACTGATTTTTAAACAATGTCTTTGTTGTGTACTGCAATCAGACAAGTGCTAATATCCTTGAGGAATCTGGCAGGACTGTGGGAATCTTCCAGCCATAATTGCATCTTACTGTAAATGTGATAATATTGGCAATTTCAGATGAGTTGACAGAATGTGCTGTTGCTGAGGGTGATACCAGCTTTCTCCATTGATTTATGAGGCTAAGGGTCATTCTTTTATGCATTCTTTGCTGTCTCTGGTATGGAGTTTTTTAGTGCAATTCTGGAAGATATTAGAGACATAAATGCCTGCTGTATTGAAACACAAAAATAGAGTAATCAGGGAAAAAACCAACAGGAAATCCTAATTACATCATTTAAATTGCTAGCATGATGAATTATTATCAGTGACACTGAATTTTAATGTTATAGTTGAAGTTCATTAATTTGAACATTATCAGAAAAATAAAGCAATATAAAGGTGCTGAACATAGTTCAACTTACTGTACAACCATGTTAACCCAAGTCTTGGATTTATGTATTCAGTTATTTACAGGTCATTTTAGCCTCACACTTTAATATGTTTCTTGTTCTTTAACAGGTTCTAAGTGCTGAATAATTACGCTGAAAATTAATTTTTGGGGCTAAGGACATTGCAGATGATTTACTACATCCCTAAATATGTAACCTCCTTATACTTATTCAGTTTTTCAGAATCTGGATCTGTGTCTCAAGCCATGGTTATCACTTGTTCAAATTCTGGTACAGACCATCCACTTCTCTGGTAATAAATATATTTTCTCCAAGTATAGAGGTAAAACCACTTGTTTTTTATTCTTGTGAGTTGGTCCACTTTTCTTCTTCCTTTGTATTTTCGTAAGAAAAGTAAGATACCTGTCATCTAAGTTATCTAATAGACCTATGACTTGCAAAACATTTATTCATTGGATTTTATTTTTTATGACCAGACTATGAAGAATAAAACAGTGTTTCCTCTTTGGTTGTTTTTTAAAGAGAGAGTGATTTGCTTATTATGTTTAGAATAGCACTAATAGAGGTTCAGGACCACTATCATTCTTTAATTAATATGACAGATGAGAGATAAAAAGGTGCTCTTTATTTGTTTTAACTGCATGTACTCTGTGCTTTCTGAAGACCACTTGGCCTACAATCACTTTAAAAAATAGCATGATCTGGCTCTGAGTCAGAGTCATGTTTTGATTGAAATCAGATAGCCAAAACCACAAGAATCTTAACTTGTTAGAAACAATGATTGTTCCAAAAGTGTGAATCCAGAAGACTGGCATACATATGGTAAGTAGAGGACGCACATAAAAGCTCCTGATATACCCTCAGCTTTGGGTTTTATTAATTTTGGTGCTGTTACATCACTGGGAAACCATGAGCACCTTGCCATACAAGGCTGGGTTTTTTTGTTTGCTGTTTCAAGGCCAGAATATATGCTCTGATATTAACAGTGACTTCAATCTTTATTTTCAGTGTCAGAAGTTGGTCAGAAACTGCTTCATGGAACCATTTCTTAATGACCTTGCAACTTGACTTTCTTCCTGCAGCACTAGAAATGACTGTACAAAGTGTCCTGGACACACCATGAATTCCCCAACAGAACCTGATGCATCACTTTGTCAAAAGAAAGACATGTAATTCTTCTTAGTTTACTAAATTATACTTAAAATTTTTCTCCTTTATGATTTTCTCCAAGTGCTCCAATTGTTGCAACAATGAGTAATGAAATGTGACTCCCAGGAAAGATCATTAACTGAACTAATTCTGATGCTAAAACATGACCTCTGCTTACTTGTCATTCAGTGACTTTGCAGATGTACACACCAATTTCTTGTGTAACCATCCCCTGAACACCGCATAAGAAAAGGCTAGGGAAAAAAAAAATCTTAAGAGAAACAGTACTAGTTGGAATTTGTAGTTTTGTAAAAATGTATTCACCATGCAAAACCCCATCTTTTAAAGGTTTCTGTGTGATAGTTAGACAGCCTTTTATTGCATGGGGGCTACCATGTATATTTTGTCTATTTAGTACTATTTTGTGAACTACTGGTGATGCACTGTATAATTATTGAATTTAGCTATGATACCAAGCTCTAAAGAGTAGGCAATAGCTCAGTAAGATCTTAAACACTGATATAACAATTTTTATTATTTTGGATTTGAAAATTAGAATTTTCTTTTTCATTACCTCTTTATGGATATTTTGCTACTGCAGAAAAAGCATGCACTAATAGCTATGTAATACTCTTGGTCAATATGTGCCTTATTTTTCTCCATAATTAATTTCTTCCTTTCTCTTTCCTCTTCTTGTAAGTAGCCCTATAATTATCATCATTAACATTGTTTACTTTTAATCAGTTGTGGTATTTTAATTCTCAGCTCTTATTTATTTTTCCCAATTATTCTCAATAATTGCAATGTCCTTGCAATATTAGTATTGTTTGTTTCCAAGCTATTGTTTTCATTCTGTCTTATCTGTTCAAATAAGGAAAGCATGAATTCCTAGGACTAATCATTGTAATGTTTCATTTATGTTATCTCCAACTAATTATTTTCATTTGTGTTTTAATATAGATCATTCATCACTTCTTAAACAGCTAATTTAATTCTTCAGAGACAAAAACATAGAAATGCAATTTAAAGTTACCTACTTACGCAAAACATAGTTAAAGATGAAGTGTAACTTAGTGTGTGAGAGAATCTTTGAGAAATAAAAGGCTGTTGTTGTGCTCCTAAGTGTGTGATCCAAGGCATCTGTCTTTAACAAGGAAACAAGTTTTATGCTGCAGTCAGAACTGACCATTAGTAGGGAGTAAGACTACTTGATTATTTTGCAGAGACAGAAGGCAATTGACTCATCAGAAGACAGGTTTATCACTGAACACACACAAACCAATGGCATCGAAGAGAAAGTTACACACCCTATAGCTAGATGATGCAGTGTTTACAGTGTAGGTAACTTTAAGAGCTGTGAAAAATAGCGTAATTTTCCAAGAGGACCATCAACCATTGAAAGACAGCGATTCAAATTGAGTGTTTATTATGTGACTAGTAGAATCCTGAGTTACAGATCCCAGCAGATCTCTCATGCTAACATGCAGATATGCACCTAAAGGGTAAACAAGCAATAAGGTGAAAGGAGTTGTTACAAAAATGTTGGTCTTTAATTTAAAGAAAAGCTAAGACTAATAGGAAATGTGTGTTTTAGCAAAGGACTGTATCCTTAAAGGTATTCAGAAGCCTGTTGTCCAGAATCCTCAACCTCTAGCAAAAGCCTTTTTAGCAAAAGCTCCTAAATAAGTCTCCTGTATTTATATTGGGCATGATTTTCACATTCTTTTAAAGTTGATATAGAGATACCATATCAAACAAAGTGATCGATTCAGGTTTCAGTGAGTAATTGGAGAAAGAAAATTCTTCCTACAGGAAAATACCATAAATCCTTCAGTAGAGTTTTTGCTGTCATTAAATTTTTTTTTTAAGGTTTTTTTCAGTCAGCATTCTGGTGAACACAGATTTTTACTGATGAAACCGTGTGAACTTAATTACTTGGAACTTAAAGCCAAAACACTAGATGAACTTTTTGTGGCTTAATTCTACATACAAGCTGTTATTAAGCTGAAATACAAAATCAGAGTATTACTTTACAGAAATGCCATTTTATAATGAAAAGGCACAATATTTTCAAAGAAGCTTCATGAAGAACGATGATCTTTCTGAAGATAGTGCAATGGGTTATGTAAAAATAAAGCATTTATTGCATTTGTTTGGCTTAACAGTCATAAAAAAATTTTCATTACTGTGTCATTAAGAGCTTCAGATACTGTAGCAATTGTTAGTGGGCTGACACAAATTTGGGGTTTCTTAATGGTTCCTTTTTGAGTTCTGAGGTTACATGTTTTCTTCTAACTAGGGCAAAATCAGCAAGTTTGTTTGCTAGTTTTAAGCCAGTAGTGCCTCACTCTTCATTGTTTATTCAATGTGTATACATTCTTTGTTTATTCAAAGTGTATATTCTTTGAAAGCATCTAATATTAAGGGTCACTTATTTAGTGTTGTGTGCTGCAATGAAAAATGAAATCTGATTTCAAAAGTGTTGCGAGGTTTTAGGAATTGTGGTTAAACCTCTTTGTACATGTTCCATTTTTTTTTTTCTGCTGAAATTCAGAACACATGGCCTTGTGCTGAGGAAGTTGCATTATAATACTCAGTAGTTTGCCCAGTTACAAGGAAATGGCTACATTGTAATTGTTAGTACATAATTGTGATTAGTGATTGATGAAGAAAAGCCTACTGCTGTCAATATGCAGGCCATATAAAAAATACGTGCTTCAACCTTAAAAAGCATTTTTCCAAATTGCAAGTATTTTCTTTTAGCAAGATCCAGATTTCCCCAGACTGTATGTGATCCTCCACATTAAAAGATCATCCCCAAGTTATTGTCAGTATGTATGTGCATATCTTTGTTCTTTGGAAGAGACATGAAGTTGTGTGCCTCCAGGCTTCTAAGGACATCTGAATCTCTTTAATCTGTCACATGGCAGATCAGTGCTTTTGTAAGGCCATAAAATAAACATGATGTAGACCAACAGGATGTGTTAATGCTGTCAGAGGTTTTTTCAGAGAGAATATGTCTGACTTGTATGATGCTAATTAAAATTCATATTTGATGGGTAGTTCAGGTATTCTATAACTAAAATTGTCTTTATGTTATTATTTTTTTCTTTTAAAATTATATATGACGTGCTAACTACCTTCTGGAAAAATTAAATCATAGTGCTAATGAAGATCTTGCTGTAGAGTATGTCCTCCAAAGGTTAGGGGGGGCTGTTTTAATTTTTGAGTGTATTTGAATAGCTTGTGGCAAGGTCCAAGCAGATGGTAAAAGAGTTGCTTCTCAGGAACCTTAAATTTAAACATACAACAACTCCTTTTGTATTTTGTTTTTTATTTATTTTCAGAGTTCTGGATAAACCAAAAATATAGTGCTGGCAAAAGTCCTACACTGCATGGTTTCCAATTTGGCTTTGCAATCAATAAACCTCAAAACAGAAAGTAAAGGCTTCTCAGTGAGAAACAACTATCAAGTTTGAAAGTGTAATTCAAGACAGCATCGTTTACCCTGAGAATTCCATTCTTCTTTTACACTGCCTGGAAAACTCATTTAACCTGTTTTGGAGATGGATGTAATAATTTCATAATATCAGTATTAGAAGTAGGAAGAGTTTCACTACTTTTGTGATAGGAGCAGGAAAGAAAACTAGAGCCACATGAGACAAGACAGGGATTTCAGACACATCCTAAAAGATTACAGATATTACAGATAGCTTACAAGATGACGAGGATAAACTACTAATTTACACTCCTGGGCTGGACGGCATAATTATAACTTCTGTAAGGACAGTTATCAGAGTGCAAGGTGTGGAAATGTGATAGTCTACAGGATAAACAAAGCAAAGGGGAGTCCAACCAAACCAGACCAAAAAAAACCAATCTACATCATTATTTATTCCTTTTTTTGGATCCTGGCAATGCCATGATCAGTGTGTGAAATACTGAGCATCCAGATGAGCATAAAATATGTTAGGAATCCACTTCCTATCCTTGAATGTGGGGAATGTGTAGAAATTAGCTCAAAACCAGCATAAACTGCCAGCAGGAGTAGTGGGTGTCTATAACTGCTCCGATTTGCACTGCTCTGGTTCTCATTGGCATGCTATGGTGCCTAGGAAACTTAAGTGTAATCATGACTGAATTATTCCTAAATCAATATTCCTAGGAATCTCCATTTAAATTCTGAAAAAACATTTCAAGTAGTTATTATAGAACTGAAAATATGGAGTAACAAGACTGTTTCACTGAATTTCTTTGGATAGTTTGGTTGGATTTTCCCAATCCTTAAGCAATTTTTTCAAGTGTTAAATTGCTTGGAAAAACTTGGCAATGTTACAATCTTTGAAATTTATCTCTAATGATGTTTACACTGATGAATGAAACATTAAGCATTTTTGAGATACATAATTCCTAGAAAAAACACTAGGCTATTTCCTTTTATAATTTGTAACATAGCCAGTAGAACTGTAGGATATTTTGGAAAAAGTCCTAGAAAATGCCTCATTTGTGGATGAATACGCTAGTAGTTGAAGAAGGTATCAGGGTTGCTTTTTTTCAACTGGATATATGAGTTAACAGAGTCATTTCAAATGTTTTATGTGTAGTCGCCTTCTCAGTCATTTAAATGTATTTGATTTCTCTCAGCACTCCTGAGCACATTAGAAGAGAAACAGATTAGTATAGTTGGTTGTTAATGTAGGCATTTCAATAATTGAATATCTTATTTAAAACCCAACTTCTTTAATTATTTATACCTAATGGATGTCTTGGTTTGTTCAGTTGAAAGGATACTGATAATTTAACTTCCCATTAATTACTGCATCAAAGTGCACTTTAAAATATTTTCCGTCCTAGAGCGCTAAATTATGGGAAAGGAGCTAAAACAGCTGTTACTGCCGTTGTGTCAGGCAGCATTTATTTGGCTAGACAGTTTTTTTTACATACTAGTTACAATAATATGTGTTTCAAAAATAGAGATTAGGCGTAGTGATAAATCTGGATGCCTTCAGTGAGTCTGAGTGTCTGCATTCAATTAAAGCCTTCTTAAAATACAGTGGTAGATTCTTCTATTTTACCATATTAGCAGAATCCCAAATTAGTTTAACAATTAGTGTCCCCAAAACACCAAGCTTGGTTCAGAGATGGAATGTGAGACCCTAGAATACTCAGCCAGGGTCAACAGATATCTCAGACATGCACCACAGGCCTTTGTGTCTTCTCATGTTGCTTTCTTTTAAAGGTCTCAGACTCTGAGACACTGTTTTAACTGGCCTTATTTTTTCAATTTGTTTTTATTTTGATGAATGCCTGCTGCTGCCTTGCATTGGTCTGTAAGTCTGGAAGAGTGTTTTCTTCATCGCTTTCCCACGGAAGTTTAAGCAGCCCTGTCCTTTGTCCCTTTCACTTACTCTTTGTCTCTAAATAGGTTATTAGACTAGCTTTCCTGAGTCACCCTCGACTTCTTTCTCCTGTAGAGATGAAAATCTCAAGATATGTCTCTGGATATATAGGAATTAAGTAATCAGTTCAGATTCAGTATTATTTAAGACAGCTCCCAGTCTTTCCTTCCAAACCTTCTTCCTATTTCTTTTCTCTCTGCAGACATCTCCATGCTTTTTGCTACTCAGCACTGATCTTTCCCTAGGTCATCACATGCAGGTAAGTCTAGATACTGCACATTGATTCTGTATATAACAACTTAGACGTAGTAATTTTTCTTTATCAATGGCTACAATTCTCATATTAACTTTATTTTTGACCTGAGCTATAAAACTCCTTTCCTCTGAAATCTATACATTCAATATAGTTTTGTTGTTATTCACTGTGCATACTCTTGCACCTTTTTCATTATCCAGAACATAAAGTGATAATTTTGAATGACCTTTTTAGCTTAACCTCAGCCTCTTCTCATTTCTCACTTGCTCCTGAAGTCTCCAGTATGAACAGATGTTTGTTCTATTTTTTTTTTTTTTTTTTTTTTTTTTTTTTTTTTTTTGTCCCTACTGCCACTATACAGCTATACACTAGAGTGATGAAATTCTTTTCTGTAACACATATACTGGCTGACACTAGAGCAATGAACTACTGAAAAATTAAATGTCACAGCTAAGTGCTTACAAAAACTTAAATTTCTGAAGCTGCAAACAAAACAAGTGTTACTTGAGAAAGACACATTCTCTTAAAGATTTATTTCAGCTGATGTTTTACATCTTTCTTTTGGGTAGAAGAACAAAAAACCCACAATAAAATAACACCCATGTCCCTACTCAATTTCCTCACTCTTCCAGAGCTGAGTCCTCCCTTTTATATATTTGCCACCATCTTCTGCCTATTAAGTCCTCTTTTTCCATTTTCCTTGGAGTTTTTGGGACAAGTTCCAAATGCAGCATTTTCTTTAACATTATTTTACTCCAAAAAATTCTTCCCTGTGTGTTTCTGTAGTCAGATCTTTTATTTGAATAGAATATTAAAATTTAATTCCATTCCTCTACAGTGAGAAGATTTTGGAACAGCAGCCACTTAAAAAATAAAATCAACAACAAAAAGCAACAGAAGAGTAAGTGCAATGAGGGAACAAATCTAGTATGAATATATCTGAAGCTTAAAAAAAGTTGAGATTGATTTCCTCTTTAGCCCAACTACTAACTCCAGTATGTATACATGATATTCACTTCGTTCATTCTTAGCTTTTTGTAGGCTCTATATAGAAATTTTTGTATCTTATCCAATATTTTAATAGCTTCCAGTGACTAATCACAGGCTAAGTGAGAACATAATTTTGAGCCAAATAGTGTCTGTTCTTCTTTCCAACCTGTATGTTATTTGCTAGTTATTTGGATGTCGTAGTCTCTTTGGTTGTACTTTCTGCTATCCTGTTTTGTCTGCCCTGTCTATATTCTATTCTTAAAACCTTCAGAGAATGTTTTCTGGGCCACATCCAAGGCTGTATTTGTTCAGGTGAACATCAGGAAATTTCAGGGTAAAATAATACTTCGTTCTGACAGTCCATGGAGAATTTAAATCGATCAAGCAAAATTGTATCAGTTATTACTATCTAGCGTTATAAGTAGACCAATATTTAGGGAGGAAAACTGACCGAACAAATTAATGCCTATGAAGTTAATACTTAGAAAATTCTATGACCAAGAGGAAAAAACATTATATCATCTTTTTCATCTCATATATTACTTAATCCAAAGTGTGCTTGTTTGATATCTCTGTTTCCTGTTTGGATAACGCATATGTGCTAAGTTCTGGTGATGAGTTATTTGTTTGTACAGTTGGGCTTCAGATAAGCCAAATAAAAATGTTTAGAGCTGAACATCAAAGACAATATAGTAACTAGTTAGCATTAAAGCTCCACTACTTAGATAGAAGGAAATACCAAGTTCCTCACACCAATTCCAAATAAAGAAGTGTTCAAATTAAGAAAATTTCATGCTATGTTTAGATCTGTGAGGGTCACAATCCTTGGCCTTTAGACTACATCAGGGGATTTCAGTGTGCTGCTTCCTACCTCCTTGTGAAAGCTGCCTGCTCGTGGCTTTCTAAGTCACAGACTTGTGCAGCCCCACAACCTGATGCACTGAGCTTGCCACACAAGTTTTCTTTTTAGCATCCAGGTAGTATGCTAAAAAGTGCCTGTAACAGTACATTAAGGGTGGACCAGGCAGGATGCAATGTGCAGCAGCGTGTAGCGGCACGCTTGGTGTTAGTGACAGAAGGGGGCATGACACTCCCCTGGGAGCCTGAACTTCCTAAGCAGTTGCTGATGGATCAACACAGAATGACGAGATGGGCCTTGCTTGCTTATCCAAGGATTGTTCATTATACCAAAAGGGTGAAACTAAGAGCATCTATAATTCAAATAGAAAGCAGAGGCAAGGTCCATGACACAGGCAGGGCAGTGGGTTTTAAGGGATAGGACCAGGGTGGAGCTTGGGACTAGGAACCAATAACAAAGTGGCAGGGGAGGAACATAAAGCAGGGATTACAATATTTAAACCAACAGGGAGTTCCAGGGGAGGGGAACAGTTTAACTAAACCAATAGGGCAGCGAGGGATACATAAATGACAGGGAATTCTCTGTAACAAGGGGCAGGTATGAGGGAGGATTGACAGCAAGGACTAAACTAATACCTCAAGGGAGGGGGGCGTACAGAACCAACTTGAAAACAATAATAAAAAATAAAACACACCACAACACCTATGGGGTCAGATTATCTGTCAGCCGAAATTAAAATGTTCTAAGACATGGTTGTCCTTTGTGTTACATGCAATGCTGTAAGTCAGTAATAAGCTTCTTAAAAACTTTATCAGTGTTCCATGGGTTATCATTTGATTATTATCAGGTGTCATCTTTCCTATTAGTAAGTACTTTATCAAGTGGCTAAACCTGCACATTACCTTACTGATAGGAGCACTGTGTAATTGTCCCTATTGTGTATTCTTAAATAGCAAACAGTTTCTAAACAATTATTAGTGGAGAAAGAAAAAGCTGCTGCTGCCACTGGATCCACTACTGCAAATAACATCACAACATCACTCTTTATATCCAGTTTGTTAATTGCTGTGAGACTCACCTATGATTTGGACACATGTGGGTCTATGTTTAAAAGCTGACTTCATATATGAAGATAGTAGGAATGCTTTGTAGTTCTTTCCTTTCATTCTAGCTAAACTTTATTAAATCAGTTAGCATATAACTTTGTCTTTTTAAGAGTTAATAGATATATCTTTTAAAAAGTTAATAGTAACAAAACTATTTTTTGATGTTTGCTATGCACATATTTGCAATGCAGATTTTATGGTTTCACATTGTTGTTGTAATATCATGGTTCTATCTTTTTGGAACAACATGGACATGTATCTATTTCAGAAAAAACTGATCCAAAAGTAGCAGACCTATGTATTGTGGGTATTAGCTCAAAGTGCACTCCAAAACTGGAATGCAGCGGCCTCATAGCTTTCTGAAAACTAATATGATTAATACATTCATTTTGTGTCATCAAATAATGTTGTCAGTGCACTACTTGTGTGACGTCTCGAGGGTTAAAATATTCTTTAAAGAAATGTTTCTTATTGGACAGACCTATTCAGTTGTCTCTTATTGTATGTTAAAGTGGCTGCTCTCAAAGGTCACAGAAAGTTCAGCTTTACAAAGACACCCTTATTTTGTAGAAAATGAATTTTCAGACTCTCTAATGGGAACATTCAAAACTGTCTCTAATAAAACTTTTTTTAGAATGTTTCATTTGATGACTTGTCCAGAAAGAGGAAAAGTAATGTAAGAACAGAAGTTTGGACAATAATCGGACATGAAAACATATGCTCTGTTTTTGCTAAGTGTAGAGACTTGCATATGTTTTTCTTGTTTTTGCCATAGGAACATAATTATTGGAGTTTTGTATTTTTTTTTCCCTCAACCTATGTACCTGGGAAAACATTTTCTGACTTTTGGTTTTCTGATCATCAGACAACAATTAAAAAAGCACAGGTCCAGCAACTGGGTCCAGTCAGATGGAATATCTCTTGCAGAGCTGAAGACTTTGGAGTCCCAAGCAGTCAACAGGATCAGCCTGCACTGATTGCTCTGTATTATGGCAATAAAAGGATAATTTAGTTTTAGCCAAAAGACATAGCTTCAAGTAAATGCAGTGTTTGTGAAAGATACTGTTCTGATAGCAGTGAAAAGAGAACTCCTTACTGTTTCCCAGGAGGACAGCTTTAGCCGCAGCAAATCACTGGTGCACTGGTGTACCACTTCGCTTATGTCTCTGAGATACCCAGAGTGATTTATTTTACTGACCAACTTAGCAGCTGATTTTATCTGTTGCAACAGCCAGTTCCAATCTAGCAAGTGAAGCTGACACTGAGATGAGCTGTATGAAGTTAGACACCTGTCATCCACTTAACAACGAGCAGCGTATTACACACGGGTGCAACAGTGTGGGATAGCAGAGGCATGCAGAGACATGTCCAAGCCTAAACCTTAATTTTCCCTGCAGATGCTTTAAATGAGTGTCACTGCTTATAGACACGTATGTGCTTGGCATTAGACATCTCAAGATATGTTAAAAATTACAAAGTTCTAGAAAAGCCTGGGTCATCAGAGTGTTGCTTTGAAACTGGAAGAGTGTTAAAGATGATTTTAAAGGGATAACAGTGGGAAATTATTTGTTCTGAGGGGGGTTGGAAATTGAAAACAGAAGCATTGTGGACTTTTTAGACATTCTCTTGCAATATAAATTGTATTTCTGAAGGTGTACACTAAGAGGAATTCTGGACAGAAGGAGTTGCTGTTTACCACTCCTGCTTTCCATTCAGTGCATCCACTGTGGCTAGGTCCGGTGGTCCGGTGGGGCAGACCGTAATGCGACGTGCACTAGGCAACACAGGGCCTGACCCTTCAGACGTGCTGCCCAGCCCGTTCTCAGCCTGTCTGTCGGACCGGGCAGATGGCGAACCCTTGGGTACTCAAACGCCAGGACGGCGGGGCAGCGGTTTTTTGCGCTGTTTCCAGAGGCTCTCCCGGCTGTGGCAGTGCCCGGGGCACGCCAGCCCGCCACGGCCGCGGTGCCTCCAGGGCCCGGCCCCGCTCTGGGCGCTTCCCGCGGCCGGCGGTGCGGAGCGGGGGACGTCAGTGTGAGGGGGCCGGTCCTGGGCAGGGCGCCCGCGTCCCGTCCCTCCCCGCCCCTCGCCGCGGCTCCCTCCCTCCGGCTGGGGGCGGCCGGGTCGGCACTCGCCGGGATCCCATTCCTCCTCCCTCGGTGCATGGTCGCGGCGGGAGCGGAGGAGGGTGAGCCCGGCGGGGCGCGGGCCGGAGGCGGCGGCGGGAGCGGAGCCTCAGCGCGGAGGAGCCGCCTCTGCCCGGCAGCGGTGAGGCAGCGCCACCGCTGAAGTTGTGCGGAGCTGGGAGGACGGGAGGGAGGCCGGGGACCGCTGGCCGCGCTTCCATTCATTGCCCGAGCGGCGGCCGGGCTGCTGCTTCTCGCGGGCCAGGGCTGTAGCCTTAGGGACAGGCCGGGGCACGGCGCGGAGTGGCGGCAGGGACGCGGCTGTGGCGCCGGCGAGAGCCGCCCGGCGACCGCCGGGGCAGCGGCGGAGCGGGAGGGCACCCGGGCGCCTTCCCCGCGGGGAGCGCGGCGGGGACCAGGGCGCGACCCGGCGAGGCGGCCGCCAGCCTGCCTCCTTCCCTCGCTCCCTCCTTCCCTCGCTCCCTCCTTCCCTCGCTCCCTCCTTCCCGCTCCCGTCCCTCCCGCGCGGCGGTCCTGCCGAGCAGCGCTCCCGGCCGCACACGGCTCTCCCGGCCGGCGGACGGGGCTCCGCGGGGCGGCCGCGCTCCCGCACATTCGGCTCCGCGGGGCGGCCGCGCTCCCTCCGCGCCGTGAGGAGCGGGGCGGGGCCGGCGGGCACCGCCCGTCGGGGGGCCCCGCCGGCTTCGCGCGGGGTAGCGGGACCCGGGCTGCCCGTGGCCACCCCTGGCCCGGGCACCTGCAGCCTTTCCCCGAGGGCACGGGAGCTTCTTGGCTTTCCGCGAGGTGCCTCTGGGAGCGAGGTTCAAAGCTATTCAAAGCTCACCTGGGTGCCTTCACATCGCTGACGATTTCTTCATGCCTGTCGTGTTTCTGGGACCATTTTTTGAGGGGGGGATGTATGTGTGTTTTAGTTTTCAGGGCCCTTCAGGGAAGGGCCGGAAGTAGGTGACACAGGTTACCGGTGCACTTTTTTTGGTAGTTTAGGTGTCACCCCAAAGGCGTCATTAATCCACTGGTGAGATTGGATCCCATTATTCAGAAGTTGTGGTTGCGCTGGAGCAACATCAAGTAAAACAGCATGGGCTGGCAGTGCCATGTCCAGACAAGTGCACACGCTCCCTGTACCTGGTGGCAGAGCAGCAGCCTTGCACCGTCATAGTAAGTTTACACCAAGCCAGAACTAAGCGGATGAGATGCTGTGAATGTGTGCATCCTAATGAGAGATGTATTAGTAGAAATAAATGAGCACAATTATGGGACTCCAGCTGACCTCATCCAGAAGAAATTTTTATATATCTCAATAACAAGATTTGCCTTTCTTAGTGAAACATTTTTAGGCACAATTCCAGATCCCTTAATGAAGATGTCTCCTTGGTCCCAGTCTTGCAGTGGGTTCTGACTGCTCAAGCTCATACCTGCAAGGGGCTCTGTTGTTTTCAATGGGTTTGCTTTGGTAACAGAAATGATATGATACTTGTAGTAATTCATAGAGACCTAAATTTATGCTGTGCACAAAGGGTGGCTAGCTGGGAAATGTCAGTGACATTACATTTTATTTTTTCTGAATCAAACATACCACAAAAATATAATCCAAATTAATCTTTGGGTATTCTTGAGTATTTTATCCATGTTCATGCATTGTTAGGTCAGGGTATAGGCAGACTGTTAAAATAGTTGTTGATGAAAGGGTTTTATCTCAGACACAGCTTCATGGGATCATTGCTCAGTTTTTAATTCCATATGCTAGTTGCAGCCACTGCAGCTTTAATCATATCGCTGCTTTCTTCACAGGATTTCTCCCTGTGAGTCATGCAGTAGGTTTAATCAGTATGTAGGAAATTGCCCACTTTATCTTTTTTTTAGTTAATTGTCTGTTTTTATTAAGCATTCTGGGAAATGTTTGCATGATGATGTACCCACACGTCAAGCAAGTAGTAGTAGCGTGTCATTTTCTTTTATGACTGTAAATCCCTGGGAAGGGATGCAGCATTGCTGTGTACGAATGTTACAGTTATTTTTATTACTTATTTAATCAAAGCATATTTCCTCCACATCTTCGAAGACACTCTTCTTGATTGTGCTGGGCTGGTAAGTTAGGATCAGAAGTACTGCTGGCAAGGACTGAAGGAAAGGCAATAATTGCCATGATCCTTTTTCGTGTTCTAGCTTGTAGCTGTGAAGATTGCTTGTAGTGTTCTGTAATACAGTAGGACAATGACTTATTAACTGCTGTGTGTTGTTGCATCAGCAGAACCTGACTGAGATGCAGGTGACTGTTTAGTTGGCAACCAGGCAAGAAACCTGGTGTTTTATTTTGCATACAGTGTAGACATTGCTGTTTCAATAATAGTTACATGAAAAGGAGGATTCATTATTTTGCTGACTGTTTTGATGGACAGAATTACTATTCATCAAAATTTATGCTTCCAGAAGCTTCTATTTTGTTAGACATTTGAGTACCCATTGGAGGACTCTACGGTAAAAGAGGAGCAGTGGTTGCAATGCAGGAACACAGGATAGCAGTTCCTAGCTAATGTAAGATTTCTGCAAATCAGAAGGAAAAAAAGAAACAATTTCTAGGGATTTTACCTTCAGCATCTTAAACCTAGCTTGTTACAAGATGAAAATGAAAGAGTCTTTCTACATAGAAGTAGCCCTTAGTGAAGCTGCTGTTTGCCTCAGAGCTGTTTGTTAAAGCTTGAAGTAGAAGGGTGAAGATGGCTGTCCCGCTGTCCCTAATTATCCTCACCTCCTACACACACACCCAGGCACAAGCACACAAGCTCCTCTTGTTGGCTGACCCTTTACACCATCCATCCTGTGGGGAGGAGAGCAGTGCTCAGCTTCTAAGTGCTGGTAGCAATAAGAGAAACTGTTTTATGTCCCCATTCCTTCCCTGTGAACAAGGGCTATCTGTGACTTCCTTTGTCCTGCTTTCCTCTGTGTTTTCAGTGCCTCCCGTTTCTCTCAAGGGTTCCCATTTCTCTGCTTTCTGCCTACATGATAAATAATTGTGGGGTGTCAGCATTTTGAACTCATTTAGGAACAAGGAAAGAGGTGGCAAGCAGCTGGAAGATGTTACCGTGTCTCAGAGCCCTTTTCTGATGCAAAGACAATTGCTGATGTGATTGTAGTTGACAAGTCTGTTAAAATAATACCAAAGACTTTTCCCTTTTGGCTTTTCAGCTTTCTTGAAAATTGACAGGATTCTCCTGAGCTGTGGTGCCTAAAAGCTGCCCTGGGAAAGTGGAACTAACTGGATGCATTCTTCCAAAATCACTGTCTTACATACAGATGAATTGGAATAAAGCTGAATGTAGGGCATTTGTAAAGCTCAGTTTAAAAAAATAGTATTCTTATCCCTTGCCTTTTAAAATTGCTCAGGAGCTGTGGCCAGATACTGTGAAAGCTGTTTATAAACAAGTACTGTTTCACTGTCTTGTAAGTAAAGTGATATTTTCATGCTATACAGCTGACGGAAGGTGATGCATTTTGGAAAAAAATACAGATCTGAGGTTTTAATTTCTTTTAAATTTGCCTTTGTTTCTCTTTACAACTCTAGCAGGTGAGACATTAACCATGGATAAGTATTTCAACATCAGTTAATCAGAAAGTAATCAATTTTCCCAGAAGTATTTTCCTAAAAGACATTTTTGTGGTAGGTAATTCCAAAGAAAACTAAATGCACAGTGGGAAAATAATTAAATTATAAATTTGCTGCAATGGCAAACAGCTGGCTGCAAATGTACCCCATATATGTGAATGGATTTGGAATGTATCTGAAATTCCAAACTGTGGCAATATACATAGCACTTGGACACTTACAGTATGTATCCATGACTGAATATAAATAAATTGCAGCAAAAGATATTTAGAGACTGTTGTGCTATTTACCTAATCAATAGGTTCCAGTTTCTTATTCACTAAAGTAATTCAAAAAAACTAACAAAAAACCAAAAAAAGCATGGTCTTTTGCTAAAGATTAATTTCTCCAGTTCTCGTTGTCTTCTGGTTCTCATTTTTTCAGCTTGGAGCTCTATAGTTAAGTTAGATGTGGGTTCTTCAAAGGAGAATCCAGAATATTAGAGACATTGATGCATGAGAGGAATGCTGCAGCAATTTGTTCCCTAAAATATTTCTTATGTATTTTGGTTTAGAAGTTGTTGGTTGGGGTTTCTCTAAGGGTTTCTCTGAAGCCCATGGTGAAAACACAGGAACTAAATGATAAACCATGAGAATGAAATGAGCAAAAAATGTCTTGAAGGAAGCATGATTTTGTGTTGCAGCCACTGAAAGTACTATAATGAATCCAAACACACAAGGAAGGCTTATTTTAGCTGATTTTTTCACCTTTAAGAGCTCCTAGTGCCGAGAAATGATCAATGAAGCAATATTGCTGAAGCAGCTGTACAGTCTCCTTTGTCATTGGTGTCACTGCTGTATTTCAGACTTCTTTGTCTTAACAGTGTCATCTTAAAGATGGTGAAGGTATTTTTGGACTGATGTATTCTATGTGATATCTTATATCTTACTGATGAATATGTTTTGGATTTTAATTATACACACAGTAGCAGCTTTAGAGTTGACTAAGTGATCTTCATGCTTGCTGACATCTGGCATTGCATTCATTATATGCCTTTCTTGTACATAATTTCTGAAATTCAGTAATAAGTATCAATGCTGTCATTTAGTTCCAGATCAACAGCAGTAAGTTTTGTAGATAAAATAATATACTATGCCTTAATAGTACATCTGATACTTTACCTTAAAGTTTTGACTGTAGCTTGTCAGCCTTTTCATTCCTTTTTATCCCAAGTAAGTTTTTCTGTAAGGGTGCTTTAGGAGAAAATCCTGTGAGTTTACTAACAGAAATGGTCAATATTGTGATTGTAGCAATTGTAACCAGAACCTGGTCTGAATTGAATGTTTCATTACTTTATTAAAAGCCATGCAATTTTAAAATCTGTTTTGTTTGAGCAGTGTGACTTCTCAGGGTGGTTGAGACTTTGGTTAGCTGTGACAGGACTTTTCTTGGTTCAGCTTTCAGTGGTAATCCTTTAAACCTGTTTGGAAAGAATTACCTGTGATGTGGGAAGATAAATTCAGTCTCTGTATTTATTTGATCTTCTGCTGAGATTGCAGATAGGGTGCCAGTTGGTGCCATCTGTGTTTATAGATTTTGCAATAGTATTGACTGGGAGATTATCTGAAAGCCAAATCAGTTTACATAGGTCAGTGAATTACAGCTTGCAAGGCTTGTGTCTGGGATAATTGTAAACAAGTTTTTCATACTTTTCATTGGACTTTCATTTGTCTAAACCAGACCTGATCACTGAAGTGTGTGGTGATGATAATACCCCAGTATTATATGTTGGCAGATACATTTGTCTTTAATGGTTATGTACTCTTGTTTTGTCTCTTAGCATGTGTGTATTACTTTGATACATCATCTGCAAACAGTGTGTGGAGGGAAGGCTGTGCCAAAAATACTTTAATATATAGGGGTGAGGTTTTTATTTAATGTTTAATAAGTGATATATGTATATACAGTGTTGTAAATATAGGTACTGTTCCTACAGTTAAAGTACCTGCAGAAGAGAAGGTGCTGCAGATAAGAGCACATCAGATATTAGGAGTTTACTGACATTCTGGTTTCAGCTGAGTTAGTTATTTTCCTTCATAATAGCTGATGTAGTCCTGTGTTTTGGGTTTAGTATGAGACTGATGTTGATACCACAATGATCTTTTTGTTGTTGTTGAGCTGTAGTCACAACACCTCAAGGACTTTTCATCTTCTCATGCTCTGATAGCAAGCAGACTGGGTGAACAAGAAGTTATAAGGAGATGCAGCCATGATAGCTGACCACAATTGGCTCCAGGAATTTTTCTCACCAAGTAGCATTATGCTCAGTAATAAAGCTGGGGAAGAAGAAGATTGCAGTGATGACTGTGTCTTCCCAAGTCACTTTTACCTGTGATGGAGCCCTGCTCTATTGGTGATTGGTGAGCACTGGCCTGCTCATGTGAAGCATTAATTCAATTCCCTGTTTTACTTTGCTTAAGTGCATGGCTTTTGCTTTATCTATTGAAGTGTCATGAGTTTTATCATTTTTCCTCTTCTGATTCTCTTCGATATCCCTGTGAGGGAGAGTGAGTGACAACTAAAGCAATATTTGTACCTTGACGGAGTTCTTTTGTGCAAAGAATGGCGGCATCTTTCTGCACAACTGTATAGTACTGATGAATAATACATACTGAAATAAGCCTGAAATATAAATATGCTTGAAATAAAAATATTGGAGAATACCTTGTGCAAATACTCTAGTTCTTGCAGCCTTCTATGAAACTTTTTTCAGAAAATAAGGCAGTACATATTCATGGTCATCATGACAATTTTGGCAATTGTAACTATTTCAGAATAGCCATCTGATAAAACCTGAATGTCATTCTGCATGGGAAGGTGTGAGTAATTTAAATTTTACAAGAAAATTTTAAATGTAAGTTCTAGTTTTAATATGGTAATATATTCTTTTATTTTGTATGTTGGAAATAGTAGCATATATTTTAATTTTATATTCAATCATATTTGTGGATATGTTTCTGTGCTTTTAGAAAATCATTTTAAGTTCAACATAAGTGGTGGGACGAATTTGGAATGATAGTCAAAGTTTCATGCATTCTTACATCTCATCACTCTCTCTCTGTGTCTGTGCATTCATTTTTCTCCAGCTAGTTTTTATCTGGTATGGCTTCCCATTTAAGTAGTTAACAAAGGTCTCAGCTTTGTCTGTTTTAGTGCTTTTAGAGGTACTAACAGACATAGTACATGACAGCTGGAATATAAGATATTCCTCAGACTGCCCAGCTGATTTTACTGCTGAGATGATAGATCATTTAGCAGAGGTATCCAGTTTGCAGGAATGTGGATGAGGTTTGTGTTGCGTATACATGTTTATTTAATCATTAGTCATGATCATGACTGCATAAAATCAATGCAATTACCTTCAACCAATCTTTACATCTAAGTGGCCCAGACCACATTCCATGACAGCCCTGACAACTTGAATTAGAGCTTGCCTTTTATTGCAGCTGATTTTGGGGTACAGAAATATCCAGCCTTTTTTGAGCTTAGTTACTGCAAGAATGCTACATGTTAATGTGAAAAAGTGAAAGTGCTGTCTAAAACAGAGCTTTAGGAAAAGTCTAATTTTTTGGTGTTTGATTAGCCTGTATCAACAGTTTACCTTGTTTTTCTGTTGCTCATCACATGCATTGCACAGTAGATAAACAATCCGTAAGAGTGCATTGGGGCTGTCTCGCATACGCATGTGCCCTGTACTCTGCATAGTATGTCTCCACTTCCCAACCAGATTTAAAGAATGTCAGGCAAGGTCAGAGGATAGAAGTCCATATTTTCAGCAAAACATCTCCAGCTCTTGGCTGGTAGCTCCTCATTCTTTCCACAGGCTCCTTGGAGTTGGGCAAGGAAAGGATCGCAATAAATAATATATTTGTGAGCAGGTTGTGACTTCTTTTTTTACAGAGCAGTCAACTGTGTAGCTCCCTGTAACCTTCCACCCCCCAGCTTTTTTATTTTGATGTTGTTAAATCATTGAGAGGAAGAGATTCCATCTGACATCCCAAGAAGATGATACAAAGATAAGACTGGAAGAGACCTTATGGCATCACCTACCCCATTCTTCTGCCTCAGCTTAGGATCATCTGTACTTGTCATCTGTGACTTGTTCTAAGGAACTCATTGGCCTCCCTTACCTCGTCGTGGCATGTTAAAATTTTCTTTTTGTGTTAGCCAATTAATTCCTTTCCTGTAGTAATTTAATATTACAGTTGCTCATTCTATGTCTCTCTATGACAAAGCAAGTAGTTATTTTTTTGTGTATTGTGTTTTTTTAACTGTAATAGCCTGCTTTTTTACCTCACAGGCACTGGGCTTTGTACACCAGTAATTTTTGTTGCTTTTCTTTGGGTTACCTTTCATTACTTGACATCTATTTTATTTGTCCAGTTAAGAATATATTTATCTTGATGCTCTAATGATATAGAATAAAACAGAATGGGATCTTCTTCATACTTACTGACATGATGAGGATCTTCTTTTCAGCACTGTGACTCTCTTCAGCACTTAAATTGGTGAGAAGAGACAATTGGGATGTGATGATACTTTTATAAAAACATGAAAGGCGTGGTGAGGGGTTTAGGCATAAGTTGTTCATTTTCTCTCCCAGTACAAGAACTAACGAGCATGAAAATGGAAGTAGCAGATGTTGGGTCTGGAATAGCAAAAAGAGGAGTTTGTCATGCACATATATTAAGTTGTGTAACTCCACAGGATGTTGTGGATACTGAAAATTTATACCAATTTGAAGTGAAACTGGACAAAATTAATGGAAAAAAGAATCTGTAAGGGATTATTAAATACATAAACATGACCTCTGGCTTTGAAAGTCCCTGAGCTGCAAATTATTGGAGACAAGTGTATTTGGGGAAAGTATGACTAAACGATTACACTATTCTCATGCTCTTCCCCAGACATCTGCTTTTGGCTGCTCTTGGAGACAGAGGTACTGGGTAGATGATTTGACCTGGCATAATTTTAGATTTGTCCTTTTAAATTGTAAAAACTCAAGACACATTTTTCTATGAGTTAACAGCTCAGGGTAGCATCTGCAACCCTTGTACTTTTTAGACCAAAATCCTTCAATCCATTTTCCGTGTAATTTAAGACAGAAGAACTTTCTCAATAAAACACAAAGATTACCATGAACATTTGTCTCCTGCCAGTTGGCGTCAACTGCAAATTATGTTTCATTTCAGTCATGCTAAACTGCCAGATGAGATAATACATATTGTCTCATTTAGGCAATCTAAGCAGCTATGTCTGTAATCCTAACTTGGCTTTTCTGAATTATTTTCTCCTACGTGTGTGTGAAATTGTATTTAATATGAAAGTTTTTTTGGTTTTTTGCCTGTCTCCCTTCTACTAGATACATTTTAACTGCTTACATGAACACGTGCTACATGAGAGTTAAAGACTGAAAGCCTTTAAGTTTCTGATGGGGACAGAGGAGTATAGAGGGAGGAGGATGTTTTGTTACTCTTTACACTCCAGACACTGATTTACTGGCTTGATTTAGACTGTTGATTCAATAATGCATTTTTAAAGGTACTTGTAAGCTAATCAAAACCCATAACTACACAATGCAAATGTCTCATGTAAATAAAATTTTTCATCCCCAGTTTTAATGTTGACCTTATACTAGTAGGTTTTCTGCTCTGTCAGATGTTGCTCTCTGTGACTCTGACAATACTGAAACAGGTACTGTTTGTACTTTTTCAGCTAATATGAAGTTGGCTTGAATGCAGCATCCTGCACTCAAGCAAACTGGACAGAAATGTGCTTATGCCAGTGCTTGCTTGGGCATAAATTTGTATTGCATAGTGGTCATACAAAATGGTAATGTACCACATGGTTAACTGGCATTAATGAAATCACAAACGTATGTTGCACATGTCTTCTTTACTTTGCTGTCATGTTTAATACATTTTGGCTGGGTTTTCCAAAATAAGTGTGGGGGTTAAATTAACAGTGTTTTCATTCCAGACTCTGTCTGTAGGCTGCTTCATGTTTTACCCCATAAATGTTTCCTCTATTCTTGTAATATCAAATAAACAATTTTATGTTCCTCCTCTCAGTGCTTTGGGGCATGAGGAAAGGCAGTTTTGCCAGGAGGTGGAAATCCTGTGCAGTGATCATAGTGGTAGTGAGGGTGTTTTATGCCAGGTATTAGGCTGTTTTGTGTTACTGGTTGATTTCCCATATTTATCCTGTGCTACTGCAATGGAGTCTAAGTTGAAGAGGCAAGGATCATTCAGGTATTAGGAAGTTCCTTCCTGAGCCTCTATAGTCTGTAACTACATCTGCTGTTGGGGTAAATTGATCATACTTTTACTCCATACACTTTACTTCACATACCAGAGTGGGGTTTATTTGAAGTGTGTAGCTTTGGAGGTGGGAAGGGAAAGGCAACATTTTGGTTTGTGTATGTGAGACTGTTGAAGTTTGTTGTAAATAACTGTGAGTGCTCTTCTGTTATTGTTGGGATATTTGTATAAAGTATCTACTTTGATCTCTACACAGCGAGTGAACATTAATTAATGTTAGTACAGTAAAATTGTTTTCTGACTGCTTTAAGAATAGACTGTAGGAAACCCTAGGATTCTTTTGTTCGAATATCATCATTTGATACTTGCAAATATTTGAACTGATGATGTATTTGCATATAACAAATAGAATTATCTTCTCTGAAGGATTATTAAAGCTCTGCCAAATTCAGTTAGTCACAGTCAACAGCATCACAGCTGGGTATTTTGGAACTGATAAATGAAACAGTTTTTTAGGCAGTAAACTTTTCCAGCTCTTCTGTTGGACTAAAACACCTCTCCTGTATAGACAGAGAAAGATTCAGCTGTCTTTAACTGATCATACTTACAAGTGTGCCAGGTGACATGAAACTACTGTTTAGCTATCTAACTGACTTTTAGCTGAAGAATAGAGCAGCATTCTTTGCCAGAGATTCAGGAATGTATTGGAGAGGCTCACACTTTAAATGTGATCTGTGCAAATGGGGAAAAAAACCCAACAAAATGAAACAAAACAAACCAACCAAACGAACAAACAAAAAGAACCCAACTTTATAATGGTTTTTCTCCATTTAGCCTTTTGCTATTGAGTTATGCTGAAAAAAAGTATTGTATCTAGGTAGCTATCATGATTGATTGTTCATTGACCTCAGATATTCATTGAGTAATTTTTTTTCTTCCAGTGACGATGAAAAGTTCAGATTTGAGTTAAACAAACCAAATAATTTGGAAAACAAATCTTTCTCTTTCCAGTGTACCTTCCTTTAATGGAAGGACTGAACAAAAAATGATCAGTATCAGTGCTATCATTGCTCTCTTGTGTTCTCTATCTGATAATGTGAAATGCTATTTAGAAGCACTGGTTAATGAAAATCTAATAGCAATAGTACATCAGACTTGTGTCTGTCTGGCCTGAGGCATCATTTATCAGCTCAAGAGAGCAGTTTATGTATAGCCATCTTTGCAAAAGTGAAATATACTCTACATTCTCTCCAAAGCCTTCAGCTGTTACAACTCATAGGAGGAAGTTGGTCTGATAACTGAGGAATGAGCACTTACTGTCCCAGTGTGTGGTGAAGTGGTTTGCCGTCTAGGGGGAAACACAGTTATCTGCTACTGACTTTTTGTGGGCTGACTTAGACCATTATATGTCCTTCCTCAGTCAAAGTCTCAGAAATACAAAGTTTCTTTTTTAGAAAGCAGAGGCTTGTTTTTAAGTTGGTTTCTTGTGGTTTTCTGCTTAGCCTCAGATGCTCAGAACATGTATCTTCTTATTTAAAGAGGAAGCAGGTATGGGCAAACATTTTTTTTTTTCTAAAGGAACTGTAATTGATAAGAATAACAAAAACCACATTAAATTAAATAATAAATATAAAATATAAATATATAAAATATATAAAATAAGCATTTAATAGGGCTTAATATACAGAGATGTCTTGAAGAGTCATGTGCAGGGGTGCTGTAGTCATAAAGAGAGGAGAAGGCAGAAGGTCCAGGTGACAGTGCAAGGGGCCCCTCTTTGTGGACTTCCTTCCTCAGGACAGGGAGCATTCTCTTGTCTTTGGATAAGCCACAGGCATCTTGATTTTACTTCAGAGAAGCAAAGATAGTATCTCTTAATTTGCATTTATCTCATTAGCTGATGAGGGAAATAGTCTTTGTGCTGGTCTTGCAGTGAAGGTGGTATCCTGAGTAAGGAACAATAAATAGGTCCACCAATCTCTTCTGTCTGCTGCTTATAAATAGCATCTTGATAAAGTCTCTTTGCTGTATGCCACTGTTCAAGTTTTGCATATAACTAAATTAATTATTTGATCCTGGACAAGTCATAGCTTTTAATTTAAGTAGTTTAAATTATTTTTTTCTGTTGTTTTAACAAATGCATGCCATTAATGGTTTAATAATGTATCTGTGAGCCAAGAGAGGAATGAGCATTGCTGCTCAGCCTTGTCCTTAGTGAGTAGAAGCTGATTTTAAGCTTTGAATCTTAATTTCTCCATGCATAATTTATTTTAGTTGTTTTTATTTGTGTGTGTGTGTTTTTGTTTGACTGAGATAAAGATTTAAAGCAGAAAACTATATATGGCTATAGTCATCATAAAACTATCTAGGCTGCAGAAGCTTGATATTTTTTTTGTTTTTGTTTTTTTCCTCCTTTTTTCCTTGGAGTTCACATGCCCCCACAGTGGAAGAAATGATTCAGTAGTTGGTCCCTCACGCTGGATTACAGATCTCTTGAGAGCTAAGTTTTTGAAAGGCTCCTATGTAACCTATCTTATTTTGAAGATAGGGTACATTTGTTTTTTGAAAAGAGCAGACATACCTAACCTGTCAGCCAGTTGGAGGAGAAGCAGCTGTTGAATGAAAAATTTCATATTCCTTCTTCTGTAGTTTAACATGATCAGGAAGTAGTTGGTTTTCCTCTTCCTGTCTATGTAGGTTTCCTTTTGATTGTAGGCTGCCACAATATCATCCATACTCACTTCTGTGGTTGCTGACTGTGGCTCAGACACTTTGTAGTTATGAGTGCTTTTTATCTTGAAATTTTAAGAAGTAAATGAAGCAGTCAACAGAAGACTTTGTTTTTCCTGTTTGCATTGGATTACTGAGGAGGTCAAGCCTGTGAAAAGGCCTGTAGCTATTCTTGCATCCTGAAATGCCACTGGGATATCTGATGTTGAGTCTGGCAGTGGTGGTAGTTCTTGGTGCTGGTAACCACTTGGTGAATGTCTCTCTCTCCTTTTCCAGCCATATGTAAGTGATCTGAGCATTGCCCTGGGTGGGTGAGTTGCTTCATCACTAATATGTGTGACTTTTTGGAGGGAGTGTGTGGTCCAAGAGACCTCACAGATTTCCTGAACATGGCCCACACTGTAGTTATGTCTGTTATTTATTATATCCTTTCAGAAACAGAAGATAAACTATTTTCCGTAATGACTATGTTTTTTCATATGCTTAAATGAGCTTCTGCCTGTAGAGGGGAGATATTTTGGCTCCCTTTCACTTATCTTTCTGTGTACTTATGTTTTTGTGCAGCTCAGCTGGAAGATTCACCACCTACGCATTGGTTTGTTCCAGCACAAGATAGATAGCTGTTTAAATATGTGAATAGTTAAATCTTTAAACTGTCTGGAAAATATTACAAAAGCAAATGGTTGTGTGTTACAGTTTTTGTAATGTTTAATATTTATAATAATGTGATTGTTTGTTAAATTGTTAACTTTTGAGATGTATTTTGAGTTTCACAGAAAACTAGAGTCTTAATTTTGATTGATTTGACATGTGAAAAAAGTAGTGTTTGACCATAATTGGCATGCTGGACAACTAATTAATGATTTTCCAGGACAGAAGTCTGTGAAGAAAATACCAGATATAGACATCATAGTACCATCCCTCATTCAGCATTAAACGTCCCAGATTAAGTAAGAGGAAGAAACTGAGTTTTATCTTGAAATACATTACTTAGTACTATGCAGCTATGCAGTTTAGACTAAAAAGAAAATGGGTTACAGAAACCTAAATACTATTAAAGAACTAGGAAAATCTGTAAGATCTGAGTTTGAGGTAGTAATGAAAAAAGATGAGTTCCAGTTGTATGCAAAATATTCTAGTGACCAACAAAGGGGAGAAAATGTGATTCTTTCCTGTTTTATAAACACTTCTTTGTCCATTTACCTTTACGTTTGTTTGAATTGCAGGCTTTTCAAGGTACCTGTTATGAAAAGTTGTTGATGGACTCACAGGAATTAAGAAGAAGATGTCAAAAGGATCAAAGGGTTGTGGGAAGATTTATGAGGAAAACAAAACTACTTTTAATAGCCTTTTTGAACAGTGGTGAAATTAGGCCAAAGAAGCAAGGTGATAATGAAATTAAGATAATGGGAGCTGTGTGTAGTGTTACATTTTGTATTGAAATAATTTTCTCTGGAATTGTTTCCCATCAAATACCAAAAATTGCATTAGTCAGATACAATAAAATTAGATGGGTTGCTTTGTTCAAAAGTCAGTGCTGCAATGAGCAGTCTTGCATTGACCTAGACTTAGCAGACTGGCTATTCCCTACCTCCAGTTTCTGAGAACCATTTGTGGTGTTTGTGTTGTTTTTTAGATGAACTTTAGCTTCATTAGTGGTGAAGTTTATTAGTTTCTTGAACTTGTGTTAGAAGTTGTAATGGAAATATTTGCCAAATATTGATTTTAATATGCAGAATCTACATATTGATACTTAGATGTGTAGGTTTATAGTTACCCCCTTTCATTCTCGGTGTCTGGAAAACTTTCATGTGTGATGATGTCAGATGGTTCATGGAAATTTTAAATGTAACCAATAGACAATGAACTTGATCAAACAAAACAAAGAAATATGACCTCTGCTTTAAAAAATGGGGCAGTGTTAATGCAGAAATTTTTTGAACAAAAGGAATAGCTGAGGTATTTCCATTCTCTTCCAAAACTTTATGACTATATCTCTTCTTATGAATTAATGAGTACTGTTCACAATGTACTTCTCAGCTAAATCAGTGACCAGCTGCATTTATAGTCATGCTGTCTTCTGGTGTTTCCTTAAGTGGTGGGTTGGCACACTGCCAGGAAGTGTGGTTCATTAAATTAATTATCCCTGGTAAATACAAATTCTTAAGTTATGAGGCACTCATTTACTTCATAATTTGAGGAAGCATTCTGTGATTCTGTCTGCTTTCATTTATAGTTTGTGCATTTACAGTTGATGCTTTAGAAAGATAAAAGTTGCCCAAAAAATTAACACAATTGAAAGTTTGTAAAAGCAAAGTTAGTTCATCCCTTTTTACAGTTGCTTTATTCATTGCATTGTTGAAGTATTGTGCTTTTTAATTGCATGAATGGTTTGAATGGGTTGACTTTTAAAGGAACAAAGAATTCCTCAACTTGTCCATATTCTGGCATGGCTGCTGCTGAGAAAAAGGGCTTCTAAGAAACTTCAGTATTCTGAAACATAACTGAGGGACATTGTTTTGCGATTAGGAAAATGTGTATTATCAGTTGGTCTTTCATTATAGCTAGTGATTTTTTTAACATGAAAATTTAAAGCACAATCTGTGGACTAATGGTTTTATTCTAAAACAGACTACAATAATATCTTTGCTTTCCTCTTCTAACAGATGATGCAAAAGTACATGTTAAATTGGACTTCATTTCGATAGGAGCAGAATAGCAGAAAGTTAAGTGGTGTCAGTTTCTTGATAAAATTTTAAGTATTGATTTTTGTATTGAAATTATGTCTGTTAAATTGAGCATCTGTCTTGTTTCAGCTGAAATGAAGATAATTGCTTCCAAAAAGTGCATGTTCACTTTAGTATCTTGAATTTTTCCTCCCCTACTCCTGGCAGTTCATCAGAGCCTGTATTTATTATTCTTTTAGTCGAGTAATGAGGCTTATGTTAAGCATTTAAGAAAGAAATGGGTGTATCTAGTAGTGGAAGAAGAGAGAGATTTACTTAAGAGATCTGTTGCTGTTTCGGGATTTTTTTGTTTTGTTGTGTTTGGTGTTTTAATGTTTTGTTTTGGGGGCTTTTGGTAGTTTTTTTTTTGTTGTTTTTTTTTTTCCATTTGTTTTTTTTTTTTCCTGCTTTTTGAGGGGTTTGGTTGGGAGTTTTTTGTTTGTTTTGTTTTTAGGGGTTGTTTATTTGTTTGGGTTTTTTGTGGTTGATCTGACTTTGGTAGGAGAAGAATGTTCTGAGTCTGCGTGTCAGCAGCTTTGGAGAGTGTGTCCAGTACTGGGAGTTTGTCTTGAGGTACCAAGTGAACAGGGCATATTTTTCAGTTACTTACAAAAGCCTAATTCTAATAATTTAACAAACTAATTTATTTATTTATTTATTATAGCACTGAAGACACAAATTCCAATTCTTAAAACAAGGTAATACTGTGTAACAGATACACCATGAACTGTCTGAGATACACTTTCAGATGTTTTCAGGAGAACTGTAGTTATTATGGTGACAGGACACAGTTTTAGGGTTTTAAAAAACAAAAAGGAACTGGACTATGTTAAATAACACTATGAACATTCTATCTACTCTTTCTCTTCAGGAGGAGTTACTGTTTAATGTTGTCCAGAGCTGTATGGAGTTGTATGGAGGCCCATAATGCTGTGTTGAGCCCCTGCTGATGAGAGTTTTGGATGTTTTTAAAGTTACATCAGAAGCTGACTGACATTTACAAGATGTAATCTTCCTTTCCTTTATAAAATTCTGCTTATGGACACTTCAAGAAAATACCAGCATCAATTATAACACAAACTGGTGCTGAAAATTTTAATAACTAGGAATAACTGTAGACAGCCTTTAGCTGTATATCTGGGTTTCAAGTTTAGGTGGATCTGTTGATCTAAGATTGAAAAAAATTATTTTTCTGTTAAGCATTGAAAGACAGATGACCCATTTGGCGGTGATGGTGTTGCAGTACCACAGAGATCTGACTGAAGTTTAGAGCCACTATTTTAAGGGTAAAAGGAGGTGAATTGAAATGTTTAGTTTCCACCCAAATTATACATTGTATATATGCTTCGGATCATATAGATGAGAAGAAATTAGTTCTGCATGTGCAGAAATGGAAATTATGGGCTGGAAATTTAATTAAAAACCCAAGTCCAGCATAGCTAACATAGTCACATTTAAAGCCCTTTTCCAATAGTAACTGCTCCATGCCCATTTTCCAAGTGTCTTAAAATTCTGAAAAAACATCAAATCTTTTATAAATTATTTGAGATCATACAGTTGCCAGAGGGCTTGTGGGTCCCAGACTCTAGTCTTTAGCTGTTGTATGCAGCTGTACAGTAGATTCTTAATTTTAAGAGCTTTGCAGAGTATGTCTTCTCATTGTGGCACAACTCAGAATGCTTCTTCAGTGCCACCTATTAAACTTCAGATGTCTGTTCATTGCTAGGATACACAGTATATCTATATTAAATCCGAAATTACAAAAATAGTAGTTTTTTTACTTTAATAATTTGTGGTTTGAATTATTCAGGAGGATAATAATCAGTGTTCTCAGAACTTTATCTCCCACCTATTTCACCTCACAGGTGACTTCAGTTTTTGGATACTGAGGAGTCAACTGCACATCTTCTTTAGGAGAAGTCAAAACTCTGCTGCTTGAGTTTCATTGTCCTGATGACTTTGCTCAAGACTATTGAGCTTTTTCTATAAGAAGCAAATTTAACTGCACATTACAGTTTAGGCATTAGTATGAATGGCATAACTGTAAATGAGAAAGCAAAACCAACAAGATATTTATAATTAATGTTGTTCAGTATTTGAAACAGACACTGTAGCGCTTATCACAAATCTGTTACAAAACAGGCTCCAGTCCAATAGTTATTGGACCTTAAACAGAATCAATTAAAATCACCAAGGCCAAAGGAAGTGCATTCAGAAAATCTGGAAAATATGAGCAGTTAAGTTCTCTGTTCTGTTAATGCTATTTACATCCCTATCCTCTTCACCTTTCCCACCAATTTATTTTTATTTTGGAGAAGTTTCAGAAGCTAGAATATGACATAAGTGTTCTGTCTCCAGTTTATTAGATTACATGTGATGACTTAATGTTGTACAGTGGACTTATGGGCTGGATCTCTGTTTTGTTATGGACTGCTGGGGAGGAGAGCTGAATGTACAGATGTGTGATGAGTGACTGTGCTGTCAGCCCTTAACAGTCAGAGTGCCCTGTCTGCCTGAGAAGGTAAGAGCAGATTGATGGTAGCAGGCACTGATACATTAGGAATTGTCACTGAGTCCCATCATTGGTAGTTTCAGTCCTGACCTTCTGCATCAAACTGTGGTAGGCAGCAATATTTTGCTTCTTGACGCAGTAGGTACTGCCTTGAAAACCATGCTCTTCTTCCGCCAGGGAAGCTGTGCTGGGTGGACTGGATAGAAATGCTGGAAAAGGCAGGCTGTGTATATGACATCGGGCTGTTTTTGGTGGGATTGAGTTAGTAGACAGTAGAATAAGTGTATAAAATTAATACTGGCTGTTACAGGCTTGTGGACAATTCATCTAATGAAAATTTCTAGTTTGTTCTTTATACAAAGTGTCAAGGTCAGCCGATGGATAAAGATGTGTAGTAGACTTAGGTGAAGTACTCAACCTTTCAACAAACATTTTTTTTCACAAAGTTAACCAAAGCAAAATAAAAGTATTAGCTTTGACTTGGCTAACTGACAGGTGCCTAATGTAACTGTAAATATGGAGTTGTTCTTGTTTAGCTGGATTTGCAGATAAGCTGTGTCTTTTCACTGGTCATTTTATTTGTGACAAAAATCACATTACGCATGTGAGCCTCTGGATAGTCACAAACCCAAAGCTTGCAAGGCCCCAAAGGACCCTTGTGATCAGGCAGCCTGACTTTCAGGGCAGTGGAAGCATTATAGATTTCTGGATTAAATCTTGGTCAACCTGCAACATAAAAAGAATCATCAGTGATAGAAAAAGCCAGTGCTTTCCATGCCAATAATGTACAGCAGATAGTGAAATGACAAATAACAGAAAGCAGTGGTGATGTGGACAGGGTGGAAATTCTGAAGTCAAAGTCATCCTGATGAAAAATATGAATACCTCCATTGCCATGTCATGTGGAAATGTCACAGCTCTGAAAAGAGGGTCACAGCAGATAATCAGCTCAACATAAATTCTCAACATAGATGAAAGACCCAGGGATAAGGGAAAGACCTATCACAATTCCAGAGAATAAAAATGAGGTCTCTGCCCAGGAGTAGAGTTTATATCATGTATTTGGCACTGGTAAAATTGCAACTGGAATAACCTGCTCATGTTGATGTATCATGAGATGATGTTGACTGTTACCAGAGAAAAGCCATAAAAATCTATAGTGGACTGAGATAGGCTGTCATTAAGAAAGTTAAGGCCAGTGCTAGAATCAAGATTACGTTTGCCTCCCCACCTACCTTTCTCCACCCTGGAAAATAAACTGTAGTTCAATGCTGAATTACTTCAGTAAGTCATATGGCTTGAATTATGTAACAGTTCTGCCTTTATAGTTTGATGAGGTATGGATCTGTTTAATAGAATCATAGAATACTTTGAAGTTGGATTACTTTTAAAGGTCATCTAGTCCAACCTTCCTACACTGGGCAGGGGCATCTCCAACTAGATCAAGTTGCTCGGGGATTCATCCAACCTGATATTAAATGCTTCCTGGACTGGGGAACCCATCACATCTCTGAGCAATGTGCTCCAGTGTTCCACCACCCTCACAGTAAAAGCCTTCTTCCTTATATCTAACCTGAATTTGCCCTTTTTTTAGTTTAAAACCATTGTCTCTTGTCCTGTCACCACATGCCCCTGTAAAAGTCCCTCTCTAGCTTTCTAGTAGGCCCTCTTTAAATACTGGAAGGTGCTGTAAAGTGGAGCACCCTGGAGCCTTTTAATCTCTTGGCTGAAAAACTCCAATCTCTCACCTGTTACAGGAGAGGTGCTCCAGCCCTGTCATCATTTTTGTGGCCTCCTCTGGAATTGCTCCAACAATTCCATGTCATTCCTGTGCTGAGGGAAGGGAAGTTCCAGGATGTTCCAGAAAGGGAAGGGAAGTATTAAAGCACAACATTGCTGCCATGTCAGCCAGGGACAACTGTGCTTTCTACCTGGCTTTGTTTTCTACCCTTGCTAGCTTGTGGGCTAGTCCTTCCTGCAGTGCAGTCACCTCCACATCAAAACAGTTTTTGCCACATTTATCTGGCCAAATGGACCTTACCCTTGCCAGCAACCAGTGGCCTGGGATTTCTGCCCACTCACAAGTTTGAATGCTTTTTTGGAGTCATCTCTTGTATGAAATAATATGTCCTTGAAATCATGAAATCTTGAAGATTCTCAGCATAAGTGAGAATGTTTGTAAATCCAGATAATTTCTCTAGATATGTTACTCTTCAATAATAAATCATGACAGCTGGGGGACTGCATTATTTATACCTGCCATGTCTTTTTTCCAGGCTGAAATACCAACATAGGCATCTGATTTCTGTAGAAAAAGAAAAGATACCTTCCCACTCACAATACATAGCTCCTTCATACAGAATAAAAGATAACTTTTTTTGAGATTTCATCTTTGCCATTCCATTGTATGTTGATTATAGGTGTTAGTTTTTACATAATTTAATTAGCTGAGCACTTGCCATGTCATCAGGGCTCGATTTGATTTTTGTCTTCTCTTTCTAGCATGATTTCTGCTGTTCCACAAAAAAAACCATGAAGGTTATCACACAACCCTAAAAAAGAAGTTAACATTTCTGTAGTTTTTTCTCTTCTCTGAAAAATGAGTTTAAGATTGCTTACAGTATACTAAAATAAAAACAAACCTAAATCTGATAAGTACTTTGAAGAAAATCCTGTGTACTGAGTTACGCTGTGAAAGTGTTCCTAATTCACTTTAAATATGATTTAAATATGAACTTCTAGAGATGCATCTGGATACTTAGTTTAAAAAATAGTTACTATAATGCTTTATTACCTGATGTAACCAAGTTCAGATGTTAAAAAAAAAACAAAAAAAATGCCTTAGCAGTGTAGACTCACCATTATTTTCAAAATATATAGTTTGAAAATAGGGTAAAAATACAAAAGGAAGTAAAAATGCTAGAAAGCAAGGCCTGGTTTTAGTTCATGTTATGATTTTTCAGAATGTGCAATGGCTCTTACCTAATGAGAAAAGGAGTAAATAATCAGTTCTTTCTAGTAATTAACTGATCTGCCTGTGGGATGATAATTAAAATGAGTCATGCATGTAAAAGGAAACGGAATCTTTCCCTTGACTCATTTTTCTTCCATTAATTTACTTTCAGAATGGCATGCTTTAAAATTCTGCCAGAAATTGATATACAATTTCTGTATACAATACAAGTGTGTTCAGTCATAAAAGTGCTGAATGCAGCTTCAAAGCAACTCCATGTTTGAATCCAAATTAGTGCTGAAAAATTTGCCACCTCATGTTACCTGATCTTAGAGCCTGCCATGTTTGTGGAGTCAGTAGAAAGAACCAGAAATCTCCAAAGGAATTGTGTGTCTTGTAGGATTAGCCCATGGACAGTGTTGCTGCTTATCTCCTGGCTACTTTTGGCATGGTGCTACCACCTACCTGGTGGGTGCTGGGCATCTCGACCAACATGGGATTCTCTCCTGAGGCTGTGTAGGTAAAAGAACTGTGCCTGCCCTGTAGTCCCACATAGTATTGCTTTAAGAGGTAGTCCCATAGCACTCTTTGTCAGCTGGGGTGCTTCTATTGAAAATGGATGATCTGTGTTCCCATCTCTCTGCATATTGGGGAACCCACCCATAGTCACCACCTCCAAGTGTCCTCACCACCACATCACAGAATTATCAGAAGGAAAGGAGCTGGAGAATTTTCCCATCTCACTGAAGCTTACCTGTCACCACAGGCCCCCAGCTGGGTAATAATTAGCATTGACACCATGATTGCAGAAGGCTGATCAATTGCTTTATTATAAATTATATTATCAATTGCTTTATTGTCTCATCTTATACTATATTATACTATACTTATATTACACTATACTACAGTAACAAGAACTATCACTAACTAACTGGAAAACCTGTGACCCTCCTCTGAGAGTCCTTACACAGTTGTGGATCCAATTGGTCAATGAATCCAAACAACCATCACCAGAATCCAATCAAGCAATCACCTTGGGTAAACAATCTCCAGAACACATTCCACATGAGCACAAACACGGAGCAGCAGCGAGATAACAATTGTTTTTATTTTCTTTTCTCTGCTTCTCTCACAGCCTTCCCTAGGAAAATGCCTGGAAAAGTCTGTGCCTGCTCTCTCTGTGGTCAGAGAGCTGCTGCTATACTTACCCGCTTGAGAATAAGAGAGCCAAGAGGATAGAGCAAATGCTTGAAAGAACCTGGTTTTGTGCCTGCAGTTAGGAGTTTGGATTTAGCATTTCTGAGCCCTCTACTTAGGAGTATAGCTCTTTTTAGGTAACTTCTTAAATACATAAAAAAATATATGAAACTTCAGAGAGTCGGAGGAATGTGAGTCATGACAGCTATCTCATGTTTAACCAGAACATTGTTTTTTTACCAGTGACTGGTGACGAAGGCTGGTGCTAGGTTTCTGATACAGAAAAAAGTGCATGTTGAAAGTGTACATGTTTTGGCACCAGTGAAAGAACAGAGAGCCCAACAGAGAGCTGACTGCTGAGCTTGCAGGGTTGTGGGACAGGCAGGCTGGCTGCTGCACCGTTGTCTCATTAGATGTGTATTTCAGAAATCAGCTTCCTCCCAGTTCTAAAGCAGGAGCAATATGATGTTAACTTTGCAATCTGAATCGTCAGCTGTGTTAGAAATTTTACTCACAGTATCACCAGAAGAGGGGAATTAAATGTTATTTGCTAGAATACGTTGGAAGGATGTCGTGTGATGCATTGCTTGTTTGTTTCACTGTGATTCATTCTTCATACTCAAGGCATGATTATCTCCAGGGAGCTAAAACCCAATGGCTCCAGTAAAAAGCAATGGAAGATGTACTGTTTGCTATACCTGACTGCTTTTATTATAGATCAAAGGGAAAGAAACCTTGAGTTTTTTTGCTGGGATTAAAGGTAAAATTCAGCTATTCTCTAGCATATCTTTTGCTTTTGGTACTTGCTTAAAGATCTTTACTTGAAGCTGTGTTAATATATGATAGTTTTTCCAAAGAGATTTTCAGAAATGATTTTTTTTTTAAGTTTAGCATTCTAGAATTGGTATTCCTTTCTTGAAGAAATATTAAAAAAGCGTCTGCTTTTTGCTTGCTGAGAAAATGAGATTTGCCCAGCAGTGGAGTTCATATGTTGGAGCAGGTGATTTTTTTTTTTTTTTTTTTTTTTTTTTTTTTAAAGTATGATTGTAAAGATTTTAATTGAGAAAATTAGTTTAAATTAGTTTTCTTGGATCTGGAATTCAGATCACCAGGTTCCTAGTTGTAATTAATGTAAATCTTAAAAAAAGTTACTTCTGTGTAGAGTTGTTGGCTAGTAGCTATTGTATATATTTTCAGAACAAAGGAAATGAGCTGCAAATAGTGTTTTTAAATTAACTGGTTTATACTTTCTGAACATTGTAAATGTTAATCTTTAAACACATGTTATCAAGGGGTTAACTTCTCCTAAGTGGTTACTCAGGTGAAATATTTTGCCAATTAAGAAGCAGCAGATTTTATCTGACCTACTAGAGTGGGATTGTTAAAGCTTAATCATTTATAAGCTACATTTGATGTATGGGGCTGATGTTTATTGACTGAACTCTTGGGTATAACAAATTTTTTTTCTGAAGTACAGTGTGATCTAATTTTATTTCATGTTGTTGTCAGAGAAGTGTTGTGGGGTGTTTGGTTTTTGTTTGTTTTTTTCTTTTCAAAGCATTGAAAATACTCTAAGTTACTAATGCAGGTAACTAAACATCTGTAGAGTTTTGCTTACTAGAGATACAGATGACAGATGCACAGAAGCACAAATACATGTCTTGGAAGTGCATTCATTTGAATTAAAGCCATCTTATCTGTGGATGGGTTTAAAATTTGGACTAACTTCAAAACCGCTTCAAATTTTTCCTGTAGCTACTGGAAACTGAACACTGTATGTAATAGGGGAATAGTATGCTGGCCACAAGAGGACTAATTATAAGTATAGGCCTGTCAGGTTTTATCTGCAAGACTTGTAATAGGAGTTGGACATGGAGAGGAAAGCTAGGAAGAAGAGTCAAGTTGATCCCTCCCTTCCCCTCCCCTCCCCTGCCCTTCTTTAATAAGCCTGGTTTTTTGTGCATACATTTTTGTCACTCCTAGAATTGCAGGAATTGTTGTGTCTTTAGCTCATCTGTTAGAAGGACTATTCCATCTCTATTACCAGCTTAGACTAAATTTGTGATAACTGGGTGCTGTTCTTGAAAGTTTGGAAATTCTCTGTTAAAGGGTAGGAGGTTTTGTTGATCTGGGTTGTTTGGGTGTTTTTTTCCAAAGTCTCCACCATCTTAAGAGATGAGCTTGTCAATTCATTTGCTGCTAAAGACAGATGCAAATGAAATCTTATCTGAAAGAAGACTTCTTTATCTAGGTTGGAACAGGAGTTTCCTTCTGTGTCACAATTTATTCTGTTACCACTTAGAAAGATAAAGGTTCCTCAGTATTTTTCAGCTCTTGATGTTTTTTTTTAGAAGACAATTTAACTTTAGCAGGTATTCACCTTTGCAGGTAGTGAAGCTTGGGTATGAAGTTTATCCTGATATTATTTTAACACTCTAAATAGGAGTATTCAAATTATATATTTTTTTTTCAGATGACAGATAACGCTTTTGTTTGCTTTTTTCGTCAGCTAATCATTGAAGACCTCTGCTGATTTTCAAAACAGTGGTGGCTTAGACAAATTTTTCTAGAGTTCACCGTCCCTCTAGGTTTAAAAATCACAGGAAAGAAGTGTTGTATCTCTTGGCACGCTTCATGTGATCAGATGTGTGTGTTCGTATATGGCCACATAAATTCATTTGCTAACTGACAGATAAGTTTAGGTCATTTAAATTCCTGTTCTTTAATTAAGTTTTTAAATTCTAAACCTCTGTTTAAAATACATGTAAGATCTTGGGGTTCTCAAATGCTTTCCTGGTGGAAGTGGAAGATGAAGGTTTTGTTGTGACATTAAGTATCCTTAAAAAGGGAGGTCAGGGTATTATTATCAGTTATGCTTTAAACTTAGTTATCTCAAAGAAGTGAAGATAGATGTCAGGCACTGGATATATTATTCTGTGGAAGAACTGTATTTTCTAACTGAACTGTGAAATGTGCATTTGTCCCTGAAATTGGATAGTTATGCATACATTTGTAAAGTACATGCACTTGTATATTACTACATAAAATACTGTGAATATGTGTGTTAAAATACTTAGGACTCACAATGCTAGCAGTAACATCTATTACTTAATTAACAGATATTTTAATGAAATGTGTGTTACAAACTTGACCATTTTTGTGTTGCTCAAAAAGAAAATGGTTTTAAGTTAAATGATTGTGCCCTTCAGTCATATAAAATAAACCAGCAAGCTAATAACATTTTTAGATTGGTCTCTCCTAAGTCTGAGTTTCCGTTCCTGTTCTGCAGAGGAAACTTTGCAGATTGCAGAAAACTTTTACATGAGCAATTGCCAAGGCTGAGTGCTTGTGCAGTACTGCAGTCTTAATAGAAAGCAGAGATGTCTGGAGTAATCAGAAAAAAATGATGTGTGAGCCTAACTCCAGTCAAATGATACTAGAAAAAATATTACAGATGAGGCAAATTAGAGGTGTTCTGAAGTCCCACAGATGGGCCGACTTTTCCACTGGTATTCAAGGAGGGCAGTACTGTGGGTGATCCACTGTCTTGATTCCCCAGAATTGAGGGAGGGCATAGCCTTGCTCTGCTCCTGACCAGTCCTTCTCTCCCCCTCTCCCAGACAAAATGAAGACAAAAAGAACTCAGGGTTAGGATGGGCTGTCATGCTGATGTAAAGGAGGGAAGGAGATGGTACTGTCTGGTCTGGTATAGGGGCAGAGTGAAGGGAGGAGAGGAGGGGATGCCTGCCCTCATGTTCCTTTCTCACTGGAAAAAACTTTAAAGCTCCCAAAGCTGCAGCCATGGGGTTACAGGCAGGTCTCATCATCTTCTACAGGATGCTTTTCTTTTGTGTATGTTGCTCATCATTTGGATCAAAGGAGGTCAGTGGATACAGGATAAGATGTATGAGAGTTTTAGGAACAGATCTCAAGCTTGGCTGCCTGTGAGGGTATAACATGACTGATACCATGAAACTGGTGTTGTTCTGCTTCAGATCAAAGGTTTGCAATCTTTCCACATCTTATTTCTAATTCCAGATAATTGGGGACAAGCACAGCAGGACACTGTCTGTCTGACACATCTAAATAAACTCTTATTGCAGAGATTCCTGTTCAAAGCATTCCGCCTTTTCCCTCCCCAGTGGTTGTGTTTCACAGATGGAAGGAAGCCATTTTGTTTTCACAACTTCTGTTATTGCTGTTTGGTTCTCCCCTGGGTATCTCTTTTTCTAGGATTACAGTAGCAGTAATGTTAGTTTTGGAAAGAGGAAAATAAACTGGTCTGTTCCTGGAAATCGAAATAGTGCTTTATGGAAAGAGGAGACGTGGTGCTGTGGCCCTTGTACGTAGTGCTCTGGATTGAGGAGTGACTGGCAGACGTGGCAGTGGCCATGCTAAGATGATGCAAGCCAGTGTCCCAGAAAAACATAGAAGACAGTTGTCAGCAGTGAGGAGTTAAGTGATATCACAGAAACAAAGCCTACTCATTCTGAGATCTATCAAAATACTTGCTGTCTTGCAGAGACAGACTGGTTGAGGTTGAGTTACTTGCCGTATTCTAGATGTCAAATATCTGGGTCCTTATCTTCTGTTGGGATCATGCACTTCTGCATCTGTAGGCAGTAAAGAGCAATTTCTGTTTGAAGGGATCTTCTGAGGCAAAAGGCATTACATGCTTCTCACTGAGGTGTCACACTACTCCTGCCTGCAAAAATAGCAGGAATGTGCTGGTGTGTTCATCTGTGCTTGCTGTGAAAGCTGCAGTTAAGCCTGACCTGCAGGGCAATCCCCCTGTTTCAGGGGGATCAGTTTCCCATTGCTTTGTGAACTGTCCATGCACTTCTTGTGTTTACATGAAGGAAGATGGACCGGTTCTTGTGTGACAGTGCTGGCGGGCAGAGCAGCTCTCGCAGCTGGGATAAAGTACATAGCAGAGTCCTGCCAATGAGTTTGTGATCAGCCTCTTTGCATCTGGAAACTACTAGTAATAATCCCATTCTGCCAGCCAGTACGTGAGGACACAGTGGGAACTATTTGCGTTGTTTTGGTTTTACTTTTTTGTGTTTTAAGGCTGCATTTAAAAAAAAAATTTCAGTGATGATCTATAATGGAACAAAAGATAGGAGCAGGCGAGTGGCCCTGACACTGTTTTTATACTTTTCTGTCTGGAGAACTGCTTGCTCTTGGGTTTGTTTAACAAAACTCAGAGGCTCTGTAAACACACCTTGGCAGAGAGAGTTTCCTGGTGAATAGCAGGCTTCCATCTGCATTTGTGTGGACTTAAAAAGAGTGTTTTGATGATGTGGTACACTGCTGAGCTAGGCTCCAGAAAGATGTCAACAAGTTCTGTACTGGTGTATGTGAAGTCCAGCACTTAAATACTGTATTAGACATGTGGAACATAACCTTAATGACTTTTTATGAGCATTTAGGGCAGAAGTACGATGGTATTAACACATTCAGGAGAAGTATTCTCTGCAAGGATCCCAGCATGAAATGACTTATAAGGTACAAATTTTATTCCTGCCTTGCAATTTATAGATTGTGACTTAATTTTTCCCAACACTATATTGTCTTGTTGTATCATGAGGTTTACTGAATCTCCGGTGTGAGATTTTGTTTGAATTTAAGAACTTTCCTAGGAAAAATAATTGTTTCTTTTTCATTAAACCATTTCCTATAACTCTCATGGCCATTCACTCTCTTGTGTAATTTGAAAACTGTTCCTCCTTCAGAGTATTTCTGTAGTAATTTTCAACCCTGAAACGTTGTACAGCTTAAGTAAGGATCTAGTTATCTGTCAACTGATAGTTAAGTGTTGTGTACTTTTACTTTTTAGCCTTGGTCCCTATTTACTGCAGATGTTACCGGTATATCTAAAATCCCTGAGGAAATACAGTAGAGTGAGAAAAGCAGAGGGAAGATGGTTGCTCTATGTCCAGGATGGAGCACTCTGCTATGCTTCCCGGAGAAGCAGACCCTTCCTGACTGTTCTGCTTCCTGGAGGCACATGTCCCATTCTAATGGATCTGTGGACATGATGTAAGGAAGAAAGGAAAGCTCTGAAGTTTACCAGAAACTTTATTTTCTTTACAGAGTAACTTTGCATCAACTAATTCAGTTTAATTCATCTTGCTAAGAAATGGAAACTCATGTTTTAGAGTTTGAGTATTTAGAACATAGCCTGTTTTGCAAAATGAGAAATTAATTGATGCATGCTTTAAGTAATCTGTTATTTAGGAAACCGTCTCTTAATGGAAAATACAGGGCTTATGTACTATAACACAGCTTCACAAAAAGAGGTGAGTACAAGGAAAAAGACCAACCATGTTAACAGATTTGAATACAAGTGAAAAGCAGGTATTTCAGATTTAATTTTCCTTTGTGGCAGGTTTAACTGTTGTTCCCTTGCTTAATGGTGAGGAATTCAATTTGATGTTACCTTTTGACTTTTCCAGCTGTGTTCTTACTCCTGCCTAATTTGTACCATTCATTGCCTCAGGCTATTCCAAGCTTCAATACAGATAAGAGAGCAAACAACCCCTGCCATCCAAAAACTAAACTAAAACAAAGGCCGTCTAAAATAGTTTTCTGTGCAGGTTTCCCCTGCTGTGGCATACATCATCTGTCATGATATTTGAGCGATCTTTATTCAAGTTTTAAATACTGTTTCTACCCAACAAACTTCAAAGGACTTAGAGCTGATACAGGTTTAATTATCTTTACCAGCTGGGTGGGACTGAAGTGCATCTTTGTGGAAAGTTACAAGAAAATGAGTTTGTGTTACAGTTTCAAACAGCATATTGATTTTGCTAAGGAGAACTTGACATCCAGTGCCTGTGATATTTACGGAAATATCTGAGAAACACAGATACATTTTTGATGTGAAACCTTGGAATTTAGATGTTGTAAAATGCATACATTCTTTCAATCATATGCATATACATCCCTTCTAACTTCATCTTTTGAGTATTTTATTCTTGCTCCTTCTCAAGCTTCTTTATTTTTCTTTCCTTTCCTGGATTGTTACATTTTCTGTCTGTGAGGTCCTCAAAAAAGAAATTTAGATGGTATTGTTCTTGAACAAAAACTGGTAAGCTAGTACAGTGTAACATGTCAGTCTTCATTTTGTCAAGTTACATAAGTTTTGAGGCTCTTTTGCTTAATTTTGCATTCACTTAATTTTGAATCCCAGCATGGACTTTTGAAGGTAGGCCAAAGTGTGTATTTTCAGTGTGCCCTCAGTTACTAGAAGTCCAGCATTTTTGAAGCTCATTCTCAATGAAGCAAACTTCACAGCAGAATACAGGCACTATCCTGTTGTTTAAAAGGACTCGCTTGTTTACTTCTGGAAAACATGAGAACTGTGAAGGAGCCAGTATTGCAAATCTGCTTTAATCAAAACCCAATGAGACTCATCAAGAAAAACCTCCACCATATAGTCCTGACACAGAAGTTTAACAGATGGGCCTACTGAGATTATTTTTAGACATGTAAATTGGTCGAATGTTAGGAGTAACACTTTCTTACTTGAACTGCAGCCAATGCTTTGTCAATTTTTTCTGCATAGCCGCTCAAAGGTTAAATTATAGAGTTTTATAAATATTTCTTTTTTTGTCTACAAATTTTGTTTTCAAAATCTACAGCTATGAATAAATAATTTTTTAAAAGTGGATTTTTTTTTTCAATAGTCAAGAAGCAATGCAGTATGCTCTTAAACAGATTCATGAAGAAGATAATTGAAGGCTGTTAAGCAAAGCTCTAGAAAATCATTATACAATACAAGCACAGTCTTTGTAAAGCTTTATGGATAACCTACTTTTAAAATAGGCCCCAAGAGCAAAAAAATTTCAGATTAAAGAATATGTTCTTATGTCTTAGGTTGTGGTGCTTCTGAAGTGCAATTTTCCCAAAGCTCTGTAGAAGCTACAAATAGTAAACTGACTGTTTCTTGGTTGCTATGGAAAAAATGAGGAATTTGAAAATACAGAAACAAGAAAGCGGCAATTGATCCTGGTGTTACACAGGAACATCTGTCTGGAGTTTCAAAGGCAGCTAGCTATCAGCTATGGCAGATTTTCTGTCTGGCTGTGTAAGGATTGTGTGAGCTTGTTGTGTCTATATTGAAGCTGCTGTTGTTCTCCTGCTGTGAAATGACAGATGGACATGTCTATCCTGAGAGATTTGTGACTTTTGGCTGACTTGTAGTTTCTGAATCCATGCATAATAGGGCTTGCTATAGTCCTTCAAGAGGGAAGAAAAACAAAAATAGAAGAAAAATCCAAATGAAACATATGGTGCCAGGCTGTATTGTGAAATCATGAAAAGTAAATTCCTTTCTTCTTTTTGAAGGCAGATAAGTTGTTTTTCTGAATGGGAACGATCAACTTTTACTTTTTTTTTTTTTTGGTAGGGATGTAAAATATCTGATTCATATGTATGTATATGTTTTTCTTTGGCTCCGATAAAACAAGTTATGGTGCTTTTCTAGTTTAGTCACATAAACAACCAGTACAAACACATGGAATCTGAAAAGAACAGTAATGAAGGAGACTAAATTGGTTGAGATATGTGGAGGACATGGTGTCCAATTCAGAAATACATGTTTTGTTTTCTGATGACATGAATTAACATGTCATTAGAAGCATGTTAATTAGTTTTCCGGTTGCATGAGTTTGTCTTAATATGTAGCATAAATGTATGCTAATTGGGTAATAAATATATTTTATGGTTCTGAAAATGGTTTGTCTGACAAAATCTTATTAAAAACATTTATCTCTATTCAGCTCAGGTAAATATGTTTTTGACTTGAAATAAATGATCCTAGAATTTTAAAAAGGAGATGGAATTACCACTGGTATGGAAACATCTTTTGGAAAAATACAACTGAATTAATTTGGGTCACTGTTATAATGTAAAAATAGATGCTGATGATTGCTCCTCAGTTTGCCATTGTTCACTACAAACACTGGCATTTCTACTTCTGTGCTGTTTTCTCTGCAAGTTTCTGAATTGTTAAGGTTTACTAATACAATCTGATAGCCAAGTACACATCACTGTAATTGTTTAAACTGGGGGCTATAAACCACCCTTCTAGACTCAAGGATCTATATAAGTGAATGTCTTATTTAAGTCCTGTGCAAAGAAATAAGTAATTAAAAACTATATCTAGTACCAGGGGAAAAACAGACTGGGCTGTGGATCTGCATAGTTTTTGTTTTCCAGAATGTTTTGTTATCATGTTAATAGAAAGCACATATTTTTAAATCAGTAGAAAGACAACAAATGGCTTGCCTTTCCTCATGCTGTACTTCAGGCAGATATGTTACAGCTCACCTCTCTGTTTCCTTTAGTTCCTTACAGATTAGTTGAAGGAACTGGGTAATCCAGGCCAGGATGAGGCAGGATGACATGTATCTCACCCATGGACACACTGTGCAAGTTTGTTGCTCCTGAACAAAGTGTCACTCAGAGGCAGCCAGTCAGTACCTCTTTCTTTTTCTTAAACTAGTAAGAGACTCTGCAATTCAAGTTCTTCAACTGCCGTGTTTTGTGAAAAGTGATACTTCTTTCTGCTAATATATAACTTTAAAAAGTCAAAAGCAGTTAGTTCAATTCAGTGTAGTGTAATTGAAGTACAGTATAGATACTATAACCTTGATCCTATTCAGTAGAATTTTGATCCATGTCCCAATATAAGGATTTCTGCTTATCTAAATTGATTTTTGCCAGTGTGAATTGAGAATCCTTGTCAGCTGTGTTTCTGGATGATTCATGTTAAGACATAATTGATTTTTCAAATCCTTGTTTGAATGGTAAGGTGTAAATAGCTACTACTGACCAAACAAAAAAAAATGCAAATTTAATTAATGAAACAAGGACACTGTGGACATCTGTGAGAAATAAGGGTCAAGAAATTAGCTGATCCAGTCCTCCTTCATCTATGTATGTTATTGTATTTTTCCTCTAACATGTTAGTATTAATTTCAGTTCTTCCAAATGTGTTTTGGATAAGTCTTAACTGTTCTAGTGGTATGCTTTCTGATGAGGTATATATTGGCAACACACAGAAGGTGTGAGGCATTGTACTTTCTCAGGTCCCATGTATGCATTGAGTGCAGCAAACTGAAATTGTACTGCACAAGTAGTATCATAGACCCAAAGCTTGTTAAGGGAAAAGAATGAATACAGATATTTTATTGGTGAATGGGATATGGGTAAAAGGAGGGATTCTACTATTATACTTTTTGGGCTACAAGGAGTTTTGAAGCTACAATATGTGAGTTAATTCAGCATCTGTAGTATCAGTAAATAGTGCTGGAGAATAGAGCCAGAGGGAATAAATTCTAGAAATTGTGTGTTGACATAACTGGGGACCTACTTTTTTATTGGTGTCTCTTGCTCTTGGTTTTCTTTTTCTTTAAAAAAACTTCCTTCTCTTTAATTTTTCTTCTATTAAAAAACAAGAGGGGAAGAGAGAACACCTTTTTGATATGCCTAGGTTAATTAAATTATTTAAGTAAGTACAGAAGGGATGGGATGGTTTCTGGCAGTACCAGTAGGTCACTTCAACTGATTAGTGGAGTTTTTGTGTGCTGAATACACTGTGTGGTCCACCAGTAGGTAACTTGACATTTCCATTTACTTCAAGGCAGGTAGAGAAAGACGGAGTGCCTTCTTGCACCTCCTGCTGCATTTCCTGTGTCTTGGCAGGCTGCATTGGTATTTCAGGAAAACTTGACTGGGATGTGACAGTGCTGACTGGGATTGTGAGACAGCAGGGGATTTCCATTAGCACATTGTCCTCCTACTATGGCAGTAAGGAGTACCTTGGACCGGAACAGTGGAGACACCAGCTTCTTGCAATTCCCCAACAGTGTAGGTGAAGGCAATAGATAGATAGTAAATAGTGGATCTCTACTTGCCAAACCTGCCCAGAGAGGCTTAATAAGTTTTTCGCTGGTGTTTTGTTAAACTTCTAGTGAACAACCCTGTTTTATTGCCCCTCAAGAGGCTTTTGAAGCTAAGCAATAAGGTTAGTGGCTTACACCACTTTTTTACTATCTTAATTGAAAGAAAAAATCCCAGACAACCAACCACAAACATTTACTGCCTTAGGGGCTATCAGTGCTTCAAACTAGTGGTTTGTTGTTGGAGTTTGTGTTTTTGTAATGTTTTTTTTTTAAATCTAGGTAGCCAGGAGTCACTCTTACTGAAGTCAAGGTCTCATTTTTCCCTCTCTCCTATTTAAGGTCTGGTGTGATCAATTTATGTTTTTCTTTCACTGATTTTAATACCTCAAATAAGAACTGGAAGATTGCTAAACTGAAAACTCAACATTGTAATTTACCTCTTTTTCAGATACTAGACCAAATATTCAGGGAGTCTTTAAAACAGCAAGAGAGTCTTCAGAAGACTGGGTAGGGGCAAATATGAACCTATACTCCCTACTTCTTTTATATTTATTTATTTATTTATTTATTTATATATGTGTGTATGTGTGTGTGTGCACACATATATAGTAAAGGTGTTGGGGAAATACGAAGGGAATTGCAAGCCAGTCAATAAAACATGAAAGAAGAAAGGAATTACAAGTTTATCAATGAAACCTTAATCCCTGCACTTTTTTAACAAGTTATTAAACAATTGCTTTATAAGCACCTCTTGGATAATAAAATTGATAAGCAACCAGTCTAGATTTATAAGAGCCAACTATGTCAGGCAATTTTAATTTCTTCCTTGGTAGTATAGCTAACCTAGAAGATGAGTGGTAGATAGATGAGGTATCTTGACTTTATTATTTTTTCATGCAGTGACCATGTGTGATATTCTTGACTACCTCACATGTCACTCATAGAAGAAGGTGGGGAACTCCACATAAAATCATTCTAAAATGAACACTCAGGTGGCTGAGAAAAGGTCTTTAAGTATCATTAATGGTTTACTGACTACTGAGAAGTCATTTCAGATGGGTCCAGTTAATCTTCTGGTTTTCTTCTGTATTTTTATTGGGTATTTGGCTAGTAGAACACAGAGAACATTGGTAAATGGTTATCAAGCAGACCCTATGAGTCCACTTGTTGAATATAATGAGTCATGAAATGTAAGTAACAAAAGCAAACCTATTATCAGATGGCCCAGATTCACTATACAGGGTACTGTGCCTCAACTGGAAAATTTAGATGGATCTCACATGGGCAAAGGGATGGCCGAAAAGCAATTTGACGGTTTGGAGAGACAGTGCCAACACAATGAGTTGAAATTCCAAAAGGTGAACACAACTTGCTGTGTTTTGCATGCTTCCTGGAAGAGGAATAAAAATTTAAAGTAGTCTAGCCAGTGCAAACCTGGAGTTTATAGTTAAAGGACAGCAATACCTGTTTATACTTCTGACATACATAAATAAGGAATGCTGCATTTAAAGGGACATAGCTGTTATTATCTGTTTGGCACTAATGAGGTCTTAGGTAGAGTACTGCATACAGCAGCTGTGATAAAGTGCTTTAATACTGTAACCTGCAAGAAGGTTTTGAAGTGAGCGACTGTTTAGTCTCACAGGAAAAAAATGAGAGCTGTGAAAGACCTCTCAGAAAAAGTTACTATCTTTATAGGACATACTGTCTTCCATTAGGAGGAGGGCAGAAAAAAAGTAGCAGTATAATTTGAATGGATGATAGAAAAGTAAGAATGGTCTTAGATAGACCATTTTATGTGGCAGCTGCCTAATACCTGGTGTGTACTGTGTGATTTATCCATTTACATATTCTCAATAACTCATTTCCTTTTGTTTGTTAGAAGGGACGGGTTCTCACATGTCCCATAACTGGAGATGGGGAGTCTCAGTGACAGCAGACATCTTGAGTCATGCTAGTTTTCCAGGATGAAGTGTTATTGTCATTTCTGGTAGCTATTGAGCATAGCAGTGAATGGAATCTGGGCAGCAAACTCTGTCCAAAAGAACAAAATCCTGTTTCGTTATTAGCAGGTGATGACAAAATTAAATCTAGATTGGTGTGTTGTCTTCCCTATAGAAAAGATATCAGATTTAGCCTCATCTTTAGAAAAAGTTTTGAAAAATTCCTGTGTACTTAATTCTTCTTGCTGTACAAGAAAAAACTAAATAGGTCTACCACTAAATAAACCCCTAAAACACCTGCAAATCCACCCCATGGCTGCATAACTGGACTTGATTGGCCAGTTTACCAATGTTCAGATAAATCTGAAGGGATTATTAGTCCTCATGGAAGTTTAGTAGTTAACCAGATTGAAAGCACATCTAATACGCAAAAGGAACAGAAGTTGGCCTAAATTACTTCTTTCTCCTTATACTGGGATCTGTGTACTATGCTGGGGTGTTCCTTAGGTACAAGGTCCACCATCCAGGCTTAATTGCCACTGAATTAAAAAAGCTTTCTAAAACTAGACCAAAATTTAACCTCTTTGTAGAATGCAGCCTTGGCTTTTAAAAGTGGCTGTACCTAATTTGTTTTCCTGTTTCAGAGTTGGCTATGGATCATGGCTTGTTTCCCAGTAGTGAATAAAATCACACATATGAGACAATTTTTCTTATTTGCAATTTTTGTTTCTCACAATAATTTTACATAACTCTGTCTAAATCTGTTGTGTCTTACATTATATCATGCTGCTCACAGAAATAGTGATTAATGCTGTTTGTAAACTAGGAGGGAATTAAAGAGTCTAATGGCTGCATGCATTCTGTGCCTGTTGGTTTGTCTGTCTTCATCTGGTATTTGGCATATTTTCCTGTATTTCATGAGAACAGACAACTAGGCATGTTCCAGTCAGGCCAAGTGTCCATTTAGTTTCATACTCTTTCCAAAGGCAGCTAGTAAACATGCTTAGGAAGAAAAATATAAGAAATGCTTATAATATATGTAGTAATTCTTTCCCATGGTTAGGTCCCTTAATTAGTGGTTTAGTAGTGTCCTTTGTTGAACACAGGCATTTGTGTTTTCAATAACCAGCAGTGGCTCTGTCATTCAAGAATTTAGGAGGGTTTTTTGAGTCAATTTGTCCATTATGTGTGTCCAGTGTCTTGATGCAATGATTCCATAATTCAGGTGTAGACTGCGAGGAAAAAGCATTTACTGGTTTATTACAGATCTATTGTTATAGTAACCTGTCCACTGGATTTTGTTGTGAGAAATGGATCCTTGTTGATTTTTCCATGCATCAGTCATTCTGTCAACCTCTTGTATGCTTCTTCTTGGTGTTTTTTCTTTGCTGAAGGCTTCCAATCACTTTAGACTTGGAAGGTTTGACAGTCTTTTGATGAAGAGTCAATCTCACAATACTGTGAAAGCACCACCATCCACTTGGTCGCCAAAGCACTGAAATTTTTCGCTTTGTTATCAATAAAACTGAGTGAAAATTTCTTTAATTAACTAAGATCCTATGAATTATGGGTTAGATGAAAAATATAAATTAAGGAGGAACAAGATTGTAGATCTGAAAATTATGATAATTTCTACAAGTAGTATAATACTGAAGTTCCTTCCTTTGTGTGCTGTACATAGTCACTAACAGTGGCTGCTGTTATTTGATGAAAGTTATTTCCACAGGCATTTTTTGGTGCCAAAAGCACTTGTAACAACTGTGTTTTTATGGTTTCTCCCTTTATTTTTATGTAAAAATTGGAGAATAATGAAGGCAATCTTATTATAGCATTTTACTTTGTTTGAAAAACATGTTGACAGACAGCTGGTGAGGCTGAGATACAAATTTGGTTAAATAAATTTCATTTAAATAGGAGCAAAATTACTCTAAAATTAAGGAAACCCCAAACACTTGCCTTTCATTCCAAATAAAATCATCCATTTACCTGGTCATGAACTGGATCTGAATTGTGACCAGTCTATTGAGCATATAAAAGAACTCCTCTCCAGGTGTCCTGGCTGTCCTTTTGTGCCTCTTGTTTTCCCTATTGGCCAGCATATGAGCCTGTCTGTGGTTTATCAGATGGCCCTATTAGTCCCCATCCAGCAATACTGCATCTTTACAGCCTTGCATGAAGGAGTAAGTGTATTTGGAATACAGTGGTGGAAAGGGCACTGTGGGTGTTTGTTGTGGAAGCTTTGGTTTGTGCATCAGCACTGTGCAGTGCAGAAGGTTACGGAACAGGGAGCAGTGGGAAGGGCTGGACATTGCAGCACTGCTGATTGTGAGCACGTTGAGCATGAAGTGGGGGGTGCTGGGAGAAAATTCAACAGAGAGGCTCTTGGGACATGGTGAAGAAGTGTTGAGTCCTCTTTAGTGTTTCACTTCTGCCTGGAAATTGCATAATTCTGTGGTGATAAGGGATAAGGAGCGTACATAGCGCAGAGACCTTCCTGCCAGTGTAATTTGTGCAGTCCTGATGCAAGGCATTGTCCTGGGTTTCTGTCCTGGGATCTGTAGGTGCTTCTTTCTCTATGTAATTTTCCTGTTCAGCCACCAGCAGAAAGACCAGCAGACTTCTCAAAGCTTGATCAACTGTGAAGCATGAAGCTGACAACAGTAAGCTTCATTAGTAGAGGAGCTCATGGATCTGGTTGCTTTAATTAGTTTTCCATAACTGAAGAAATCTTTACCGTATAAGGGTTTATTTCAGATGCAAGTTTTCCATAGCAGACAAACACTATAAATTTTAACTAAAATAATTCAGACTCCTCTAAAATTCGATGAAATAGGCTCTCTTTGTTTTGAGTGATTTCTTCATATATTGTATTAGAAGCCTTAGTGTGAGAAGGATTGGAGAGATGACTTATCTGGCCTTGCTAGGTTGCGTGAAAGAAACTGTATATTGTGCAGTTTTCAACTACAGGCTAGAAGTTCGAAGTCTGTGTTGACCCTGTGATGGAGCTACATACTTCAAAGAATTTCGAGGAAAGAATTCCAGAATGCAGAACTGGCCAGGTTGGCAGGCAAAAGGTGGGACAAATATGTAGCTCGTTGTGAAAAACTAAATTTAAAGTCAGAAAACTGTTTTATGGGTCTTTCCTCTGTACATTTATCAATGCTGTTTTGATTTACAGAAGTCAAAAGCAAATGATGAATTTTACCATTAGTCTGGCAAAAGCACAGACTAATGCTTTCTAGTCCTGTGATTATAAATGATAAGCTAAAATATGTGGGTTTTTTTAGTGAATAGCTTGTACTCTTATCTAATAATTCACACTGTGTTAAAGTTAAGAGTATTACAATCCATCAGCTCTTCTCTGTTTGAAATTGTAAAATGTTCCTTCTCTTTGGAAATGGAGAATTCTGTCTGACAAAGCTTATAAACCTTGAATTTAGTATAATAATTAAATTTTCTTTGTCTTTCAAAGTGAAGTCAATTCTCCAGTAGCCAGTAATAGCCTAAAGTTATTCACACAGAAGCCAGAGCAGTTGAATTAAAGCAGTATTTAGCACTTTCAAAAATTTACTTATCATATATAACATTTTTGTTGTTGCTTTAGAGGTTGGATTATTTTTTGGGTAGCCAAGTGATTTCATATTATAGTTTTATACTTTCTTTGCTGTTGAAAAATACCAATCAAAGAGCAGTGGTTTGGGTGGGGGGATCTTTGGAGCCTTGTTTCTAGGCATTGTTCCAAAGTACACAGCTAAAATACTTCGTAGATCTTGTTTAGAGCATGGCCTTTAATGGAAGATCACTTTAAGATCATGTTAAGTCTTTTTTGTGCAATTTTGCAAATACTTGATGTTTGTTCTTTCCTTCAAACTCAACATGACATTTCAGTGGTGGAGCTGGCTGTTAAAAATACATAGCTTGTCCTGCATACTCTGCTTTAAAATGGACCAGAGAGCCTGTCAATTTTTTTCTGAACATGTGATGCTTTTGAAGAAAATGAAAGAAAGCGGAGAGCACATGAGAACTAATTGTACAGAAGGCTCAAGGTATTATCTTGCTGTAATAAATGTGGAGGGCTTCCTTTGGACTGTTTTGGTAAGGTTGTACCCTGATCTGCTCCTCAGTGCCCATGACTGAGATTTATGATGCGTGGTAGATGCCTTTAGGCAGAGAATGAGCAGTCAGCTTTTCATTAATATGTAACAGAGAGACTAGTGGGAACGTTGTTCCCATGCTGTGGAGAGCTTATAGTGAATTCCTTCAATGTTAAGCAAGATAAAAATAGTTCTCCAGAAAATGTAAGCTTTAGCTAAGCCCTTTGTTTTCTGAACATACATTAGAACAGAGTTTAAAACTATGTAATGAAAGTAAAAAGAGCATCACATATGGTCCCTCTCTGTATTGTAATCTTGAAATTATTAAGCTGTTGAATACATTTAAGTAAAGATTTAAAATTGATCAGTAGTATTTGTATAGCACTGGGCAATTTGTTTCTGTGCAATCTAAAGGTTATGTTAGAAAACTCTTATGGTTTTATAAGCTTATAATCTTTGCAACTATTTGTATGTCCCCTTTCTGTATATTGATTCTATGAGGGGACTTGAGTGGAAGAGCTGGCCTATCTGTCTGCAAGTAGGTGACTTGCTGAATGAATCCAGTGGCTCCTGATGGGCAGAGCAAAGGAAGAATTACACACTGGATAAGACCAGTTTCCTTTGCTGCTGTTTGGAGGCATAAAGTTTCCACAAATTTTATTTTCCACAGGAAAGGGAACAAAGATGCAAGCCATTGATACAGTCCTTTAAAAACAGTGGTGGAACGGGTCATGGAGGGTGGGTTGCCAGAATGGAGAGGGAGAGAGAACAGCTGTTGAAAGGAGCAGAGATGTTGTAGCTGAGGGGCCAAACACAGCTGAAGGAGGCTGGTTGCAAGCAGAATGAAAGCTTCTAAAAAGCAAACAGTGCTTGAGGCATCTTGGCTATACATTAATGTTTTGATCTGGTCTCCAGGTACATTCAGGTATGGGAGAATCACAGGCAATATATGTGTATAGTCTATAATATTTCTGTGAAAATAGAATGTGTTTGTATTCTTTTTTAAGTCAATTTTTAAAATATAGGTCTCTTCCTTGCCTCTTAGAACAAAGATGTTAAAAGGCTGGAGGAAATTGCATAGGTATGTTTCAGCCTCTGCATCTCCTTGAGGAGTAAATGGTCCATGACAAGGATGTCGAGGGGAAGAAACCTTTTCCCAATGATCTCATACTTTACTGGCTTGGAAGTGAAGCCAGAACTGTAACCCTTTCCTGAAAAAAGAAAATACTGCATTATTGTTTTGCAAAGGAAAAGAAAAAAAAAACAAACCCCAAATATTACTTGATTATTAAGATGCTGTTCTGCTCCCCATGTGTGTGGTCAATGAATCATTAGGGGACTTGGCTGTGAAGGTGTGTTTCTGTCCTTGCTTTGTGGTGGTTCAGATTGTCCCATCTCTCCTGGCCAGAGGGGCTGGAACTGGCTTGGTCTTTAGCATGCGGCCACTCTGTCTGGTCCTACTGAAGCTGTGCCAGTGCACAGCTGGGAGCTCATCCCCTCTTGGTGTGGTGGAGAAAGGGATGTTGGCCCTGACTGTGTTACTAGCACTGAAGGAGAACAGAATGGAGATCTCGTCTCTATTGCAGACACAGTTCTTATGGCCCTGAACACTGAACAGTGGCAGACCTCTGTGGATCTCATGTTGATCTAAACATTTGCTTTTTGTATTTGTATTGGGGGGGATGTGAGACAGGAAATTGCTGCAAGCCGACCTAGTATCACAAATTTAACCTGGTATGTGTGTCCATGAAAGGATATGCATTAGCTTACAGTTACTAAACCAGTTTTACTTTGCTGGCCTAGTTTCCCAGGGCAAAGCATACTTTTGAAATCACTGTGGCAGCTGGTTATGATTGGTTTTGGTGGCTGCAGCATAGTTTGTGTCTGAATTTAGGAAGAAAGGAAAGGAAAATAATAGGTGTGAAGTTAAGCTGCATAACATATAAAATGCACAGCATAATATGCATATCAGAACATCTCAGCTAGGTGAATTTTTATGATGTTAGATATTTGAATAGAGTTGCTGTCACTCACCTGGCTGAGAGTCTCACCTTGGCTGTCAGGCAAACAGAAATCCTTAATTGATTTTTGGTGTAATACTAAGAAATAGCAAAGATGCATTTAGCAGAAAAACTCTTCCTTAAAATTCAAGCAGGAAATAAGTGGAAATCCCATTGACATTGTGTTGAACCAGGAAAGTACTCTTAATTTACAGATATTGTTCTGACTGAATACAGAAATTTATTTGTTTTGTAAAAGGTAGTAGAAATACTTAATTTAAAAACTGGGACAGTGTAAGCATATTGCTTGCCCGAAACACTTCAGTGAAGGAAGTGTGTCATTCCTGCTTTCCTAGAAATTAATGTTTTACTTTAAGTAGTAGTAATTTACACAACCTATGTATTCAATAAGCAATATAAACTGTAAAGGACTAAAAGGGGTTTGTTTGTCCTTCCTCATGATGAGTGTCTTTCATCTCTTTACTGCACACAGCCTCAATTACTAAAGAGTTGTATTCTTCTATATGAAAAAACACTAGTAGCAATTTCATGTTTTCTCATTCTCAAGCAATAGCTTTAAGTATCAACTCTTACTGTTTATTACTTATGTTAATTGTGTCTTAAAATTCATACTTGACTGCTGCAAAAATATGGCATAGCAAGATGCCATGAAAACTTTTTTTTGTAGGAATATTAACCATTTCTTTGGCTCCATGATTGTAGGAGTATTAATATCTTCTTGCCCCATGGTTGGCCTCACAACGTTCCTGCACAAGTCTCGAAGTTGTTCTGTTTTCTGCTGGAAATGTTAAGCATAACTATCATCTTGTGCTGAATTTTATTACAAATACTTTTGTTTTATAATCTAGACAAAATCTGTTTTATATAGATATTCATGAAATGGGTGATTAAAGAGATGGATTTTTACTCCTCTTTGCCTTTATAAGTAATGAAGCAAATTCTGCCACTATTTTTCCTTCTCATTCTATTTTTCAAATAATTTTCTAAATGTTAAATAACCTTATGACATTTCCACTTTAGATAATCCATGCCACAAATTGAAAAAACTTTACTCCAAAGTTAAGGTTCAGAAGAATTTTTGAACAAGGTTGTCTTTTCATGCAGATAGAAAGATGGGAGTAGCCTATCAGTCTAGGACAAGGTTCCCAAAGAAATGGACATTTTCCATAGAGCTGAAAGAAAAAATAAACAAAATTTTTGTCTGTGACTAGACTGTTGATATAGAGATGAGTTGGTATAGAGATGAGTTCTTGGCCCACAGGTTCTTTAGTACTGCAGATTAGATTTACCTGTCTGAAAGGCATTTTTGCATTTATATCCAACCAGTTCATTGCTGTTAAGGACTTCTTTATGTCTTGTCCACATACTGTTGGATCACAGAATCACAGGTGTGAAGATGCAGAATATCTTCCAGGGTCATCATCAGACAGCAACTCTTGGGCTGTCCATTATTCTCAGTCTTCAGCAGTTTATTGTCTTGGCAATTCAGTCCTTTGAATGTGAGGGAACATTAAACAAAACTCTGAAAAATTCTCAGTAAGCACAGCTTTGCCTTTCAGGCAGACTGTGGTGCTGCAATATAGTCTGACCAAAAAAGGCACACTACAGTAGTAATTTCCTTGCATGTTAGTAATTTAATTGTTTGATGCTAGGTAGTTAATACTATTTGTTAAACTAAAGCTTTAGATGAACTAAAATTCAATAAAAGGAATTTTGGCTACAATGCTAAGATAAACCTGAAAATTATGACTACTTACTTTAACCAAGAACCTGCTTTTTGTAGCCTACCATTATTATTTTAAATAAATGTAATTTTACAGAAGCTTCACAGAGCTTCTGATTTTGAAGATGCAGAAAGAGATGGTTTCTATTTTCCTTGTTCAGTAGTAGCAACTACCTCTGAATTTCATTCTTGCTAGCTGATAATTTTAGGCAATGAATTTTAACAAGCCAGATATGATATGCATCTCAATGAAAAACCCCAGATATGACTAAAGGATAGGTGAAACTACATCCATGGCCTCTCAGGTTCTTTACTTTTGGTCCACTTTAATGGACTTTTAATATTGTGAGAAGCAGTGATTGAGGGATCCAGAGTGAGCAGGAGGAACATACCCTGATTAGGCTTTTAAAATCACAAATAAATATTTTTGGAGTTTGAGTGTCATGTGATGACAGAAATATTGAGTGTTATTTAGAAAGATTAGAGAAAATGAAGTAGCATTTAGTTAATTAATATTTGATTCTATTCATTAAAAAAATACTTGTTTCAGGAGCAGTATGCTCCTGATTGAGTCTGTGGGAAGCCATTATATTAGGCACAGAGATTTGAGAGCCAAGCATAATAGCAATATATGCTGTCATCTCATCCAAAACTACTTGTCTTTCATTAAAAGCTATAGGTTATATTATTATAGGTTTAGGCTATAAGAGTTAAAAAAAAAAGAGATTAAACCCTTCTTTTAGACATACTGTCTTTCAGAAGAACATGTGTTGTAGATAACTATATGTACTATATATAACCTGTTGTAAGAGGTAGTAATTCACATAAATATCTGAGAGAAATGTTACAAATGCCTGAAATATACATATAGAAATTAATATTATTTACTTTCTTAGGCTCTTTTTAAATTCAGTTGAATTTTAAGTTAAATACAATCTTTCATCAATGTGCTTATGATTAGTCTCTCTCTAAAACCACTTTTACCATCTAAAGTATTTTTAACAGAAATATCATAGAATGGTTTGAGTTGGAAGGGTCCTTTAAAAATCATCTATTTCCAACCCCCTGCCATGGCCAGGGGCACTTTCCATTAGACCAGGTTGCTGAACACTTCCAGGAATGGGACATTCACAATCTCTCTGGGCAACCTGTTCCAGTGTCTCACCACCTTCAAAGGAAAGAATTTCTTTCTAACATCTAATCTAAATTTCTCTTTTAGTTTAAAACCATTCCCCTTGTCCCTATCACTATGTGCTTGTGTAAAAAGTCACTCTCCCTCCTTTTTATCAGCCCCTTGTAAGTGCTGAAATATTGCAGATACACAGTATTCAGAAGACAAAGAGAGGACAGATACTCCTAAATTACTGATTTTTTTTAAGTAGCATTTTCTCTATATGACTTGCAATTTTGCAAGCTTGAGCACTGCACCTGGGTGGAGAATCTTGAATGGTATTATCTGGATGAACTTTGTTTCCAGAAAATGGGAAGAAGTTGCAGAAACTTGGCAGTGTTTATTCTAGCATATTCTAGTTTTCTGTGCATTCAGTGTTTGTGGAGACTATCCTGCCTATGACTAGTAAAGACACATAGCTCCTGTTAGTGAAAACTGTCTTCCTCTTACATGCAGCTTGTGTTTCTGATGTCCATCCTCAATCCTTATCCTTCAGCAAAGGTCACAAAATGTTGAGGGGCCTGAAGCATCTTGCCTACAAGGAGTTGAGCCTGTTTAGTCTAGAGAAGAGGACACTGAGAGGGGATCTCCTCAATACATATAAATATCTGAAAGGTAGGTGCAAGGAGGATGGTACCAATCTTTTCAGTGGTGCCAAGATGCTGCACAAGGACCAGTGGCAAAAAACACAGGAAGTTCCACCTTGATATGAGGAAGAACTTTATATTGAGGGTGGCTGACCACTGAACAGGTCACCCAGGAAGACCATGGAGTCTTCCTCTCTAGAGAAATTCAAAACCTGCACGTTCCTGTGTCCCATACTTTGGCAGGGGGTGTTGGACCAAGATGATCTCCAGAACTGCCTTCCACTTTAACTGTTTTGTGATTATGTGATTTTTGTGAGTGCATCGTTATATGTAAACCAAGAGTTTTGTTCTTTGATGAATTTAGTTTCTGCCATGCTTCTAGATTAGTCTCTATAGCAGCCTGCTTCTTCCTTAAAAATTAAAAAATGAAATTGATGGATCCCAGCTCTCTGAGATATCTTAGTGACTTTGATTCATAATTTGGAAGATGAAAACAGCTTTTAGGATCTTAATGGTGTGTGCCCTAGCTATTGAAAAGATGTTTAATATTCTTGTGAGACTTCATATTATTTAAGACTCTGTATAGATAGGTAGTAGTTCTCTCTGATTTCTTGTGGCCAGTAAGAACCCCATCTTTGAGAGCTGTCATTTTCTATTTGTTTAAATAACCGGAAGAAAACCTGCTGTAAGTTTTTGATCTATTTCAAAAAGCCTGGGTTAAAGCTTTTTATATATAAGTAGATTCCATGTTTTACACATATGTACATTTGGCTGATGTGTTAATGGAAGACTTTTAGAGTTTCAAAGAAACTGAAGATGCCATTTTGCACAAGAAAGCAATTTTTCAAAGTCAAAGTAGTACTCCATTCTCAAAAAAAAAAAAATTAGAATAACTAGCCTTGTTGTTGCTCAGTTTAGTTATTGTTATAATAGAAGTGAAGGTGGTGTTGAGCATTTGACAAGTTCCTCAATATATGTGATAGAATGTCATTCTGTGTTGAATACCTGTCATCTTTTGTAGATACAAAAAGAGGAATTGGTTCAGCTTTGCACATCAGTGCTCCTTTAATACAAATTCTCCATTGATTTTTCTTCATTGTTATTCACGTATTGGTGGGGAGTAAAATTAAATTCCAAACCACTGTCTTCCCTAATGTAAAGTAAAAACAAACTATTTTCTTGGTTCCCATTTTATTTTATTTCCTCAATTTGTTCTTTATTGCTTTGTGTTCATTCCTTACTTCATAGGAGTCATTAAATAGCTGCTGTGATTTTTTAAGAAGATGTGAAGGGACTTGAACAGGAATTTATTTTCTGTCTCAGGATATTAAAATCAATTTGATGGCTACATGTTATGGTGCTTTTCCTCCTTCCCCCACTGATGGAAACATGAGTGGTTTAATCTAGCCCCAAATTGCTCTATGGAAACCCTTTGCTCTTAAGTCTAAAAACTTAGTGCAATCATTTTCATTTGACTGTGAATAATTTTATAAAAATACTGGATCAAGTTTTGAGCTTCGGGTCCCTACTGATACATTAAATTCTTCATGGTATTGGCAGGGAAGAAGCAGGGGACCTTTCTTTAGCTGGATAAATAGGAGAAGTGTCAACTCCAGATGCCTGAGGGAGAGACTCCAGACAAGCTTTAGTACAATTACAGAAGGACAAAGTGGAAGAGACCCATGGGACTTGTATGTGTACTGAATTTCGTTTAGCTTTTTGGTCACAATTGGAGAAAAGTCCTGTTGCAGTCTTTAAAGTGGGTATGCTTGTAGCCTTTTGGGTATAAATATGGGGTTGTGGCACATATATGCAGTAGTATTTTAGGAAATGGTGTTGGCAGAGGGTACTCAAGTTAAAAAAATAAAAATACCTCTCTTTCAGTGCCCACAGCACATGGAAGAGTCAAGACCCTTCCTTGGGACATTTCCCAGTAGCTGAAGTGGACTTGCATGGGACTGGTGCATAACTCAAGCAACATGGATGCTTAGCTTTGGTGCTGTCCTGACATAAGCAGGATTGTATGTGTAGCAGGGAATTTCATTTGTTCACCTGATACTCTCTGCAGACAGTTAGTAACATTTCTGATCTCTACTTGCCTCAGAAAGCCTTCAGTGATTCTTTACATAAACATATTTATAATCATAGAATAAAACTCAAAGTCATTATTGTTTGCAGTATGTTGATGGGCATGGCAATCGGATCTGCGTAACCTGCCTATTTTTTCTGTATAAATAAGAATATTTATTGTATTTTAAGCTTTAGCCAAGCCATATTGCTTATCCTTTTAATGTTGTAGTGACTTTAGTTCAGATTTGTTAGGAACATTTCTTTGAAAGCACAATGCTGTTTGATCACATGCTCTGCATTATAAATCTTGCTTTTCTGATGCTCTCTGTTACATAATGAAAATTAGAATTTATAATTATAACATGCAATGCATCCTCTTCATGCCTTCTAATTCATGTAATTGGTTATCATATGAATTTTAAATGACTGTCCTAATTGTCACCAATTGTGTTGAGCAGAATACTTTTAGAACCCATCACTGTCCTTTTCTGTAGAAGATGGACCTTTTTTTCCTTATCTGAATAACTTATTTTTACATAAATTATATTGATTCTGTTATTTGAACTCCATTTCTTCCACACCTTTTCTGTGTTTTCATTTTAGGAAGTTTCTGTGTTTCTCATTTTTGTTCTTCATCTGCTCCATCTGCTGTGACACACTGGTGACATGGAGCAGTTACCCAGGTTTAACCTGGTTTCCACTCTCACTAGTACTGGGGAGTGTGGGGAGTGTGTGTGTCACAGAACTCAAAATAAGGACTCTTCTTATTTTACAAATAAAGTGTTATGATTTTGTTTGGTTGTTTGGGTTGGGTATTTTTGGAGTTTTTTTGAGCTTCTGTTTTAATCTGTATTTTTCATCATAATGATTGTGTAGGAATGTTTGAAAACACCTTTTCCAATGCAAGGTAATTCCATATCTCAGGCATGTGCCCTTTTAAGAAAACACCAAATATTTGGAAGGTTACAGTACCATGGTAGCCCTTGGCAGCAGTATCTGGTTTCTCTGTGTGTGACCGGACTGAAATTTTGGCCCTTGCCTCTCTGGGGCATTCTTATATACAGCTAACTAATAGATACAGAATCACAGAATATTCTGAGTTGCAAGGGGACCCACAAGTATCATCAAGTCCAGCTCTTCAGTGAATGGCCCGTTAGAAGGTCAAACACACAGCCTTGGCACCATGCTCTGACAAAATGAGCTAATCTCAGCAGTTTACTTTAATCCCAGAATTAATTAGAAGATATTTTTTAAAAATGGTGTCTTTCATCTACCCTGAGACCTCCCTGTGAAGTTTTCTCAGTCAGTGTAGATAATGTAACTCTTGTGCTTGTTGTATGTGGAGGTCAGATGAAGGTCCAAGGTGGTATCATAAGACCATAAATAAAGTAGTTAGAAGTATCTGGTCAGTAGAAATATTAGGCCAGTTGACTAAAATACAGAGGAAATTTGGATGGATGTTTTCATAATTTCTACTGCTCTTTGTCTTGAGGACTTACTGGAGGAAGCACTTGTTATATTTAATGGCTATTAGTGGGTCGTTTGTTTTGTAATTTGTTCCATCATTTCTTGAGCAAACATGGAACTAAGCATTCAGAGCAAACTGGCAGATGTCTTTAGTATAACTGTGTAGTTATAGAAAAAGTGATTTCTTGAGCCTGACATTTCCCAACATGCTTTGATGTTGTCTGCACTTGTTTTGGCAAGTACAGTGAAGAGTTGATATTTAGTCTTCCTTTCTGTGCTTATCCACATTTTCTAGGGATCAAAAGAAAATTCACACATATCACTTGAATCTGTGATCTGTTCAAAGGATGCCAACTGTCATACTGTTACAGCCCTGAACATTCTCTTGCTACTACAGTGCTCCATGACAAAACAATGTATTTTGTGTGTTCTGCTTCTGCATAACTTTTAAAAGTTACCTGAATTCATAAAATGAATTTTTGCTGACTGGGTAGAATACTGGGATGTCAAGTGATGATCTTTAGGAAGAAAGTCTAGATTTTGCTTTGCTTAGTTATAGATGATGACTTCTTAAGAATGTATTAATAATTTCCATCTGAGAGCATCTTACTCATTTATCTTACTTAGAAAAGCAACAAAAACATTTAGCAAAAAAAGCTTCTTAGACCCATGGTGTTTTGCACTTTGGGATACTATTACACATGCTTGCGATTATCTACTCTGCAAACAATTGTCAGAGAACTTCATCTGTTTTCCAAGTCCCACAGAAGAACAGATGTGGAATTAAGTTTCCAACAATGTACTGTTAATCACTTACATCTGGACACGAAACAAACTGGAACTCAGTGGGAACTGATTGGATGCTTTGTTAGTTGAGCATGGAGTGGAGAATTTGCATTGTTCTCAGTCTTCATCCTCTGAACAGCCCTTTTGAAACAGTACTAATATATGAACAAGACAAGGGTCTGTTTCAGATATTTTTATTCAGATCTTTTTAGAAAGCCGAAATCTGAGGGGACCATCTGAATGGAGCTGGACTGTATTATGTGGATAAATATGGAAGAGAGATTGTGTATGTATGTTAAATTTTCATTTATTTGAGAGCTCTTTTAATGCTGTAAAGGATACTGAAAAGTAGCTGCATATCATTTGTGTGCTTTCAAAAACTATTACTTAAACCAGTCAGCTTTGCCTGTAAGAGATTTAAAGTCCATGTTCAATTGCTGGAAAACTGTAAGAAAGCAATTATGTCAGAAAACCTACTCATGTTGTGCTCTAAACCTTAGCATTCATTGGAAAAAAATACTTGAAAAGGCAGCTCATATAACTACTTCAGAAAGCTGGTTTTGGGGGAGAAAGGATCACTATTTGGGGACTCTGAAACTTAGAGCTTCAACTTTACCGAGTTCTTATTATGGATCAGTACATTTGAAGGTCACTGAGACCTAAGTAATCATTGGATTCTTGTTCTTTGAAATATTTTTTCCCTACTTGGTGAGAAAACTCATGGAAAAAGAACTATACTTTTTCCTTGTCTGAGTGCCCTCTGAAATATGTACAGGTCTAGAAAAATAGTACCTCCTCATAGGAATCTGCGTTTTCTGCTGCTGTCAAATTGAATCTGTTGTTAAAATGTGTAGCTTACCTATATGTGATGAATTTCAGTTACTTGATCCTGTGTAGCCTGGAAATAATTTGCTTTCCTGAGCCTTTAAAATAAAATAAAGGGAGTGGGGGTGTGAAGAGAGAATCTAATAAATTTATCATCTCTTAAATCTGATGACCTTGGTTAAACAGACAAGATTATGTCGTATTTCAGGGCTTATAGTAATTCCTTGAAAGTTTTTAAACTCTCTTAGGTGTTTAGCCTTATTTTACATTGTAAGTAAAAAGGCTGTGAACTCAGCTGTGTATGGCTTTTGGCATGAAAATAAGAGTTGCCCCCAAAACTTGAAGATATTAGTAATGATGCATTTTCCTGACTCCCACAAAGTTCTCCGCCTAACTGCCTCATTGGCTATTCCTTAACTTCTCACCTTCAGGTTCATCATTATGTTTATTCTGGTAGTAAGCAAATGGCCAAAGCCAATTAAAATGTTAATTCCTATTGAGATAGCAAAATACAGTTTTTTGAGAGATGGAGAGAACAAAAGGATCTTTCAGAAATGTTTGTTATGTTCTAGAGACATGTTGACTCTTAGCTTGACTTTTAGAGAGATCTGTGAAGCTTAGACCAGAGTTTATATAGTCTTTAAACAAATCTTTCATATGGATTTCCTAAGGCTGTTTTGCTTCTGCTTTGTGAAGTAACCAGTTTCTTGCTTTTCTTTGTTTTTGGAGAGGTCTGCTTGACCTTAATTTTTCATGTTTTCTTTCAAAATAACTTTCTTTAATGGATATTATTTTGTTTATATGCTTTGCAGAAGAAAAAAAGAGATAATAAAATTCAAAATAAACATCTTATACTCCCCATCTCGTTTTTTAGCCTTTGTCTAGAATGAAATAAGTGGCTAAATGTTTCATGTTCTTTAAACATGGCTTTGTGAATGTGGTTGATGTAGATATTGTGTACATTTTCAAGCCTTAATAAATGTAGTTGTCTTCTGCCTTTAATAATCAAAAGCCTGGGATACAGATAATAGATCTGTATGGTGCTGATAGAACTCAAATGAGAAACAGCATTTTTGATGAGTAATACTTTGAGAACATTTTAAATGGGTTTAGATTGCATGTATTGATTTTAACAGGGGGGTTTGAGACAGTTTCAAGCTATTTAATACTTTTTTGTTGAGAAGTGATTGGGAGGTATGCTAATATACTTTAAAAAAAATCTTTGGATGAGAGGGCCTTTAGCAAGAGAGTTTGTTCCCTTGTTACACTTCTGTTGTTCCTCCTATTATGTTTTGTTAATTTGTTAATGTTAATTTTGTGAATTTGTTTCATCATGTCATCAGCCTCTGACATAGAACTAGAGAGTTTTCTTACCTCTGCTCTTTTTCTTGAAAGGTTCTTGTCAAAATCTTCCTTTTTCAGATGATCAAGAACTTATATCTCAGTTTTACTCAGAAATGGATGTTAAATAATAACTTAAAAATTATTTAGAAGTGTTTAAAGGATATTTATAACTTCTTTCAAAGTGCATACTGTGAAGATGTGAAGTCTTTGAAGCGGATGTTACTTACTTCATGAAAAACTAACCTAGATTTTCTGTTTGTATTGCCAGAATATTTCTGAAAAGATTGTTTCTCTAGCAGTGTTTTAAGTAAACTTGCTTCAGAAAAAGCTTAAAATGACAAAAATTTTAAAGGCATAAAAAAGCATCACTGTAGTATGCAAAAGTACAGTTAGTGTATTTTTTAGTTGCTCTTCAATCCCTACCATCCCCATGACTAGTTAATTCTTCCATCTGCAAATTAAATATGCCCTTTAACACTAGCAGTGTTAGCAGTGGCTAGCTCGTTTCCTCTTCCTTGGGTTAGCATCAGAGGCGTGGGTTTGTAAGGTCCAGCTGGAAAAGCATGCTGAATAGAAATGGCTCAGGACTTTCAGAGGTCTGCAGAAAATTCAGGTTGTCCTCCCTAATTCTGTGTTTAGTTGCTTTGTTAGATATCTTGTCCCAAATGTAAGGAAAGTTTAAATGTTAAAGCATGTCTGTTTTTATTTGAGAAGGAGAGAAGGATTTTGCTTAAGTCTTTTTTTAATTTTTTTTTTTAGGATGAAACCACAAAACAATTGGGTTCCTAATTCAGTCATAATGCATCATTACTGGAAAATGCAGGAATGTTATCAGGCAATTTGGGCAGTCTAGTGATTGTTTCATTGATTTGTAATAGTCACATCACCATGATGATACTCTGACTATAATTTTGGCCGGAGTAGGACACTGTGCAGCTGTTGATTTAAAGAGCATGTGTGGTACAGATTAAATAAAAGGATTTGTTAATTGCTTATGATATAACAAAACTCCTCAGTTGCCATCTCTAGACCTTCAGGAAAAGATAACTGTCTTGTCTCCCTTGGCAACATTCTCTTCCACTTCTGCCAGAAGACAGCTTTGTTTGTAAATTTAGGATTTTACAGGCCAGTGTGTGGTAATCTGGGAGCAATAATTCAAATGCTAATAAATACTCATCAAAAGTTGTTACTTATTAAGCCAGCTGACATTTAGGAAGAATAGCCTGAACTTTACAAGTGATTGCTAAGGAGCATGCCACTGGTTAGAGCATTTGATTAGCAACCACATGTCAGGGCTCCAGGGCACTCTTGTGCCTCAACCTTCCCTGAGTCCTGCCCATGCTGTTGCCTGGAGATCCAGAAGTGTATTTTAGCTCAGGGTGGTGCCATCAGTCCGTGTTAGAGCTGTGTTGCCACTCCCCACTGTTATGGTGTTGACCTGGAGTCTGCCTGTGTCTGATGGTCACTGGGCTGCCCATGGGACCCGTCCTTCTCATCATCTGCGTGCAGATAACAGGTTGTTAGGCAGTGCTGGCCCCAGGGTGCCGCTGCTTTCTGAATCACTTCTTGTCTGGTTCTTCTCTCTGGTGGCCGCCTAGAACAGCTCTATGGCCAAAATGGAGCCAAAGAACAATTTTAGTGGCTGTTGATGTACTTAGTAGAGATACTGCTGCAAAGCTTAGGTTGCCTTGAGTTGGTAGAGGGTTGTGCCGAGGAAGACTGAAGCTGTGGTGTAACTCATGGTGCAGCTGTGGGAGGGGGACTTGCGGTTTTGCTTTGTAGTCCCTGTGACTCAAAGATGCAACTCAAGAAGCATGTTGTAAGTGAACTTGTTAAGTGCTTTTACACTGCCTTTAAAATAAACAATTTATGTCCTTTTATCCTCGTGGATAATGCTAAAGATAAGGACTCCCACTGACTTCAGTGAATGTGGGATCAGGCTCATGGCTGATGTTCTATATTGCAAACTTCAAATAAAGATTTATACTTAGCTGAAACAAACCATAGAAGCCAAAACAAATTTTAGATAAGAAATTTACTAGAGCCAAATTTGCATGTTTTTTGCTTTGGTTGCTAATGACTGGCTTGTTTAAGAAATGTAATTTAATTTCTTTACCACTCAGTGTTATTGTATTAGGTAAAAGCTAAGAGGGATCTTTCATGTACAGTGCAGGTCTTTTAATACTTCTGTATTTATTCTGTTTGGTTTTGTGAGAATTTCTAGGATTATAACAATATATTATTTGGTTTAAATATTTTAATGATGTATAAAACTATGCTGTACTGCTTTCTTGGTTAAGGTGGTGCACTGGGAAAACAGGGATCAGTGTATTAGAAGTACATCTGGCTTTTATTAAGTGTAAACTTCAGGACAGGTGCATTAGGGGAAAATATTTTTGTAGTATGAAATAGGATTATTTTTTTTGTTCTCTTTGAAGCAGCTTGTAAATTAAGCTGCTCTATATGACTTTTAAATTTTCTTTAAACTACATACAGATATAGATATATAGCATGATCTTCTAGATTGAACAAATTAGGTAGGTATTAGAAAAAGAAAAACTGGAATCTTTTTTCTTTTGTAGATTTGTGTTAAAGCAAAAATAATGAGCCTGAGAAGAAATGTTAAAAAAATCTGTTATATATCTTGAGCTGTTAGCTTCCTATGGTGTTAAGTATTCTCATTAATTTAGAGGGCAATTTTACTTGTGAGTAGTTTTTTAAACCTCCTATTAGTGTATCCCTAAGGAGCATATTTTTTCCTTCTTGTTTTGCTGTTATTTCTGAAGGTAGCCTTAATGACGCCTATGAAATACTACTTTCTTTTTTCATTTTATTTTATGTTCTACGTTGATAGCAAAAGACAAAGAACCCATTGAACACATTATTTCTATTCATAGTGACATAATTGGTCATACAAACCTTCTTGAAGTAAGCAAATATTTCTTTGATTTCAGTACTTGCTGTTATATAATACATGGAAGTATCACACAGTAGTATATCTGAAGAAAAAGCTAATTGAAAAGGATGTTTTAAGATACAGCAGATATATCTGTGTTCTTTTTTTATAGTATTTGTTCTGAGTAGGCTAAGTATACCCACTTCCTACTGTGTACAAAGACAGGGTATGTGACATGGGAATGTTACCAAACACATTGTGTTCTCTTAGCAGTATGCAGTATATTTGATTCTCCTGTTGACTGTAAATAAGAGAACTTTAAATCAATGGCTCTGCTTTTTTTAGAGACTCTTTCTCCCTTAGTTGTGCTAAGACATTTATCCCTTGGAAATGAAGAAGGAGCTAAAAATGAAGAATGTAGTGTTTCCACCTTTTTCGGAGGGGGTGGAGTTAATGCAACCAAACTTACATCTAGCTGAGTAGAAAGGAAGAAACAGATTTTATGTGGTTTTGCTAGCTGTTGTAGAAATCTGTTTGAGCTATTGCAAAATCTGCAAGACCTCCTGAGAGAAAGAATGAAAGCATACATGTATTTTTCCAGTTTTGATTTGTTTGGGAGGATTTGACGTTTTGCAGCATAACGGAGGTGCCGGTGTGGTGATGGAGTAATGGAAGGTGTGTGGACTGTCTTCTTGTTAGTTTTGTCACAAATGTGGTGACAAAAAGAAGACTTTTAAGATATAATACTTGTTTTCCTCTTTTTTTCAAAGTTTTGGTATTTTTTTAGTTTTTGTGCGCCCATGAGGAAGAACACAGCTGTGCCTTTGGCAAGTGGATGGCTCTGAAAGAGAGGCTTTTCTATAGCATTCTCTGTGCCCTGATCCTGTCTTACCCTGCCTGTACTACTCTTTTTTAGGGAGCTCAGACTCCAAGCAAGGCAATTTTCCATAAAAACACCACCTAATGGATTATGCAGACAATCAGGTTTGTTTACGTGTTCTTAAAATTGATCCTGCATTTTTTGGTACTGAGTTTAAGGAAAACAGTTTGGCCCTTTTTTGTCTTGAAAATAGTCTTTGCCTCTGTTAACACTGCTGTATTTTCATTGCCATGCTAACCGTTTTTGAGACAGAAAAGTTGAAGAAATCACAGCTGCTTGGTCCAGTTGGTGTCTTTGGTGTTGTTCCCTTTTTTGTTCCTGAATGAATATTCGATGTGACAGGAATTCAGAGGCCATTTTAAGCTGTGCTTGACTTTGCAGTGTGCTTAGTACACTTTCCTTTGTCCTCAGAAGCACACTTTGTTGGAAGTTCTGCACCAGCTTTTTCTGTTGTTAAGCCATCTTCACTAAGAGTGAACTGACTTTCTGTCTCGCTTTGTTCATTTATGAACAAAGGTTGTTCATAGATCTTGTCCTGATGAATGTATAAAAATGCAGGTTTTGCTATTACTGTGGGAAATTCTGTATTTCAGTATTGCTGAATCGACCTAACCTTACTTTTGTCACCTTAATTTATTACTTTTTGGTAGTGGGGATACAAAACTGCTCAAGATTTCTGAAAGTGTTGGCTGAAGATGAATAATAGTCTATTTGTAGGATCTTAGCCTGTAGACATATCTCAGGATATTCTTGACCTTCCTTGTTGCCAAGGCTAACTGTTGGCTCATGTTTAGACCACTTTCTGCCCAGATTCCCAGCTCCAGTTAAGGAAGTGTGCTCTGGGTAGCCAGTGCCCAGTATCTCCAAAGTATTAGTCCATCTCAGATACAACAATTCATGTTTGTCCTTGCTTAATTCCATGAAATAGGGTGACAGAAGTTTAGAGGTTAATTTTTGGAATGACCAGGCTATGTAGTTCAGGTTTTTATTGCAGTGGCTTGGGAACTTTTGGATTTCTTCCTAAGTCATATCTGATTTTAAAGGGTTATTATAAATTGCCACAGAATATACAAATAATCTTGAATGGATTTTCATTAGTTAGTAAAATAGAGGAACAGAAAAAGATGTGATTTTGTATGTGCTTAGTTTATGTGTTACTGCTTCATAGAATCACAGGATCACAGGATGATAGTGGTTTGGGTTAGATGGGATCTCAAAGGTTATTGGCTTCCAGCCCCCTGTTATGGGCAGGGACATCCTCTACTAGGCCAGATTTCTCAAAGCCACATCCAACCTGTCCTTGGAAGTTTCAGGGATGGGGTATCCACAACTTCTTAGACCAGCCTGTGCCAGTTCCTCACCACCCTCACAGGAATTTCTTCCTTACATCTAATCTTAACAGCCCTCTTTCAGTCTAAAGCTTCTGCCCCCTGTTCTGTCACTACTTGCTCTTATAAAAAGTCACCCTCTTGCTTTCACTTAGGCCCTCTTCAGGCACTGGAAGTCTACTAGAAGGTCACATAATCACAAAACGGATTTTGTGAGGAAAAGACAAAAGAGTGAGGAAGACTACACAACCTCTCTGGGAAATCTGTTCCAGTTCTCAACCAGCCACAGAGTAAAGAAGTTCTTTCTCGTGTTCGGTGGAATTTCCTGTGCATCAGTTTCTGGCCATTGTCTCTTGTCCTACTGTTTATCACCTCTGAGAAGAACCTGGTCCATTGTCTTGATACCTCCCTTCAGATACTGATTGACATTCATGAGGTCCCCTCTCACTTGTCTCTTCTCGAGACTGGACAGGCCCAGCTCCCTCAGCCTGTCCAGCACTTGGGGGTATTGGCTACTCTTCCCAGCTTTGTATCATCAGTGAATTTGCTGAGGAGACACCTGCCCCTTCATCCAAGCCAGGGATCAATAAGTTAAATAGTACAGCATTTAACCTAGCGGGACACTACTAGGGACAGGCTTCCGGCTAGATTCTGTGACACTGATTGTAACCCTCTGGGATCTGTTGTTCAGCCAGTTCTTGATCCACCACATTGTCCACTCATCCAGCCTACATCCCTGAGTTTGTCTGAGGAAATCTACTGAAGTCAAAGTAGACAATATCCACTGCTCTCCTCCCATCCATCCAGGTGATGGTTTCATTGAAGATGGCAATCAGGTTGGTCAAGGAGGATTTAACTTGAATGAATCCATGCTGACTATTCCTGATCACCCATATGGATAGCCTTCTGAATGAGATGCTCCCATTACCTTTCCAGGGATCGAGGTGAGGGTGACTGGCTGATAGTTCCCAGGATCCTCATTCTTTCGCTTGTTGAACACTAGGTTGACCTTTGCTTTCTTCCATTGTGAGCAGCCTCGCAGTTGTATCTGCAAGCACTTGTAAATGAATCCCATCAGGACATAAGGATTTGTGGATGTCAAGTTTACCTACATGGTCTCTACCTCAATCTTCCTTGACCAAGGGAAAGTCTTCACTCCAGAACTGTTTGACCCTGGTCTCTTGGGTCAGAGAACCCTGAGAGTAGGTCTTGTCAATGAAGACTGAAGCAAAGAAGACATTCAATAAAGTGTCTTCTTCTGCCTTTTCTTCATTTTCTGCTACAAGAGTCCCTCCCTCCATTTAGCAAAAGGACCACATCATTCCTATTTTTCTTTCTTTATTGATGTATTTGAAGAAGTCCTTCTTGTTGTCTTTGACATCCTTGGCCAGATTTAATTCTAGTTTGGCCTTGGCTTTCCTTGTGTCATTTCTTTTAAATTTAACAACCTCTCTGTATTAATTACAAATGGCCAGATCCTGCGTCCATCTCCTGTGTATTTCCTGCCTGCTTACTCTGGATTAATGACAGGAGTTCATTGTTTATCCATGCAGGTCCCTAGTCCTATTTTCCCAATTTCTTGCTCATCAGTATACGTCATTCTTGAGCCTGGAGGAAGACCAACTGTCTTTGACCTCCATTTCCTACAAAGCCTGTTCCATTGGATTCTTCTAATAAGATTCCGAAAGCCCATGGTTACAATTTTACTTGCTGTCCTGCTCTCTCCTCACGAGATATTGAACTTCAGAATCTCATTGTTACTGCAGCCAAGGCTGCCCCCAGCCTTCACACCTCCAATGAGGCCTTCCCTACTTCTTAAATGAGTTTGAACATCACAGCATTCCTCGTAGGATCCCCTGCTGTGACAGGCACTTGTCATAAATGCTTTCCAGGAATTTCCTGGACTGTTTTTGGGGCTACTTCCAGCTGTTTGTAGAAGGTCTCATTTGCTTCCTCCTGATCAGGTGGCCTGTAGGAAACACCCCAGAGTCTCCAGGCTGAAGAATTCCAGCACACTTAGCCTGTCCTCACAGTGCGTGTTCTCCAGCCCTCCTCTGGACTCAGTTCAGCAGGTCCACGTATTTCTGGTGCTGGGGGCACCAGAGCTGGATGCAGTACTGCAGGTGAGGTTTCACAAGAAGAGAACTAATAGATATAATTTCCCTCTTATCCTGGCCATACTGCTTTGGATGCAGTCCAGGATACAATTGGCTTTCTGGGCTTCAAGTTCAGATGGTGCTTCAAGTGCTGTTGTATCATCAACAGCCCCAGTTCATTCTTCTTAGGACTTCTCTCAATCCACTTTCCACCCAGACTATACTTGTGCTTGAGATTGCCCTGACCCATGTACAAGACCTTTATACTTAGCCTTGTTGAGCTTGAACTTTGCGCAGGCCACCCTCTCAAGCCTATCATGTTCCCTCTGGATGTCATCCCTGCCCTCCAGTGTCTTGGCCACACATTGTGACATCATCAAACTTACTGAGGTGTGCTCAGTCCCACTGTCCATGTCCCTGACAAAGACATTAGACAGTAGTGGTCCCAAAAGCAACATCTGAGGAGCACCACCAGCACTGGTCTCCACTTGGACATGATTTTTGAATGCCAACTCTTTGACTGCAACCATCTAGACAATTCCTTATCCACTGAGTGGTCTATCTGTCAAATCCACATCTCTCTAATCTAGGGAAAAGGACTACATCAGATATTTTTCACAAGTCCAAGTATGTGAAATCAGTTCTTCTTTCCTCTTCTATGACAGTATAATCCCGTCATAGAAGGCCAGATTGATTAGACATAATTTGCCCTTTGTGAAACCATGTTGACTGCCACCAGTCATCTCCTTATTTTCCATCTGACTTAGCATAGTTTCCAGGAAGATCTTCTTCATTGTCTTGGTGGGCACATAGGTGAGAATGATTGGCCTGTAGTCTTACTCTTCTTCCCCTTTTGTTTTTTTAAACAGATGTTACAATTCCCTTTTTCCAGTCAATGGGAACTTCACCAGACTGCCACAACTTCTCAAATGTGATGGATAATGGCCTGTTTCCTCAGAATGTATCTCATCATTCTGAGAAGTCCATTCTAATGGACTTCTGCACCATTAGGTTCCATGGACTTGTGCACCTTCAGTTCCTGAGGATGGTTGCAAACCTGATCTTGTCCTACAGTGTGTGGTTTCTCACTCAGCCTTTCCTCAGAAGAAAAATACTCCAGTCCCCTAACCAGTCCCCTGCAGTCTACAACTTCCTCACAAGTTGAATTGGATAAGTGTTGATCTCTTTGCTGAGCAGTGATATGATACGGGAAACTGGCAGGAAGCTGTGTTTCCTGGATATCAGGAAAAGGTTCTTCACTCTGAGGGCGGCTGGGCACTGGAACAAGCTCCCCAGTGGTCAAAGCACCAAGCCTAACAGAGTTCAGAAAGTGTTTGAACAATGCTCTCAGTCATATGGAGTGATTTTGGGGATTATCCTGTGCAGAGCCAGGAGCTGGACTCTACTTGTGGGTTCCTTCCACCTCAGGATATTCTATGATACTATGATGATCTTTGTAGTCCTTCACTGGACCCTCTCCAGTAGTTTCATGTCTTTCTTAGCCTTCTGCAATTGGAGCAGTGTAGCTGGAGCACTTGCAGTGAAAACCGAGGCAAAAAAATTCATAGAGCACCTCAGCTTTCTTCATGGGTAACCACATTTCCTGTTCCCTTGCAGAGAGGGACCACATTTTTCCATCTTGCTTTTATCACCAACACACCTGTAGAAGCTTTTCTTGTTGTTCTTGATGTCTCTGGAGAGGTTTAATTCCATCAGAGCTCTAGCTTTCCTAGCCTTATCTCTGGCTTCTCAGGCATTCTCTTTGTATTCCTCCCAGACTACCTGTCCATGCTTCTGCCCTTTGGTTTTTATCTGTCTGTGAGCTCCTTGTTCATCCATGCAGACCTGGCATTTCTGCCTCGCTTCCTTGTTGGGATGTAGTCCCTGAGCCTGGAGGAGGTGATTCTTGAATATTAGTGAGTTTTCTTGGGCCTTTCTCCCAGCCAGAGCTTTATCCCATGGCTACTTCACCAGACAGATCCCTGAAGACTCTCAAGTCTACCCTCCTGAAGTCCAGGGTTTGTGCTTTTTCTTAGTGCCTTCATGGTTGGAGTAATGTCTAGAATGTTTCTAGCCAAGCAAAAGTGGCTTGGTAGTGAAATGTTATCCATGTGCATATAATCTCTTACAAGCAACATTTTTACCATTCCAGCCATCAGTACTACTTGTGAATATTGTTTTGATGTTTTTGTCCCTGTACCTTTCTTATATTTTGCTTCAATTATTTCTATAGGTATTGCCAGGCATCTGAAGTGGTTGAGTAAGACCTAAAGATTTGGAACAGTGGTGAGTAAATGAAATTCTGATCATATTTTCTGTGTTTTCACATGCTAAAGTTTTACTACTGTGAAGGAAAGATGAAAGATGTTCAGTAGTTTGTACCTTTTGAATATTTTCTTCTGAGCACCAAGTTCCTGTTCAGAACATTCAGACAACTTTTTTAAGCAGAAATTTTAAGAAGGTCAGGATGAGGTAGTCTCATTGGCTGATCTTGGTAAATGGAGGCTCTCCTCATATCACCCTGACTTTGAAAAAACTTTAAAGTAACAGTTTAACCTATACTTATTGAAGTGGTAACTTGACCTATGGTATTAAAATAATGATGCCTGAATTGGCTTTTTGGTGTAATGCAATTTTATATATTTAGCAGGTGAGAATTCTAGAATATCTGAAGTAAGTTAATAAATTACTTACTGAATTCAACTTACAAGCCGAATCCTTTTTTCTTTAATCTGCAATCTTTTTAGTTTTTAACTCTGCTTCTGCAAACTGTGGTATCCTTTGTAAAGTTATTCTCCTGATCCCCTATGCTTGTCACTGATTCTTTGCACTGTGTGTGCCAAATATGTATAATTTTGACTAGAGAAGAGTGCAAGAAGGATCTAAGGAAGAACTTTAAAAACTTCAAATACTTTAAAAATTGAGTTTTGTAATCTTTTTATAAATACATTATTTGCACTTCCCTGTCTGTAGGTGTTGGCTGTCAAAGAGAACCTTATAAATGCACAGATAAAATCAGTGTTACTTGTGGTTAATAATCATGTAACAGAAGAGAATCATAGAATCATTAAGATTGGAAAAGACCTCCAGCATCATGGAATCCAACCTTTGACCAAACACCACCATATTATCTAAGGACACACAGTGCCACATGCAGTTGTTTCTTGAACACTTCCAGTGAAGGAATCCCTGTGGAAACCATTCCAGTGTTTAACCACCTTTTAAGCCATACAATCCTTCCTGATGTCCAACCTGAACCTTCCCTTGATGTAGTTTGAAGCCATTTCCTCTTGTTGCTGGGTCCTAGGAAAAGAGGCCAAAGGAAGAAGAGTAAAATGATATCTCCAAAAAGCAATTGCATTTTCTTATCAAGAGATAGTTATTTGGAGTAATGTAATGTTTCTAGTTCTCTGGTTTCTATGGCAGGGCCAATTTATTAGAAATATTTAATATTTAAGGGATTTTGTTGATTTCAGTACTGTTGGCAGCAAGTGTTTAGAACCCATGTATTTTGTTCCATGTGCTGGTGACCAATGGAGTGAAAAGCCTTTGCCTTGTTTTTTTTTTTTTTTTTTTTTCCCTGTAATGGCCTCTGAAAAGTATGTTTGCTCTTAATTAAATTAGCCTTTAGTTACAACTTGGAAGGCATCTATCAGTTTAGAATATTTGTATTCATGTGGGTCTATATTTACTATATCCTCTCTATTTCTGCTAGTATTTAACTAGAAAAACTAGATAAGTGAATTTAAAGTTTTTCAGTTAGTTCTGTATAATTCTTTTTTGCCTATATTTTAATCTGCCCTGTGTTCCCATCCTCCTCTGCCTGACAATTACCAGGACTAAACTCCTGTATCCATGTTATTATCAGTGGATAGATGGAAGGAAAGCATTACAGACAGTTCATATATCTATATTCAACAAAAAATACAGGTATTCTTTTCTTCAAGTTTGATGCTGTTTAAGAACATGATACTTAAGAATTGAAGAGACTGTTATTAAATTAGAATTGCTTTTTGGGTAGTGTTACAGACCAATTAAGGGGGAGTCCTATGACACTTAAAAACAGAACAGAAATGCTAGCATGTGCTATAGTAACCAAACTTAAAAAGCAACTTGAGCGACTGTTAGCAGGAGCAGGGTGGAAACCAGTGTACAGGGCTAAGTGTAGTGGTGATGATAAAATTGCATAAATGATAAGATAAACTCTGTGAGGATCTAATATGCTTAAAAGAAAATTGAAATTATAGCCTCTCCTTCATAACAAAATATGTAAATAATACAGTCTCTCTCTAGAACACTACAAAGTTATTTTGTCTGCATTTTATTAAAAGGTATTGTATAATTTGTCTTGGGGAAACATTTGAAAATAGTTAAACACTTATTTGCATAAAAATCTTCAGTTGTAGTAAAATAATAAATAAGATTGTAACTGGAAGCAATAAATAAACAACTAAGATAAAACTTTAAAGATTCAAATTACCTTCTGCTAATCTCTTAATAAAATATTCAGTATTTTGCTTACTCTTTTGAGCATTCTCATAGTTCCTCAGTTGTGTGTGCTCCTTTTGTTGTAATGTAAGTAGGATAGAAGCTTATAATGCCTTTTTTAATAAATATGATTGTTAGACTCTGAAATTGTATTATGCAAGAAAGCATAAGTTATTTTTGTTTTCCATATAATACTAGCCAAGAAGTGATTGCTTACTGCAGGGGTGCTAAGATCCTTCCAGGACCTCACATCACAGCTGATGGTAATCCACACTCCAGTGAGATGACGCAGCAAAAGTAGATGCTGTGCTAGATGCTGGTCCTGGGCATCTCTGAAAAACAGCAGGTGTTAATGTGCTTGTGGAGTGTTAGCCTCAAAACTCTGATGGGTGATAGTGAGATCATTGAAGATGTGAACTTTTGATCCTCTCTTTTAATAGCTGAAGTTTCACCAGCCACTTGCTGATGTTTTTGACAGGTTGATACAAAGGTGCATTCTTGGGCTATGGACTTCTGTCATTGCAGCTACTCTGGAACCTGCCAGCTAATGTGACATATATTCTTCTGTATTATATTAAAATATATGTTTTTATTTGTTAGCCCTGTTCCTCTTCAGGTAATACACTTACCTGACTTTCCTAGATAAGATTCTTGGAGAGCTTTTGCCTTGGGAACAACTGGGCGAAATCGAGATGAAGGAAGGCAAGCAGAGTGTCTATTGTCAGCTCTTTCCTTGTGTGTGATAACCATCAGAGGAAGAAAAGCTGTGGTTTGCTCAAGATGTTCTAACTGCCATCTCTGTGCTGTGGTTTGCCATGTGATGGTATTTCATGACTTCAGGAATGATATTTTGTGTTTCTGATTAAGTCCTGCTATATCTTAAGCCTGAAATAGAAAACCTGTTAGTTTTGAAGTGAGTAAAGGGTCTCCCTCTGTGTGTTAAATCCATGTAGTTAATAGCAGAATACAGATGAGGAGAGATAATTGATTTTGGGGATTTGTGTTTGGTTTGGGATATGTGGTTCTGTTTATATCAATACAGTTTTGTACTATGTATGTAACAGCACAGAGTTTTTACTTTTAGAAGCAAAAAATAGATACGTGACCAGTGTCACTGTATTAATTTGGATTTATTAATGCCACTATACTGCTTTTCCTCTTTGAACCATCTCCTTTTTGTGTCTCTGCTTTGCCTTTTCTTTTTTATTTTTCATATATAGTTCATCTTGGTTTACTCCTTCTATGGAGAGCTTTAGTATGATCTAAAAATGCTAATTCCAAATTGCATCTCACTTCCATTTAATAGAAACAAAAATAAAAGTGGGTTTTTTTTCAATTTTCTTTCTTTTTGTCTGTCATTAGAGGGAAGAAAGGACATGTTACTGAGTTAGAAAAATATTATGGTTTCAAGTTCTTGGAAAGGCAGTGGGAACTTTCAGATAGTGTAAACCACATTGAACTAATAATCTGCTTACAGAGTAGCAAATGCAATGGTTCATTTTCATGTTATTATTTCTGGAACCTAGTGTGTGGTTCTTGACATGGAGATGCTGTAGCACAAGCAGTGAATAAATAGCAGTTGCTGCTACAGGAGGAGGTGTGATGTAGGGCTTAGAGCTGCCTGTCCCAACTCCTGCATTTGACTTCTGCCTCTGTTATTAACCTGCTAAGTGATATTAGGAAAGGTACTGATCTTACTCCTCTTGTCAACTTAGATTGCAAGGCCATTTGTCCACATATTGAGCCTTAGTCCTTATCACTGGGCTTTGTTGCCCTGTGGAGTCCTTTGCTGTAGTATTACAATTTTTCCTTGCAGAGTTTTCCATTAGCTCTCAGAAACTCACTGTGTTATGTGGAATTCTGAAGACACTTGAATATTCATTCTACAAGAAGAAAGCTAGTAATGTTTTCCAGAGCATGTTTTAATATTGCATCTGGTCTTGTGCAACTCAGGCTGATGCCAAAAGGGATACTTCAGCCTGTTCTTTCCCTCACTTGCATCAGTCCTCAGTTCCAAGGTGAGTTCAAGGTAAGCAGCTGATTCAGAAATAAAGCCCCCTAACTGCTAGTAAAGGAAAAGTAAATCAGGAAACTATGCTGGCCTGGCTTGTCCTGTGGATGAGAAATGACTAGCTGCAACAAAAGGGACAAAGACACAATAAGAAGCTGGAAGAGTGATGCTGTTTCTTTCAGCAACAAGTAATAAATATACCAGATGAGACATAGCATGGAAACCTAGCTTATTAAGAGCTACATTTTACAACCATATTTTCAACTCAACAGAAGAGTGTCTTGCAGTGGTTGTGACAGCCCAGGTACAGTTCTGATGATGTTAGTTGCTGATACTAGGTGTTCTTCACTGTTCTTCACATTTTTTTCTAATACAACTTTTTAATTGTTTTTTTTTTCCAAAAGTAATAGTTTTCTTTGTTATCTGCATTACAATTTCAAGGCATATTTCTGATGTCTAAATATAACATTTTATTTAATTTTAATTTAAATTGAAGTCAACTTAACCCTGCAAATTGGATGACAGGAGCTGGTCTTGATGTGATAGTTTCTACAGACCTTATATTCATAATTTCCCCTTTAAACACTGTCAAGAAACTTGATTTGTCCTTGAAAATTACTTGTGTAATTGGAGTTGAATCTTTGAAGGGCATTTTTCACTCACCGCTCTTTCTCTTAAAAATGTATGCAACAGATTAGATTGGTTTCTTTGATTTTTGCTTTCTTTGTGAGCCTCATGTAATAAGATACTGTGTTGAAAGACCTGTCTTCCTTGCTCACTGTAAGTTTCCATGCAACAAAAAGAGGAGTGAATGGGACTGGGGAAGAGAGACATGAAATATTTATATGATTTTGGAAAATGTAGTGAGTAACTTTAAGCAAGAAGCCTTTACACATGTTTGTGAGGACGTTGACGTTTCCTGTCAGTTGCATTCATGGGCGAGGTTGCCGAGTGAATTCAGCTAAGCAGGAGGAACAACAGTTCAGCAGCAAAAAAAAAAAAGTAAGTGTGCCTCTGAGAATGCTGCAGCCCAACAGGGACCCTGGCTCTCTAGCCGTCTGTGAAACTGACCTAGCCAATGATGTTGCTGAAATTTCACATCTGTTATTTCTTACTGCCCATTTCTTTGGCAACGACCAGTCTTCATTTTTTCCATTATAGGCAGCTGCTGGAACTAGAAAGAGCTTGAGCTTATTTTCAGATGTGCTAAATAGCCTATGTTTTACCTTTCTTCCTTCCCCCCACCCTCTTTTTTCTACCACATACTGCAGTATACTGACTTGTTTCCAAAGTGCAGGATCTGTGAGTTGCTCAACATGTCTGAAGATAAGCAGATGTGTTATCCTAGTATGCATGCAAATAATTCTTTTAAAAACAGGGCTATCATGATGTCTGGGGGAAGAGATATTCTTAAAGAGAAACTGTCAGTGAAATCTATATAAATTGTGACAGAACTCACCAACATTTTCATTGAAACCTGTCAACCCTGTTTGACTAGATTTACATTATAGTGCACAGAGAGCTCAGTGGTAGAGCCAACTACTTTATTACCAACTAGAATTGAGCTGCTTGAAATAAAGAATTCATTTTGCATTTATTGAGACTGTCTTACCATTTTTCTTCATGAAGGAGTTCTCTTATATCCTTCTGGTCCTTTTTACTTAAACTATTGGAGCTGTTAGATTATTTCCCAAGGCTATTAAATGGAGGAAGGTATTACAGCATCTATGCAAGCTGGAAAATAACCTATTGATGGCTGTTCAAATTTATGCATCTAAATTTGTGGAATTGAAGCGTAAGAATACAATATATTTTTCCCCACTAACTTATGGAAGCAGACCATGGAAAAAACATTAAATGATAGTTACAAACTGAGAACTGGCTAGCCTGATGAGCAAAGGTTGCTGGCTAAACTTGTTACAAACACCAGGGAACCACCAGAATTCTTTCACTGATTTTTAAATCAGCATGAGATAACAGATATGACTTAATCAAGGACATCTCCTAATACAGGTAGTAAGGTATGCCTGACAGTTGAGTGCTGTGGTCTGATCAATCTGCTGCAATTCTGCAAAGGGGTAGTGCTTCCCTCAGAACAGTAGTCACAGATCCCTGCTATTTTGTGCAGAAGGACTTGAGAAAAGGGCTATACCACAGTGAGAGAACATTACCAACTTTCAGTGCCATGGAATGGATGGGAGGAGGTGAGGTAACATACATGACCTAAAGGTGGGTCAATGTTATGCTATATATGCCTCCTAAAATACTTCAAGATGCCCATGAAAAATGCCTTTAAAATAAGTATTTTGCTGTTTCTAAATATTAAATGTTATTCTGATGAAATGTAATTTAAAAGCTTGATAAAAATCTGTATTGCTGTAATTGAAAAAAATTGCTGTACCAAATGTAGGCTGATTATTTTATTTGGTTTTGTACTTTTTATATCTGTTTAAATCTGTTTTTTCCCTAGAGCAAAATAGTTTTGTCTACTTGTAGAAGGTTGCCATTGTCCTTTACCAGATGGTTTTCTAATCCACTTTGAACAGAAATCATGCAGGAAGATAAATATTTTCATAAAGATTCTTTTGGGGGTAAAATTTAATGCAGTAGACAGTGAACAAAATGATAATCTCTAAAGATTTATGGTTTTTATTAAATGAAGGAAAAATCTTTCCCTGCAGATAATTTTTTTTCATGTATTGGAAAAGTTGAATCTGAGAAGAACAAAAAGAAATTCTATATTAGGGAGGTTGAAAACATCTCTTGAAGTCCAACTGGTTTTCCAGATTGTGCTGAGCATATTTCCCTCATGAATTGGCTACTATTACTCATATTTCTTCCTAAAACTGTCACATCCATTAGATGCATGATAATAAAATACTCTTGCATGGGCATATGTAAAGACATTATATTTAATGCAATTAAAGCATTTTCTAAGTCTGCCTCCCCGGCATTCTCATGGATAGTTATCACATTCTTTTTATTTGCTACTGTATTTTTTTATATTATTGTTTTCCTGGCAGCTGGAGCGACTCTACCTCAGTGTTACTACTAGCATACTAAGGCTGTGTAATGTAGAGGGGATGCTGCTTTGTCCACATGTGAAATAATCTAAGTGAATCAAAAGAAAGTGGACCATATGCCATAACTCTCTCTTGGGAAGTCTTTATCCCATTTATTTTGGCTTCTTTTAATGACCAATCTATATATATAGTTCCTTCTCATTAAAGGAAATTCATGGACAGTAATAACACACTAATTTGTGCTGCATTTCAGCAAATTATTTTAAAAATTCATAACTTCCCTTTCAGGATGGTGCTCAGTTGACAGTGATAAAATAGGGATTAGGATTAGCTGTGCAAAATCATGGTTTTTAGCAAGTTTTGTGACAGTCTGAAAGACTGTTATGTTCTTTCCAAATGTGTCTGGAGGCACAGCTCAAAACATTAAACCTATGGAAAGCCTGTCAGAAAGTTTGTTCCAGGTATTTGTGTGTTCCAGGTATTTGAGTATCCTCAGAAGTAATCTGGTTATGTTGGCACACTTTTAATAATTTTACCTGTTAAAGCATCAAATATCGCCACATACCAGGAGCAACCTTCTAACATTGCCTGAGTCCAGTTCAAAATGACTAAATTATTAAATCATCGGAGGAAAGAAATTGTTTCTTGGCTGAAGTTTTGGAATGTAGTAATTGTCTGTAGTAGTGATGGTCTAAGGAAAAATCCAAAAAGGGGGTGGGAGGGGGAAGGAAAGGGTTTTCAGATACATAGATCTTCTTCAATAATACTCTGGAAAAGCAAAAAGTTTCTGCATTCACTTCTGACTACCAACTCTCAACTCCTCTGTTAAAAGCATTTCTGTTTTTACAAGTTGACTTTTTAGAGTTTCATGATGGTTAATGAAAATTAGAGGAACAGATTAAGAAAAGGATGATAAGCAAGCAAAAGAATTAAAGAAATAAAAGCCAGTGGCTAGAGAGCAAAGAAACAAAGGTTGAAAGCTTAATTCTCTGTCTCCCACAAAGTAAATAGCAGTTGTTCTTCCCACACCCTAAGATGGGAGCTAGTGAACTTTCAGATGTCCAAGTGTGAGGCACATGGAGTGTTGGACTACTGTGGGAGCTTCTGAGGAACTTCTGAGGGTTGTGATTGTGTCACCTCAATTCAGCATTGTGCCCAACTGCTTTGGGCTTAATACTATGGTAGAAAGTATAGCAGAGAGCACAGAGCAAAACCATAGTTTTATTAAGTCATTTTAAAACTAGACTGTAGAAGGGATAAGAAATAAACTTTATTAATCTGGTACACTGCGAGAAAACTGCAGGGCAAAGTTTTTATTCCTTTTCTTCTGTAGGCTAATGATACTGAGTATATTAGAGCTCCTGCTCTATAAGCCTTTATTCACATTGCTTAGATGTATGAAAATTCCTTTTGAGGGTGACAGTCTGCTGTGAGTACACTGAGATGTTCTTAAATATCTGGAAAAGGGACCAGAGCTGATACTGAGCTGGGCATTACTGTGTTTCATTTTCATTTCTTACGGGGGGGAAAAAAAAAAGTTATTTCTTCTTGAAACACGCTGAAGTATTTTGCATAAGTAAAGAATTCAGTTTCTTCAGTTGCTGCATTATTTCCTTTTTGAAAAAATGTTTTGAATCTTAACAAGGACTTTGGTTACATTCTTTTCCTTCTTACTACAGGCTAACCAAAAATTGTCAGCTTCATAATAGATCATGCAAAAAATCTGTTTACTCTTGAATGTGTTCTTCAATCCATCTTTGCTATAGCTAGTCATCCCTTTCTCTAACTTCGTTGTATTTGATGACTAGAGAAACGGGGCAGCCTTTGTCCCCTTTTGTGACTTGTTGTGACAGAGGAGCTAATCAGTACGTTGAGTTTAGCCCCCTTGCTGAGGCCATCAACTTTATCTGAGGCTTGTTCCTGTTCTCACAGTTAGTAACTGAATTTTGGTGAGAGCCCTTGAGTAAGATATAGTCCCATTTGTTCTGCTAACAGCCCAGCTGTGGATATATAAAATCCCCTTTCCCTGTTGCTCCTTGCAACAACAGGTTTAATTGTTATGGGCTCGTAGGAACCAATTAGATTAACAGATGTTAAAGGGAGCCAGTTTCAGGTCTTGATGGGAAGCAGTAATTTGAGAAGCCTTGTGTAAGGGCGTGCTAACACCTAGGTGATGAGTGTCTGGGTTTGAGGCTGTGGGTGCCATGAAAATTGCATCACTTTTCTCCTGTTTGCTGAGGCCAGATGGGGATGTTTTTAAGAATAGCAGCCAGAGTACATTCTTACTTATTTTAGCAAATGACGGCATGTTCTAGAAGCTCATAGTTGGTTTTGTTGGAAACTTCCTATACTGCATTAAGCTCTATTGAGCCCTTTCATTCATGCTTGTTGAATATGTCTTGTGGAGAGAGTTTATTTTGGGGTCTTTTTGGTTTTCCATATTAAATGGCAGGTTAGTTCAAAATATCATAACAATTGTTTGACAGATATCTGTTGGTTCATCTCCTTAATCCATGGTTTCCTGCTGCATGCAACCTGAGAGAAAGTTTTACATGTTGGAAATGTGGAGGGCAGGAGAAGTTTTTTTTCTTGTTACTCTACTGACTTATGTTGTTTTGATCGGTGCTGCAATAACAGAATCTGCTCTCAACAATGGTTCAAATTTACAGATGTTTATGTGGATATTGAAAGGCAATTTGTTTATGGCTTTTCAAAAACTTAGAGTTTCAAAGCCTTTCAGAGGAAATGAATTTTAAAATATAAAACTATGTCTTCACTTGTTTTCTCTCTCGCCTTCTGATTTATAAAGTGTTGATTCTTACATGCCCACTTGCACCTTGAATAGCATTTGAATGATTTTGAAATTATAGAACAGAAAAAGAGCTTCTGGCAACCCAGGCCTACTCAGTGTTGTTTACTTACTGATACTACTCATTAATTTTATTTGGTTGGTAGAGGAGAAAATAACCCAACCATAAGATTTAACTTATTCTATGTCTCTGCGGTTTTTGGCTTGTTCTGTCTTACACATGAGTGGAATGGCATACCATTGCTATCAAAAGCCATCCAATAAATAAATACTTACTTTTCTCTGTGAGGAAAAAAAAAAAGAAAGTTCTTTCAATTTGTGAAATTTTTACACAGCAAAGAAGGCACATTGGAATTCATGTATGTGGATCTTGTTGCACATTCACTCAGAAATTATCATTAGCAGATGAAAAGCACTTTTGTAACTATGTCTTGGTTTTGTTTCACCAAAATTTGGTACAAAATAGTCTGTCATGTGACCAAGGGTGTTGCCTGCATGCTTAGTGTCTTGATGCATATATGTAAACTGACAGATTCCTCTCTTTCTCACCACTGTAATGAAATTGTAAAATGTAATTATGGGCACCATGGTTGAGGCTCCTAAATGTGTGACTCAAGGAAAACACTAGATGTGACTCATGATAAAATCACAAGAGCTGGAAATCATTTGAGCTTACTTGGTTTCGATAGGTATCGGCTATAGTTGCACTTTTCTTTACAGGATCATGCTTGTAGGTTCAGCTAGCATCATATTTTTGTGGTATTATCTATGGTAATAAAAAAGAAATTAATAACACTGGGAACTGTGCAGTGGTATTTTGAGGATGGAACTTTGTTTTCTGTGCCAGCTGATGAAATAATAAGTATTGATTTAAGTAATTATACCCATGCTTCACAAAGGGACTATATAAGTTTGACTTCGTATTCGCAAAACATAATGTATTAAATCATATGACACAGAACTTTACAGTGTGATTCATTGGAAGCTAATGTATTATAAAACATAATGTATTTAATAACAGGTTCCAAAATAGGTCAATAAAGCTGGACTTTCAATTTTCCTATGAATATTTACAATCATATCCAACAGAAACAGGAGTGAGAAAGCAGACTCTTGGGTGAAGAGAAAATGAGACCATTTTCCTCTTGAATTGAATCTATAGATCAGTACCATAGTCTCAACTGTTTGTGTGTTAGTCCCATTTCCTAACAGGCAAAGAGTGCAATGATGCAGTGTCTATTGTATAGGCCCAACAATTGCAGCATGCCTGAATCAGTGAGAATTACACGAAGTTATGTATTTTGTCAGATTTTCCAACCAGGGTGGCCTAATCCACCCAATTTTTTACACATTTTTCAAATGTTGGCGATGTTAAAACATGGAATAATCAACACAACTGTAAGAGTTTACATGATCCACCTGGATTTAATCCTTGAAGTGAGAAACAGCTGTGGCTTTTTCAAGAGATATTCATGTGCTGTTTCTGTGCATGCAATTACATTTGAACAAGGAACACGATCTCCTTATCTGTAGTGATGCAAGTACACATCTACTCAGTATTCTCTGAAGTTAGGTGTAAAACTCCAGTTGGCTTCAGTGAGAGCTACTACACCTTTAACAGTGGCATATATGTTGCAACACAACTCATGCTAAAACAGTCCTTTAGAACTTCACAGAATTTGGCATATTGAAAAATTATTTGAAACAACCTGCAAAAGGTTGTTCATAGAACACTATTAAGTAGCTTTATTTCTTCCACCTCATTATACTTGAGACTTTTTTTTTAATTTTGGGAGTCCATAAATCACAGGGTTAAAAGAGGCTCAGAGAGAGAGATGTTGCAGATAATAGCCATGGATGTTTCAGTAGTCTTTGAGAAGAGCAAGAGGTAGAGAACAGTAGATAAAACACTGGATCTTTTGCATTATGCTAATTATTTTTGGAACAAAAGTAGTGTTTGTCTTTGGGACATGAGTATATTAAGATGAAAAAACCCATTTAATCTTTTGTGAGTGGCTCATATTCTACTTTGTAATTTATAAATAGTTCGCAACTCATGGTTTAATTTGTTTAAATTATTTGATCTCAGGATCAAGAAAAAGCTCTAGTCAGACTGAACTCTGTCTCTCAAGGCCTTAACAGACTGATATTTCTATGACACAGTCTAGAATGAAGTCTATTGAGTAAAAAATGTATCCTTTGATCTAAATTTATTATAACAAAATAGATGGTTTTGCCATGGGAGAGTTATTTAAACAGTGATGGAATGGAATTGATTTGCTGCAGTGTGCTGAAGTACATGCTGCAGTAAGGAACATATTATTTTAATTGAATGGATGCACAAATCTTTGTGATCTTATTATTCTGATCAGCTCTTGATAAAGATCTAGACAGAGTTTTTCAGTTGCTAAAGCATTTTGCTGACTTGTGCACAATGGCTAACACGATATGGGTTGACAGCAGCTATACTGATTAACATACTGGCTTTATAATTTTCATAAAATAAGAGACATTGTCCTAGATCATTATTACTCCCTTTAGTTCTTAAATGTTAGCATTAATGTTATTTACTACTGGATAGTATCTGTTAGTTAGAGCTGTACAGAATTAACTCATTGCTCCTTTTAAAAGGTAAATTGAACTGTGCCCCTTTGTTTCAAGGCAGAGCTCAGCTTTTGGTACAGAGCAATTCTTGGTAGGTGACATGTCCTTTCTAAAGTAGAAAATACTAACGGGAGCTATAGTTTTGCAGAAGGAAAAAAGAAAATCTCCAGGATGCTAAATCGCACAGACATTTGGTAAGTTGTGTGCCTTATATTGACTATTAGTGAATCAAGAGCAGATTCCAGTCCTTTCTTTGCTGAGTGGAAAGCTTTCCTACAGCTGTATTCAGAGAAGAACATTCCATACTGCTTAAATTCTGCTTCTTTTCAGCTGTTGTAGGAATACACTCCAGAGTTTGCAATGCTGTAGAAACAATAAATTGTGTGGCTTCTGTCATTGCAGTATTCAGCACAGTATTTTATTTACCCATAGCTTCCACCTTTGAAATGCATAGTTCTTTCATTCAGTTCTTTGTTGTTCTAAGCTGACATGTTATAAAAAATAATTAATATTCAGACAATTACTTTAAGTCTGAGAGACAATTTTTAATTCCGTAGCTATAGAGAGGGTGCTACTGTGCTCTCTCCTTTAGTGAGAGCAACCATTTTGGTTGCGGTGATGTACGACTGAAGCGGGGACAGTGAAGATTCATCTGTAAGTTACAAGACATTCTTCTTAAAAGTGAGTGGTGGTTTTGTTGTTTTTTATTATCCCAGGGTTAATAAGAAAACACTAGTTCTTTGCAGAGTCTGATGTTCTCAGGTTCAAAGTCTTGCTGCTATCCTACTCTTATTTTCAAGATGACTTTTAGCTTAGAAAGGGAAAGAAAACAGAGGTGCAGAGCAGATGGGAGACCGATGGAGAAGCTCCTATAGGAACAGTTTGAATGTTGGTCTATAACAAGTATACACTATGCTTGTTTGGAAAAGGATATTGGGCCAAGACTGTTTTGAAATGTGCTTTTATCAAATCTCTTTCTAACTTAGTATCCTCCAGTATAGTTTACAGTTGTTTCAACTTGCCGTTTACCAGCTTATGCTGCCTGATAACAAGCTGATGAAGAATTTTCTGTGAACTTTCTTAAAACCTGGAACTTTATGAAGTTTCACAGGTCTATATTACAAACTTTGTCAAGAATGGAATTGTTAGTACTAGAGATATTAGTTTGCTCTGAAACAGCAAACAAAGCTGGACAGATTTCATCCAGAAGTCCTGAGTTGTGTCCTTGTTCACTCATACTAGGTAAAGATTTTGAAACTCTTATCTGTGTTTGATGTAATTAACTATTGTGATGGAGGAAAGTTCAAATTATTTTTCTTCCCCATATAGATTGTGTCTTTTAGCTGTAGTGCATAAGTATTTCCTTGTTTGTTTTGCTTTGTTTTACATACTTTCTAGTAGGGTTTTGATTTGAGGGCATTTTTTTTCCCCAATGCAGAATAAAAAAAATTTCCAGGAAGGGACAGTAACTGTGTAACAAACAAAAAAATGCATATTAATGCTGAATATCACTAAAGTACTATTTAAAAAAACCTTCTTGCTATGTTGGTTGCAATACTGGGTCATCTGTGTGTTTCATTACTGTGGTTTGATTTATACTAATTGCAGCTAGATTTTTTTGGGTTTTAGAAATGTTCTTTCCATTACGAAAAGCGGTAGTTCTTTGTTTAAAGAAAAATTTCTGGCAGGAGGTAAGAAAGTCTGTAAATACACACACCTGTTTTGTGTGTGCACATCTTTGCAAAATTTTCACTGAAATTTAAGTGCCTGTTGTATCATAATCAGAAGCTGTTGTGGGTTTCTGGCTGAAAACAGTTTGAATCCTAGAATAAGATGCAGGATACACTGAGACTGGATTCCTCAGTACAGTCAGTTTGGTTTGGGTTTATTTTAATTTTTTTTTTTTTTAAGAGTGGCTGCACATTAATTCTTCAATAGGAGTGGGAAAATATTTGATAAATTTGATAAAGGGACTTGGCAGTGTTTCACTTCATAACAAAACATGGCTTGTAAGTTTGGGGATGTGAATCATATCTTGGTTTCTCTATTTTGTTTAAATAACTTATTTGAAAAGCAAGCTAGATGAGTTTGTTTGAGGGCATTGTAGGTTAGGATGGACAGAAAAGTTTTGTCCAAGTTTATGCTGGTGTGAATTTTCATTAAATTTTAGTGTGTTGAGTTTGTATCTCATTTATACTGTCAGACTTTATGGATAGTATCTTTTTAAACATGATGGACATCAATGTCAGGCCAAGCCTTTAGCTTCTATTTTGCTATGCTGATAACATACGAACTGCACTAGGAAGAGGCAATGCAGTGGCCTGACCAGTGCTGCTGAGCATCAAGGACTGTCTCTGGTACGTGAAAGTGGTGATTTGTGATCTGGGATCTTCTACAGCACTTTTATTTGGTATGCTGTTATTGTGCATATTTATGTTAGGCCAGCTAATCTGTTTTGTGCTGCACAGTTCCTCTGCAGGAATCAGAAATTAAATTGTGAGAAGAGAGAAATTTTTAGATCATCTTATTTCTGTAAACTTCCTGGTTGATTGTATTAATTTTGGAGGAGACATCTGGAAATCCTGGCTCCAAATATGTTAAAACTCAGCAGGCAGCTATTAGTAAACATACAGAGGAACATCTGCAGCAGCTGTTGCACGACTTTCTGTGCCTCTCCTCAAGACCTAGCTTCAACAGCAACTTCTACAATCTATCTATTAAGACTTTGATGTGGAAGTGAAGAGAAGCAGATGCAAGATAGGATCCCTCTGAGTTACTAGTGGGTATTATAAAACAACAGAGATGCAAGTAGCTTAGCAGATGTTTCCAGTTAGCCATGACTTCTTGTGTAACTTGGTGGTGATGCTTTAATGCAGGGATGGGAGGGTATGAATTTCTCTTCCACTAATATAATGTAAATATTTGCATGGGAGAAAAACAATTACACAGATCATTATTCAATAAGGTTGTGAGTCCCAAACATAGAATTACACTCATTATCTTTGCTTAAAAAAAAATAAATTTAAAATTGTGTAAGGCTAGATGACTATATATGCGATCTTCATAATCATTTTCAGGCCATTAATATCTTTATATTCCAGTATTTCAATCACTTGAATGCTTTCTGTTCTCCCATCTTCAGATAAAACGTAACATGTTTCCTCGATTTATCTTGTTTACCTCATTAGTTTGTCTGAATTTTCCGTTTTCTTCCAATACCAGCCAAAATGGAGAAATTTGCTTCTTTTATTTGTAGTTAAATGTTAGGATCTCTACAGTGGAAGGGAAGAACAACCAGCAGGACAGGTAGGCTGAATGACAGGGTAAGCTTCTGCAGCTTCAGTCTGGCAGCCTTCATGCCAAAGGTCAGGTCTGCCAGTGCCATCAGCAGAGCTTTTGTTTTGAGGATAAGGTAGATAATTACAAAGAGTTGACACCTTTGGGTAGAGATTGAGAAAGTTTATTGCTGATTTTGTATAAATTAATGCAGGATCTCTTTGAAAGAGGAGATAGTGCAGTTGAAGTTTGTTTCTTCCTAGAGATGTGTTGATAATGAGACAGATGGGTGTCTGTGGCACAGTGTTTAAGACCATGGACTGGCAATACATTAATGCCTGGCTTTGTATTGCTACCACTGTAGTTCAGTGGTCCACTTTATGATTATGCTGGTCGAGGAAGGTCAAATACACCCCTGCAGAAGCGTATGATAACTTGTCTGGTCTTTTTTTTTTAAGGACCTCTGAACTGGTTCTGCATTATTCTGCTTTAATTGTTTGTTAAAATATTCTCATACTAGCTATTGATGGAGGCAGTTTAAACTTGGAAAATCTTTTCCTTTTGTCAGGACTGACTTCTGGGCTTTAAATGCAATTTTCATCTACCTGTAAAACAGCATAAGGAAAATTTAAATTAAGCTTTCATCCTTTCTATGTAAATAGAAGCTTCCTACTTAAAACAGAAATCTAACTTCAGACATCAGCTTCTTGTGTAAGGACTTATCTTTAACTTCCCAGAAGAGTGTCTTAAAAAGATATAAAAAGTTTTCCCTTGCTCTTAGGATAACAGCAACAGCAGTGACAAATGGAGAAATGGAGAGCCTGTAGATTGCACTTCCCTCTCATGGGGGAGAGGTGAGTGACAGGGGAGGGAGAAGTAAATACAAGTATCCTTCCTTTTTTCTTTGCCAAATATTATATTAACTCTATGGAAAGCAGCTGGACAGAAATTGAGAAGTGTGCATTAAAATGACAATGAAACAGAACAGGAAAATCAATTCAACCCACACCTGAGAAGCTTTTGTTTTGTTTTGTTTTGGAAGGACAGCTATCAACAGAGTGAATTAATGTTTATCTTAAAGGTCATTAAAAGGTTATTTCCAATTAGTAAGGTGTCTCATAGCTGAATACAATTTACTACACTAGAGAAGAAATTTTTTTCCAATTGCTGTACATATTTTTTATATGTGATTTTCTTTTAATTCTGTGGGATTGTAGAGTATATTTTCTCCGTATGTTGTAATGTAAGTAATGCAGTACTCTTTGAATTGGATACATTTTGAATATAATTTTCAGATTTGTTTCAAACATTTGTCAACTCTAGCTGATGACTGCAGTTGAAGAATAATGTATTGTTTTCAGCTTTGTGAATGGTGTTTTTCAGAAAACGGATGTTAGAAGCATTGAAATTCAACTTGCAGAGTTCTTCATAGCAAAAAGCACTTTTCTCTCAAAAGGGTTGTTTGTGTTTTGGATTTTTTTAAGTAACCTACCCCAGTAATCTTTAATCCTACAAGATCGGGATTAATCGCTGTGGACACAAAACCCAGGCACATTTGTATATTTATTATTCAAGTAAGGAGGATTTAAAAAGAAGCATATTCTTATAGTCTACTATGTGAATAATGTTTGCATTAGAAAAATTAAAGCAAAGAAGGATGTTTTAATTTCTTTACGGTCAGAGGCTTCTGTTAAGGTGAATGGATGTGTCTGGCTAAGAAAATAACCAAAGAGACTGAAGACTTTGAGTTTCACTTAGGATCTTACTCTGGGCATTATTGGGCTAATGCATTAACCTGGGACTTTGGGCATCAATTGGCAGCTTAGCCCACCTCAGAGCATTTCCCATATTGGCATTTACTATGCACACTTCTTGTCAGTTAACTCTACCCTACGTAAGCTCCTTTATTGCTTTCAAGGTTTCTTTGCTAATTCAATTCTTCAGCCTCTGTTACACCATGAAAAGCCCTGAAGGGCTGAGTTTTGTCATTTGCCTAGGTGACTAAAGCAGGATTTGGGTTACAGAACCTTAACATGTGGCTTAAATAAGAGAATGTTCCATTAATAACTACTTTTTACCATTTTGGTATTCTATTATCAGTGCTAAAAGTTTTTACAAAATCTGCCTGGCAGTATAATTTATTATTAGACCTGAGGGGTAAAGGCTAATGCAGAAGTGTATTTCACATAAATAAGTGCTTAGAGTTGTGGGTTGAAAAGGCAATTTCTCTGGCACACAGACAATGTAGGACATTTTCAAAGCCTAGACAAACTGAGACAATGCAAAAAAAAAAAAAAAATCAAAGGAGAGAATATTTTATGCTCTGACTTGTAATTTTAATTGCTTTGGGGTTTTTGTTGTTCTCACATGCCAAGTTAGCAGCAAAAGCTTGCTATTCTTTTACCTACATTTTGAAGGTTGTGTGTAATGCATCTAACTCCAAATTCCTGAAAAGAAATGCTTGCTTTGGACTGTCTGAACTTTTTTAGGAACATAGTTACTTTCTTCTCTTAGCAGCATGGTGCAATAAGTGGGTTAAACCCAAATACATGTCTGATACTTCTCTGACAGGTTTGAAATCTAAAAAAGGGCTGAGTGTGCTCCTCCCTGTAAAGTATTCTGGGGAATGGGTTGAACAGGTTAAATACAACTTCTTCAAGACTGACTGTAAACTCTTACACAAGTTTCAAATCTATATTCAAATTGTTAGATTTGGTTTTTAACCTGGTTTTGTCAGTAATGAGTACCTTAATTTTCCCTGTTAAGAATAGGAGTACTTGTTTGTCTAGAAAGGCATGGACCAAAAGGAACCTTCTGCTAAACTTATGTGTCCTTCCCTCTCTGACCTCAAATTTCTTTGTTGAAATATGTTGCTGGGGAGTTATTTCCTTAGAATTTCAATTTTTGAATCAGCCTTTTGGACATGGTTTAGAATATGGTAGGACATCCAAACTTCCCAGGAAATATTTTCACAATAGCAAAATCTTATCCTGACAAAATGCATCTGCTAATGAGTATTTACTGCTGAAAATAAATGGCAGTTGAACTGAATAGATCATTACAGTGTAGAGGTGGAACATGTGAAAAACACATATGAAATCTCTGTTTTGTCCAAATAGGCAGTGAAATATCCATATTGAAATCTTGAACTGAACTAGTTTTTTCTCTTTCCCTTATTTCTCCATCTAACACTTTCAAGGGACTTCATTTATTTCTCAGCTCACATTAACACAATGGAGTTTTAAGTTGAAAATAACTGGGAAACTTAATTCAGATGTTTTACAAATAAATTGAGTTTTGTCTCAGATTTTTATTGTGTGCTTCACAACTGAGTTTATAAATAAACTGGCACAGTCTGCAGTTTAATCAAGCCTAATCTTTCCCCAGCACCCACAGGAACTGCCAGTGATAAAAACATTTGGGAATTCTAATTGTATATACAGTGTTACCTAAATCCTTTCATCTCTCTCGGAGAAATTCTTTCCTGTCTGTTATCTGGAAACCAAATTACTGAAGTTAGTATTCGCTCTTCCTGAAGGGAAAAAGGAAAATGTGATTTTTTTTTTTTTGTAATGCAAATTTATTAGCACACTTATTATTTGGTGGAAACTGAGGCTTGTTGCTTTCTTTGCTGTGTGTCCTTACAGACATCTTAGAGATGGACTTTATTTTTCTATGTGATACACACTTGCAACAGTTTTTAAACAAAGTATTTATTGCAGTTGGAATGTTTAAATATAAATGTTAACACTGATTATTTAAAACTCTGAGAGGACATATTTTGTGTTCAGGATTAGTATACCCAACTCACATGAGTGAGTGCAAAGGTGTTTCCAATTAAGCATATAATATTAAAAGCACTTAGCACTTGACAGAAAGAGATGGGGTTTCTCAAAAAGTATATTCCACCTTCCAGGAGCCCAGAGAAGGCTCCACCAGAGGCCTTCTGTCACTAATCCTATGTTGTGAAGAAATATCTGATGTTCTGATTTCAGAAGCATCCTGCAATAAAATCAGTATATTGAAGATAAGAACAACAGGCTGGAAAAAAGTAGATTGCTGGAACTAGATAAGCAAACCAACTGGAAGTTAGTTCTTTGACTGCTTACTTGGACAGTGTGTGCATATTTAGTTTTTTTAATGTGCGTATGTAGTTGTAGTTCTGTTGAGGAAATGAGCTCTGAGACAGAACTTGGAGGATAGTCATGGTAGATGATGTCAGGAAGAGAGCTCAGGCCAAAAAAGCTCTGAATGCAGCACAAGAATGTGATGCAATAATCTTTGATTCTTGCTGCAGACTGCTCAATGTGTGGTGGGATTTTTGTTGCTTTTCCCTTTTCTTCCCATGTGCACAAGTCTAACCTGTCAGTTGGTGTGATGAATGATGCTGGCCTGTAGCTGGAGAGTGGTGTGGCAAGCCCTTCCCCACTTCAGGACATTTCATGCTGCAGATGTGTTTCAGACCCAGCTCTGTCCAGAGGACTGTGCGGCAGGGAGAGGCCTGTCTGTGCAATAAAAATTGATCTGCAGGGAACAGTTTGGAAAGCTAAGTTGTGCATGTCTTTCTGTATGCTCAGGATAATCAGCAGCCTCACGATTACAATTAGCATCCTTGCTCCTAGCTCATGGCATGAAGAGAAGTGTTCTTAGGTCTCTCTGAAACTTTAGGGGGTCTTGCCTAGCACTGTCTGACAGGTATCTGAGGGACCACAGGCTTCTTGTGTGTCTCACACTGGCCACAGCAGCCCACCAGTGTCAGAGCCAGAGGCTGGGCTGTTCAGTGCAGGGGCAGAAGTGTTGCTCCTCAGGCCACTCGCTGCTGTAACTTTCAAACCCAAGTGTTGCAGCTGGGAGCTGGATCGCCCAATCCCTTTTTTGAGGTGGGTTTAAGGGCTTATTTGTTTATTTTCACTGCAAGGATTGCCAGGATTTGGAGTTGTGGTGGGGTCAACAGGCTGTTATGTATGAAAAGTAGAAAGAGAACTCTCCAGAACTTGTCTGAAGTGTATTGTTTGAGTGTGGGTGCAGTTGTAATGTGGGTAAAGGAGGAAGAACTTTTAATGAAAGCAGTAGAATTATTTTTCTAGTTTTAATCTGGAAGTGGGTGGGCTACACCTGGATACTGTTGGACCCATGTGACTGTACTACAGAAAAATAAGAGTGACTGCATAAAACTAGATTGTTTTCTAACCAAATAGATATGAGCTAAACTGTTACGATGAGTTCTCTCTGGGCAATATACTGCACACCAGCTAGTGAGTCACTGAAGCATTGCTAAAATGAAATAATTCCAGCATGTGACTTGACTTGTGACTCTGAAGAAATACCAGTAGTTTTGACATGTTTTCTAGAAGGAGCTTCTTTTTCTAGGGTCTCCAATCAGTAGGGAGATTTAAGCAATTGTTATGCCACATTGTAACTTTTGTAATCATGTCCTTCAACTTGTCATAGTGAAGGCCTTTATCTGAAAAGAAGGATGAGGCCTTGCTTTTCTCCTCCCTGCTTCCTAGGGTGTGGTCCTGCTGCCTTCCTACATCCCAATGGGGTGTTTTTCATTTTCACTGGGAGCCAGTTCAACTTGCACTCAACTTGAGAAAATGCCTGCTTCCTTCCTGGTTTTCTTTTCTATCCTTCTCTTCTGGATTAATTTTTCGTTAGCTTGTCAGATTTAGTCACCTCATTGAGGGATCCAGTGCTTACCAGAATGGAAAAAGGAATGAAGAAAATGTGTTAGGGATAGGATTGTGTTTGGTCTCGAAGGAGTCCCTGCTAGGCTGGCTCTGCTGTAGCATCTAATTCCACTCTTCACAACGTGTATGTGAACATTGTAAAGTTGTGTTTCAGATGCAGCACAAGGGACCTTTGAGAATGCTGTCATGCAGAGTTTTAAAATGTAAGGAAATGCCAGACTTTAGGGTACTTGTGCAAAATAGATTCTGTACACTTCTAGGTGCTTCTCATCTGTTACTGATAACACCCAATTGCTATCCCTGAGTAAGCTGGTTGGGTTGCCTCCTGGAGAGACCTTAACTGTTTCTTCATTAGTGAACTCTGATCCAGATTCTCCATCTTCTTCTGCCTCATTTCATTATTTCAGCCCACACAGTCTCCAGATATGGTGTGGTTGTTGTTACTTTATTTTGTGTGCTTTGTTGGTTGTTTTTTTGTTTTTTAGTTTTTTAGTTTGTTTTTTTTTGGTTTTTTTTAGTTTTTTTTTTTTTGTTTGTTTAGTTTTTGGTTTTTTAGTTTTTGAAGTTCTTTCACTGTTCCTTCTTAAGCAGCCCCCCAGCATAGCCCTTTGCATAGTTTTGTCACTGGCAGGGGAGGGAAAAGCATGCTCTGAACTGGGCTTTGATTTCAGCTCTGATCTGACATGGTCCATGGGTGACTGAAATCACATGTCCCCCAGGGAAGGTGATTGTTCTGCTGGTCTCATCAAGACTCCAACTTGACAGAAAGGTGTACAAAGTGAGGATGCAGACTACGGAGGTTTGAGTCACTGGGCAAGCTTACAAAAGGCCTCCAGCTGCCAAATCAGGGGAGATGTGCACCCCTCAGTGTCATGAACCATCTAATGGAGTAGATTATCTACTCTTACAAAGCTTTCTTTCTTGCTTTTAATACTGAAAAACACATCCTCATTTTCTAGAACATCTAGATTGTTTGGCTGAAACTTGTGCAAAAAAATTCAGCCTCAGGCAGGCATCTGGTGTGGAAAGTTTCAGCCCAAACTGCTATTTTGGCAAAGTTGTAAGCAATGAAAATACATTTTAAGAGTGGAAAGTGCTGAACAATCTCTGTACTAAGGCAGAACTTATATTTTGATGGATAAAGGGAACCCATGATGGAGTCTGAGCCTGAACTGCAACTTTAATTCCACTCTCCTGTAAGGAGAAATTCTCCATCAAACAGCTGTGTCAGTTGAACATTTTTCTAGCACTTACATCGTTACTTTATGCAACCTTTGCTGGTACTGAAGGGAATATGGAGAAGTTCTGGGCTAACATAACTAAAACTTGAGGAAAAAATAACCTTAGATTGTGATGGCATACAAAGGCCATTCTTGCAGGTTCCTGCAGCACACTGGAAATGTTGGCAGGAAGACAAGCAGAAGATTCTGTTACGAGATCTAGTTTTATAATTATTTCTGGGCCATTTTGAGCATATGCATCACCTGGGCTGGAAGTTACTGCAAACCCCCTTGGGTGTCTTGCATCTGCATCCCAGAGGAGGTGTTCAAGAAACACAGCAACTGCCCTGCACATCCTGTTTTGATTTGGTTGATTTATTGTCCTGTAATTTATAGAGTGGCCATGTGAAGGGCATGAATCTCAAGTTTGACTGATTGCACTGTAAAAGAAAGCTCTTTTCAGTTCATCCTGAAATTCTTACCACATTTCTGTCTAGCCATTCAAGTTTACCCCAGCCACAGCTGCTTTCATAGCTCTTGCTGAAACTTGAAACTGGAAGAAAGGTAGAGAAAATCTTTATATAGATTTTTTTAATGGTAACCCTGCACAGATTTTTTCAGTTCCATTATGTTTTCTTATGGCTCTATTCAGTGCTGCAGTTGTTTTTACAACTACCTATATAGGCTTCCATTTTGTGTTTAAGGTCAAAATTGTTTGTTGGACAGAACGTTAATCTATGGAGGGTTTATGGGCTGATTGTGAACCAGAACTCTGTTTCTAGGAGCCTAGCAATATCACTTCAGTTACTATCATATCTACTCTTCAATATGAATTAAGGCCTCTTGTATCTTCCCTCCTGTCACATTTTTAAGACCTCTGGCCATTGATCTCTCTTGCCATCTCTATGTATTTTGCTGAAATGTTAAGCAAGAAGCTGGATTCTTTGAAAGTACATGTAATCACTGCTTTCTATGTTTTGGTGAGAGTACTAACACACCTCTGAATTAGAACACTTCAGTTTTGTTGTTGTCATTCTTTTGACTCCTACTCAGTTGTGACCCATTTAACATTCAGTTTCTTTTATACAGTACTGCTAGCTGTTCTTCACTCTGTATTTCTATTTATATACTTCTTTTTCTTGGTACTTGCTCTCATTGAATGTTGTCTTTTTTTATTTCATACTAGTTTATATTGTACTTGTAGGAAATACTTGAATTCTGCTATGTCCAGATTCCTGGATGCTCCAATTCTTTAAAAAAACCAAAACAAACAAACAACAACAACAAAAAAATTTCACCATCCCCTTTCATACAGGGAGAAAATTGAAGGTTTTGATGTAGGGTTCATTCTGATCCCATCCCCCTTTAAAACCCCCCCCTTCCCAACCCATCCCTACTATTTTTCTTTTTTTTTCCATTGCCAGAAACATTCCAGATCTCTCTGTCTGCAGTTCTTGGGACATCTGAGCACATACATACATTCTTGAGATATACCAAAAGATTATCTGCTTCTCACGTACTATTTCTAGCTGAGAAAGCAGCATAGCTGTTTCAAAGTGCATCAGTATCCTATTAGCCCTTTTCCTTTTCCTCAGTTAATCTCACTGGTGTTAGTTAATTCATAGCCCTTGATATACACCAAGGCTTCAAGTTCATTGTGTTTATGATATGCAATTACTCTAGGCAGATCCAATTACTGACTTCTATTTCAATAAATTGAATTCCTCTACAGTAATGACTCTTTAATTTCTCTACTAAAGATCATGTCTGCACACAGTGAAAGGTTGTAAGGGTTACCTTTGATTTAATCAGTTTTAGCATGCTCTATATTTTTTTTTACTGTCATTTCCAAATGCAGTTTTGGAAAATCCCTAATTATATTTTCTGATGGCTGTTTGGTGGACTTATATAAACTACTGTCTGAGCTCACACTATGCAAGCAAAGCACAAGAATTTTTGTGACATGGGTAGTCTTCTAGTGTTAACAGCATATGTGGGGAATGTGAATAGAATGTAAGTATAGGTTTTAATTAAGAGGAAGAACAAGCAACCCTGCTTTCTGTAGAGGGCTGGTGCTCAACCTTGTTGGGTTCAAAACACTGAAGTCAGGATATGTCAGATATGCATTAATTCTCAATTAAATTTCTCCATTACCTGTTTTTTTTAAGAAGCTGTTTCCCAGTGATTTCATGTTGTATGCTTATTCTTCAGAACTTCCAAAAGGTCACTTATAATTTCAAGGGCTCTCTCAGATGATTAGTAATCAGAGTCTCACTTCCTGAATACCAGCCGATCTAAGTGAAAACATAGTAACTGAGTCATTTTGTTATTTAGTTCCTAAGATTACAGTTGTAAATGTGTGCTTAATGTCCAATTAAGCTTTTACTCCTGTGTTCAAATAGCAAGGCAAGCCTCATGGAAATGATGAGTTCATAAAGTGTTGACAATTAAATTAGAACTTTTAAATTATACTGAACATTTACAAAACCCTGTGAAATCTTTCTCTGCAGGAGGAGAAAAAATCTATGCAAACTTATTTACTGTTTCAAAAGCTTCCCTATCATTGAGAAGTCTGATTTATCTATAGCCTAACTATCTTCTGGGAACTGAATTCAGACAATGTCACTAACCAGAGGGATTTGTATCTTAATATTCTGTTGGGTACATGAAAGCATTTTACCAACTCAGAGATCAGTATCATAGTCTGTATTTGTTTTGTGCTTTAAGCCACAATTTTAATTAGGAGCTAAATAACACTATGCATGAATATATCTTTACTTCTGTAGAATATATCTAACACCTTTTTTCAAAGAAGAACAAAATACACATCCCCATTACTCCCACCTCAGAAAGCATTGCCTGAATTTTGTTGTTGGAAACAAATGGGCCTATATTTCTTGTTTTCATGGCAGGGAGAAAAGGTAGGTGGGATGCATTCTCTTTGCCTCATTGTCTAGTTTTTACAGAGCATCAGTTTGGCAGCATCCGTAATAGTTTATGTGTATTGGAATAACAATTTCTCCCTAAGAAACTGTGGTGGAGCATTACTTTGAATTAATTTAGATGTGTTTTAGTATTGTCCAATTTAAAAATCTGCTCTATAATAATGCTAGTTTTATCAAGTTAAATATTAATTTTTTAAAACCATGTTCTTTGTATGCTACCTCACTTCATCAGGCGAAGTATAGTATATTCTTATAATCACATGCTTTTGAAAAATGTGCAGTATCTGTAGTTTTTAACTATTAATGCAAATACAACTTATGTCTGTCAAGACAGGGAGGGAAAAAGGCAAATTGAGCATTTCTCTGTTAATTGTTTGCATAATTCATTTGTCTTATAAAGTAATTGATTATTTGTGAATGATAAGTGTATATAAGTATACTGCCAACGAACCTAAATGAATGATTTTTTCTCTTTGCTGTCTTAGAAAGCAAATGAGGGAATGGACAAGTCAATGTTACTTTTCTCAATGCTGCTAGATACTTGTTTTTTGATGGTTTTAAACAAGCTTAGGGTAATTCCAGCTTTCTGTGCAATATTAGTATTTGCTCATCATGATCTTCAGGACATGATTCTGCAGAGTGAAGGGAAACTTCTGTTAATCTTAGCAGCTGTATAGAGATCTTGAAGGCTGTGATCCCTCATTTAGAAGACTTTCAGTGGTAGCCTACCCTTAGGAAAGTGGATTATTTGGACTTTGAAAATGGGGCAATGTATCCATATTGAGTATAACTCAATTTGTCTTCAGGAGCATTCTTCTGTGCATTTTTGCATAGTATTTTCAGGACAAAATATAATTTAAATTCCATAGAGGCATCACTGCCTGCTTGAAGACCCTTCTTGGTCTTCTCCCAAAGGAATAGTAATTTAAGGTTTGGAGTTCAGCATGTTGTTGTAAAGAAACAGTCCATTTAAAGATTAGGCTTACTTCAATAATCTCATGGTTTTTTATGGATTTAAGGGAGTTGCTTATAAGTTGAGTATAGATTGATTTTTTTCCTCCAGCATTACATTCTTTAATATTGAAATGTTACTGCTATTTGATAAATTTCAGTCTTTTATATTAAACTTCTTTTTACAAATTCCCCAAGAGTTTCAAAAGGTTAAATAGCGATTGACCAATCTTTTGCACACATTTAAATTATCTGCCATTCATTTACAGCTTCTTGTAGAATTCAGTATCACTTTTCCTATGTAATCATTTAACATTTATATTGTAAGACTTCTGGTAATGTCACTTTTTGTACTGGTGAGTGTTGAAAAGTATCTGTAAGGCTCAAAGACACCTTGTGTCAACCTTCCCCGGATCAGTCTGACTGTTTTCGCTCCAGTGCTGTCAAGTGGTGATGCTGCTGAGATGACCTACTGGGCTTTCTTGGGGAATGGCACAGGCTTTCTGAGTTGGCTGTCAGCAGCCAGGCTCTTGGAGAATGAACAAACTGTCAGCCTCCACAGGGGTACAGTGGAATGTCCAACATTCCTATTGTCCCTCTTCATATTTTAGCACACTGTTATTGTCTCAGATTACAGTAATACTGCATTGACCTTCTCTTATGTATGCAACTTTCCTGTACAGGTTATTATAACAGCCTGTGTTTTCATTCCCATAGTGTGCTTTGTTCCACCATGCTCTTCCTCTCACCAGCTGGTTCCTATTTATTTTCTTTTTAACTGCATTTGCATAAAGACATGGATGTTTTACTGTTACTTTGCTTCCTCACCAGCTTGCAACTACTCCAGATTTATTTTTAGTATTTCACCTTATCTCTTCCTTGCATTTGCTTGTGGTTTAAGTACTTTCTGCTTATTGTTTCTTTTTATAGCTTCCTGTGGAAAAAAAACAACCAAAAACCAAACCCTTAAACAAAACTGAGTTTGAAAACAAGGGAGAGGATTGTTTTACTGGGTATAACTTTGACCAGCATGCTAATTTTACATTTCTGACACACACATCTTATCTAACCTAACCTTGTCATGTTTCTTTGTTTGTTTGTTTACAAACCAAGCAGCTAGACCATTTGTGTATGATCTTGTTATAACAGGTCATAAAAAATGCTGAAATCTAGTTCACAGAAGTTTTTCGACATTTCGGAAAAGGAGCTATGTGCGTTTTTGTTCTTTCAGCATATTTTGTTGACGTTTCAACTATTTGTAAGCCCTCCTGCATACAAGATGATGTCTGTGGAATACAGAGAATTGGGGTGTGCACATGCTGAAAGCAGTATTTTGCTCCAATGCAATGCTACTGTACAATTTCTGCAGTTTTTTATTTCAGCCTGCAATTGAGAGATGAGCTACTGGGCGTATCCTAGGTAAAAGGACTAAGACTCTGCTAAATGCTTTAGAATTTTTCTGATAATTTGTTAAACATTTTTCAGTGAATACTGGTGGTGTTCTTTTGTTGTTCTAGTATTTTGTAAAAGCATTGAAGAATTCAGTACAGCTGCAAGGACTCAGAAGCCTTAAATCACACTGCTAAGGTCATAATCATGATGAGCAAATACAAATGTTGCTTATGGGGCAGGAATTACCCTAAGTTTGGTTTGAAACTGTACAAAAACAGGTGTTTACCAGCACCATACTAAGAAGGAAAAATAAAAAAGGATAACTTTGTCATCTAGTATCTTCTGCTTTCTGTGTTCCCTTTCTCTAAATAGGATAGCAGATTTTGATTATAGTAAAAAAGGAACAAAGTAGTTCTTTCCTTTCTTGGGAAAAACATGCATGGTAAACAAATGTGAATGTTCTTGAAGCCAAAGACACACACCGTGAACACAGAACACAACTGCCACCAGTTGTGGCATCTTCTGCTCCAATCTGTGTATGTCTACTCCAGTCCTGAGGAAATGGAATTTTCTGTGAATTTTGGTGAAAGATAAGCCATTTTTTCTTGTGGTCTATTCAGAATTACTCAGGCAGCATCTTAAAATAATTCTACAAAACAGGGATCACCTTCAGTGCAGATGACATCAGGAACAAAGCCAGTGGTGATGGCTTCATCATCAAAGCCTGGTGCATGCTGAGTTTTTCCAAACACAAAGGTGAGCATTTGATGTGGATCTTAGCCCTACAAGGGCAGAACCTGCAAGGGCACAGAGCACAAATTGCAGCTGTGAGAAGACAGCCTTCTGCAGCACTACTGGCAGCTCTGACCTGGCTGTACCAACAGGCCTTTGGGCACATCCCCAGGATGATCTGCTTGAAGAGCCTCTCACTTCCGTCTTACAACAAAAACTTTCTTTCTAGGAGAGCTACTGAGGAATCTAGATTTTGCAACAGCAATTATGTCATCTCAAACAAATTGGTATTTTCACAGCTCAGTTCAGATGAAATCATTATCCAAATAGTGAGTCAGTCCAGTTAAATCTTTTGTTCTGTCTGTGCTGCAAATAGACCAGGCTTCATGAAAAAGCTTAGAGAGCTTCTTTTCTGTTATTCCTGCCATCATGACAGCTCAGGGAAAAAGTGATTACAGAAGCAAGGACTCATTCAACCTGTTTGGGTTTTGTTTTTTACCTTGCTATGTTCTTGTTTACCCTAGTGAAGTAAATGCAGTGTACACCAACCAGTGTGTTCTTGGAATTTATCCTGTGCAGAACACCAGATGAATCTGTCAGCTCGTACTCTAGATAATGAATTCAATTGTAAAAGATAAGCAATATTCCAAAAGAAACAATCCCTTACTTTTTCTAAAGATGGCATTCACTGAACACAGATTAATGAGTTTTATTTCTAGTTTCCTGTAGGATTTTATTATCTTACATAAAGATAAAAAGGGGAGCCTGTTTTGCCATTTTGGTGCAAGATATACCAAACTGTTGATCTGCAAGTGTTCCTCCAACAGTGCTGGGAGACTGTCAGGGTACTGGGTGTGCATTGAAACTGTTTTGCTTCTTGTTTGATTTATTCAGTGGATTGTAGAATTTGTTACAGTTTTGTGGAATTTCTTAAAGCTTTGAGATTATAATTTTTGAAATTTAACTTCTATAGAGGTATTTATACTGGTTAAATAAAGTAAGAATTTTGTTGTCCTCGATCTTATATATCTCAAAATAGATACATCTGATTCAGTTTTTATTCAGGAAAAATAGGAAGAATGTAAAATTATTTTGTAAGGGTAGAATATTTCCAAGCTTTTCTTTTTGTACTTTCTCTCTCTCTCTCTCTCTCTCTCTCTCTCTCTCTCTCTCTCTCTCTCTCTCTCTCTCTCTCTCTCTCTATATATATATATATATATATATATATATACATATATATACACACACATACACAAGACAAAATTTCAGCTGTGTCAGATAGCAAGATTTTATACACTATCAGAGATCTGGAGCTTAATAATCTGTAGCACTCATTGGAAAACATTTCAGTATGTTGGGCAGTGCTTACTTAGGAAAAAAACTCAATTCCCCTGTCTCCAAGCCTGTTTTATAGATTATAATGTTGATCTTTCTATCTGCATGTTTTTGTCCTCTCTATATTTAAGTAATCCATTTTGATTTATTTTATTTATTTTCTCTCCCTTGATACTTTGGACATCCCATAACTCTATTGCTCAAAAGTGAGAGAACATTGGACGAAGCATCTTCAAAAAAAACAAACTAAAAACCAGAGAAAATATGTTTATATGTTTTTTTCAATATATTCTATTTTAGGCTGAAATGGTTTTGCTTATTTGATTGCATTGTATGAACTTTTTATTCCGCAATCTTAACATAACCAAATAGAAAAAGACTGGCAAAAGAGCATGTCCTGTTCACCTGAGATAAAGGTAAATATGCAACTACATGAACTGGGACATTTGTCCCAGATCGGGTAGTCATGATAGAAAATTCTGGTAAGTTTAAGTACATGCATAGTCTGAATGACCATATTTTTTCCAGCTTTATACATGCTATTAATGAATTATTAAAATCTAATTAATTTTGCCTCTGATTAAAAAGTTGGTTTTTAGGAGAGCATTTATTAGGAACTAGAAGATAAAATTTATAATTTGCAACCATGTATTTTAAAGAACCAATAAATGCTAGTAATAGTCAATATCAACATACAGAAAGCAATGAGTACACTCTAGAATTGGTTTTAAACAGCAGCTTCCATGGTGGACAGTTAATGAAACTGTTTCTTGTACTGTACTTTTAATTCTTCCATTAAACTCTGTGCTTGCATAGAACTTGAAATGCAATAAGGAGATCTAATAGATAATCTTGTATTTAAATATAATTTCCAGAATGCAGTTAAATGTTTGAAACTTACAGAGCAGACAGATTTCCATAAAGCTTGTAGTATGCAGGGACTTTTTTCTTCATCATAATTATCTGTCTGTTCCTTGGGAGATCTCCAGATATGCATTTTGATTAATTTGCATTTCGCAATGGGAAAGACATAATCAAGAACTTTCTACCTTTTGGCAGCAATTCAATCAGATGTTACCCTCCCACCAGTCTGTAGACTGAATTTGCTTTCAAAAGGATTAATGTTACTCAGAACTGAAAGAAACTAACCAGCCAATACATAAAAAGGTGGTCTGTCATGAAGTAAGTCCACTCCCTACAATCTAGTGGGACCCGTGAATATCTGTAGCTTCATCCTCTTCAGTGAGGTATGATTTTGGAAAACCATCTGCTACAGATATTAGGAATAAGTTTATGTTCCTCTCTGAAGCACAAGTGGAGAAAGCTAGTCATAGAGCTAAGTTTGTTTCTTCACAGGTGAATTTCTTTTAATCTGTGTTGACATGTTGCTGTGGTAATTACCTAATTCAGCAGTGGTTACTGTAGGAAAAAACCTGCAGTTTAATACCTAAATAATTTCTCAGTGCGCAGAAAATCAGTCACTATTGGAGATGTGACCATGTCCACAGTCCTCCTTTGTGGAGAAGGAAAAGTACATCTCCATGTGGTGTGTCAGGGCTAGAGATTCAAAGTGACACAGGAATAGCTGAAGTTTGTGTTAGAAGGATGACAAGAGAGTGTTTGGCACAGTGCAAGACACTGCAGAATATATTAAACCTCCAGAGTTTTAGGGTTTCTAGTGCCAGCGTTCTGGTTGAGTTCACAGTATTGCTACAGACTTCATTACATGAGAGAGGGAACATCTCATCTGGAGAACTGGCATGTTTATTTATGCTTTCTTCCTTTTTTTTTTTGCCTATGTATTTATATGGCAGTAAGGTGGATCATTACCAGACCTATATGCATATCCCCACACAGGTCCAGATTTAGTTTGCACCATTGTTTCTGTGACACAAACTGTATGATGTCAGAGACAGAGGCATGACAGCATTTTAGGAGAAAGTGAAGCTGAGAAAGATGCACTTTTTCCTCCTTCTAGCCCTTTTCAGTTTCTACAAACATTTATTAGTTACTCATTTTCGTGGTTGTATAAATTTTAAGGATAGAAAAGGACTGTTAGCATTATCTAGTCTAGCAAGTCAAACTGCATTAAAACAAGCCAGAATTTTGCACATGGCTCAACTTGTAGAATTATCTTCAATCTTGGCTTTAAAATTAAATCCAGTTGCTAAAATAAATAATCTGTTTATTTTTGCTTCTTGCTCTAAAATGGGGTTTCCAGAATTTCAGCTATTAGTCTAGATTTTTCCAAGCTCTTTGCAGCGAGCTTCCATTTTAGATATCCCAACTAAACACTGAATTCCTATAATTATTGATGAATGAAATATGCATTATTGAAAATATCTCATTTCAGTTCTTCTCTTTAGTTGATGTGCACAGTGTCTGAGTACTTGGCATTTTCCTGGATAAAAGGTTTTTTGTGCACTCTTTTCAAGTTTAGTGTTATATGTGGTACCCAGATACTTCAGACATCTTTGCCAGTATAGAAACATGGCAGCGCTGATCCATCACAGCCCTTTTCACTTACCTGAGCCACTGCTCAGGTTCTCCTCAGTGAAAGTACAATGAAAAGTTAGGGTATTCCTGTAATGTACACAAATTTTATGCATTACTGTGCCAAGCTGCTTGTCTGTTTCACTTTCAGTTTGAATTAAGAGGAACAAGAATGATTACATACATTTTGTGACAAGTTAGCTTCTCCATCTCATCAGTCTCTGCTATCATAGCAGGTCATTTGGTCGAATTGCATGGATCCAAAGTGTCTTGAATCCAAAGTGCAAAGATCCTGTTGTGCCAGAAGTGTGTCTTTTCATTACTGTGGGAGTGTTACACGTCATGAACCTGGGGAGTAGTCGATACCTGTCAGGTGTCTTTCTAGCTGGCAGCAGTTGGGAAGGACTGATGTAGAAGATTGTTTGCAGTGAGTAACAGTGCAAACAACTCTGGGTCCTTCCTGCTCACAAAGGTCAATCCTTGGGTCTACAGCCTTAATTTTCATCTCAGCAGAAGAATGATCCACCCCTGGCTGTTCAGGCAGGCTGGAAAGCCGTAACCTTTGTGGTTGTTCTGCTAAGAGAGCCACAAATGCAAAAGGAGATACTGCAGCGATTTCCTTTTGGGAATCAACTGAAGTGGTGTTTTCTTCATTCAAAGAACCACAGCTGTTTGCAGGGCTGTCTGCTTTGTTTAAGGGCAAATGAAGAGCCCAGTATGGTATTCCATGTTGGCCTAACTTCGATAGGCACATCCCATAGTGCCTTCTCTTAAGCTTGTTTGTCTAAAACAGCCGCTCTTCCCTCCAGTTTGAAAAACTGTTCCTTCCTAAGCAATCCTCAGGTCTTTGATCTGCTGTGTTTGTGAGGCTTCTCCTGAGCTAGTTTTGTCTTTTTAATAAGCAATTCCCTAGAGTTTGCTGAGAAGTGTCACAACTGAGTCATTCTTTCCTTTCCTGCCTTCTTTTCTCACTAGTCTCATATTAAACAATAACCAATGTATTAGTATAATAAATACCTTAGTACAGTATTAATAAATTATAAAGTGTAGCTCCAGATCTGTCACAATGAACTCATGGGAGTGAACTGTTTTCTACAATAAGTGCAGATTACATGTGGTTTTGGTCTGATGATCCAGCTTATGCATACACCATTAACTATTTAAATAGCCATAGTCTGGCTTCCTTTTAAAGTAAAAATCCTTACTATAAAAATAGCACGTATTTGTTACTACCAAATATTAGTAGTTCCTTCTTTCTGACTTCCCATTTTTCTCCTAACCTCCCTTTATTTTCTGATTAGATTCCTTTAGAAGCTCTAGCTAAGACTTTTTTCTTTTTTAATTTTTTTTTTTTAATGAAGTAATCACAACACAATGAATATTTGAGTCTGCTTGCATATATGATAATGTAGGTAACCAAGAAAGGGGGCTTCAGATGAGACTTCTGAAGATTGAGGCTTCAGTGAGTTACTGAGGAATCAAACTAGGAAAGAAAAGTCATGATTCTGCTCCCAGTTGGTAAATTCCTGAGCAGTTAGACTATCACTAATTGTAGCCAAGATTGCTCCCTTAGTGATGATTTTTTATGCGATGTGTAATTTTCTCCTGAGAAGCAACAATAGAAATACCACACATTATCTTTTCTTAACATTGTAGGCTTTAATAAATTTTGGAATTAGAAAAGATCCCAAGTAAATTTTCAAAACACAATGTAATGGCTGCAGATTTAAGGAATTTTGTAAGTCAATAAATACAGAGCAATGGAACAAATCTTCAGCTTGAGAATTTGTGCTTCAGAGGCAGTGCTGGAAATCTAAGTTAGCTTGAGATCCTCTTAGTGGGGGGGCAATAAGCAAAGTTTTGTCTGGATGAGGGAAGAGGGAAATGAATTCTGTGTTTAAACCTCCCCTGCAGTTGGTCTGAAAATTTGGAAACTTTCATTCTTGTAGTGATTTTTCAGTGATGTATAGGCCCCATTAAAGTCAGTGGGAGCTTTGCCATGGCTTTTAATGAGGTCAAAAAAAGAATAGTACATTTCAACTGCTTTTTTTTTTTTTAAGTTGGAAAGAAGTTTTATATTTTTTTATTTTACAATGATGTATTCTAGAAAGAAATTCACCTGTAATTAGATGTCATATTCCATAGCATTTGCAAGATGAAATGTAATAAACATCATGTCCAGCTTTGGGAGACCAACAGTACTGTCAGAATTATTTTCTTTTGATTTATACATTTATTTTTCACTTGGTGTACATAATATTTGGGCACATGAATAATAGTTTAATTAAAATTTTACATCTACATTCCTTTCGTAGGGAGAGGTGGAAGTAAACAGGATAATTCAAAGGAAAGACAAGGAAACAGTGTTTTGATTAGGATACTTCAGTGAATTTTAACTATTTTGAAAAGTATTTTCATTTTCCATTTCATATCTTACATTGTGCCAGCAGGAATAAAGACATGATGCATCATAAGTCTACATTCTTTCCATTACCAGTAAAATTCATCTGTTTAGTGTGATGTGTTTTCAACCACCTATCACAATAATGCACTCATTAATATGCATGTGCAGGTTTATAATGGTTAAATATTCATTAGCTATGCAAATACTCATGCTCTTTAATTCACAAGTGAAGACTAATCAAAACTTTGCTCTTTGTTCTTCAAGTTCTTCTCTGTTCTGGAATGTTGTTTAGGTTGGCAATAATTTGGTGAAAATACATAGGTGAATGGAGAATCCTTTACTTATTCTCAGCTATTTGTCTGAAGCTGTGCAACGCTTCATCTTTAAAGAACCTTCTCCATTTTGTTATCTGACACTGAATCTTTTTGATCACTTTGAAATGTATTACATTTAGAAAATGAAACAAAGGCACAATAAAGTGTCCTTCCCTCTTCTTGGTCCAGGTGTTTCCTGTGGTGAGTATGCAGTGCTTATCAGAAACCAGTGACACCAGAGCTCCTTGTGGTCTGCAGAGAGAACCTACACCAAACCATTTGGGACAACTGGTCTTTCCTGACATACTAATCCTTGTCACTATTCTCTTGTGACAGGGGAGTGTGATAAATGTACTTCTTTTTACATTTGCAAGTCATCTCTAAGTGTGTGGGGGTAGAAATGCAGAGGTGCACCTTTCTATCTCCTCACAAATGCTGCTTGTTGTCTGGTCTGCTGCTTTGAAAACTACAGGGAAGTTGGCAGAAACCTGCTATCTTCTTCTGAACAGCAATTCCTGTAAGAATGCTGAGAGGACCAAGTGGGAGGAGAAGTTTATTTGCCAACATTTATCACTTATCCAGGAAATGAACAATCTCTAGTGCTCATACCACATTGTCTTAAGTGCAGTGCCTCTCATCTCAGTGGGTTGATGGCTGCCTCACTCCACCAGGCAGGGTGAGCTCACAATTGAACTGTTTACTTGTCCAATAACACCTAAGGATGGAAGCTTTTTAAAGTGGGAGTTCATGTCAGTCTGGGTGGGTCAGCTTGAGGCAATTGAGTCTTACTCTGTGAGACTCTTTCTATTTGTTTTAAATAGTGAGTAAACATAACACAAATAGGAGCCACTTCCACTCTTGTAGTTCAAAGCATATTCAGAGAGTTTATAACTGCTAATGAAAAACATTTCAGAGAAAGCAGAACCCAGGCGTCCAAGATTTGCACATTTTGTGTTGTGAGATGTTCAAGCTTGTGTATGGTAACCAAGATTTGGAAATTCCTCTATGTGTTTGTACTTTGGACCCCAGCAAACTTTAGAAGAAAATGTCTAACTGTGCTTGGATTTCTTTTATAAACTGGGATGACTTCAGCAGTCTGTGTGGCCTTCCATTCAACTGTTTGCTTAAGCCAAGCCAAAAGCCACTTATCTAAAAATGATTTATTCTCACTCCTGAGCTGACAGAACCAGGCTGGAAAGGGCAAAAGCTGTATTGCAGTCCAAGCCTCGGACTTTAGTTAAATCATAAGGGGAGCATGAAGGATTAGCCACAGCATTGTTCTGCAAGGTACTTATGGTTCTCTTGTACACTACTTGTCAGACACCTTTTTAAAATAAACTGCCTCAGATTTGTACTTCACAGCTGTTCCTTTCTATCTGCCTGGTATGGCAAAGCAAAACTCTGAAGCTTAACATCTTCAAAACCAAAACCTTAATTAAATATTATAATTTCGATACACTTCTCACTTTCTGGGTTTGGCAGTGTAAGTAAAATGGAGGCAATTTTGTTTCTTTATCTCATTCAGAAAAAAATAGATGTTGTTTATATACTTTGAACATAGACATATTGTATAGTAGAAGGCAACAGTTGAATAGTCCTAGCTAGAGATGTGAAAGTATGACTGGAGGCAGTGTATCTGGTTGTCAAAATTGAATCTGAAAATAAAGTTTTAGTAATGTTTTAAGTTGGCTTGATTTCTTAGATTAAAATAACCAAAATAATTTTACATTCGAGATCTCTTATTCTCTTTGGATACTTTGAGAATCTGGTGTTCTCGTTGACATCTTTTCCCTGTGTTAGACTTCACTTAATGCAGAGCATGACTATGAGCATGGTAGCTACAGTCAGTGAGGCTGAAGGTTTAGTTTTGACCCATCTAAGAGCTGTGCTGTCCAGACAAGGAATGTGGGTTATATGGTGGGCCAGAATGGCACTGCCAAGGCCCTCATGCTGCTATGGTGTGTGGCTCATGTGGGCATTTGCTGTGCAGGGCTGTTTCCCAGCATGAATGGCCTCCTTCCACACCAATGTGATTGAATGCAGTAGTAAAAATAGGGGGAGGCCCAAATGACTAAGAGGTGAGGCTATTTCTTGTAATCTGCTTCTTCAGCAAGAATTACTTTGAATGAGTTAATACCAAAAGGGTTAAAGAACCATTGTGTATTTTGAATTTGTGTTGTCAAAGCAAATATTTTGACAGTCAGTCAGAAGTGGATGCTGAGTGGCATGCTGTGAAGACCATACGGCTCTGTTATGGAAAAAACTTATTGAGGATGGGAAACTGAGAGGAAGAATAAACAGCTAGGTTTCAGCCTTTCAAGGGCCTGGTTTGAGTTTCTGCTGAGCAAAAATGGAGAAAAAAAAAAGTAGGAGGTGGGCAGAGTGAAGCTTTATAAAGCACAGTGGTTTAGCACAGCATACATGGAAGCTGGAAAGGCTTCCATGCATAGCACAAACATTGTTGAAGCTGCATGAGAGATTATTAGGTTAATTGGGAAAGTCAAAACAGGGAGAAGGTTGTTGGGAGGAAAAGGTTAACCAGCTAAACATGACTGAGCTGGAACTTGTCTTCAGTACTTCATGTGCAGTCTTTTATTACTAAGTCTCAGAAAGAGATGCCTCTGCCCGTCCTCTATGCTAACCGTCCTACTTTAAATGTTTTTTGTCTGTCTGACAAAAAGGATTTGCAGGTGAGTGGTGCTCTTCTTTGAGCATGTCACTAGTGCACAGAAAACCTTAAGCAGAAGTTTTCCCAAGGATGACGATATTTGATGTGTGTATTGACTGTTGGTATTTTTCACACCACAATAAAGTACTTGTTGCCTAGGAAAAGCCAAACCCCATAGTATTTTCAATTGAATTGTAGTTCTCAATGACACCTACTGTCTCACTTTTAGATGCTGCAAAATTTCCTTTATTTGCACAATAGGAAAGTGAACTCCTGAGATTTGACATGACCTCCATGTCAGCTTTAGACAGGTTATTTTGTTCATGCAGTGACTTTTCCAGAGATACTGTCATAAAATTTTGCTGCAATTTATTGTGCATACATTTCAGCTGGGAAAGAACCCCATGATTCAGTCTTTTCTTCTAGTATAGGTATCCCATGTTTGTTATCAGTGATATATTTTTATGGCTGCCAGTGTTCACCTAGAATATCCACCTACCTAAACAAATATGAACTTTGTTTTCATCTGGGTTCAATAAATGATGTTTTATATCCCGTGGTACAGAGTCAACAGTAACAGCCATTATGGGTGTTCAGGTCTTATGTCCCTTCCACTTCACTGAAAATCCCGGAATTATAAAGATGAGTTCATATGGGTGCAGTTATTATGGAGAAATACAGTATTTAGAGCTTTTTGAAGCATATTTTAAAAAAATAAAGGCATTTTCAATTATATTCTTCTTAATCATGCAGGTGACATCAGAATAATATAGGTTTGTAGTGGACATTTCCTACATTCCAATTATTATTTTAAGTAGAAATACTTAGCAAGTTAACTTTCTTTGGCAGGCTGACACTTCAGCTCTCTGTTATTACAAAGGGTGTATTCAAATCATTAGCATGTCAGCTTGTTTGGAAACTTAATGCTCTCCCCCCACAAAACAGAAAATTAGTGGAACTGCTCACCATGTCAAAAGGCCCTTTTTTAAGGCAGTGCCATAACAGTAAACTGCAGAGGACAAATTCTGTTGTTGGCACATCAGCTTTAAGCCTCTTTTAGCAAAGGAATCTGCAGATCTAGAGAATTCACTAACACTAATATGGGGGGAGTAGAAATTGCTGGATGAAATCTTGCAGATCATTCCATATATCTAATATAGGAGGGAGTAGAAATTTCTGGGTGAAATTCTGAATGTGTGAAGCTGCATGTGTGTGTTTCATTTTGCATTCAGTGGGACTAATATTCAACAACCTGACTCAGAACTCTTAAGAAACTAAATACCAACCCCATGACAAACCTTAAAAAAATATTGGGGATGCCTGTTTTTCTGGCATCTAGTGACTGCAGCAACACAGCAGTGAGGTCCACATCTGGTTCTTCTCTTTTGCCTCCAGTTCAATGTCAGTATTTGGGGTTTGGTGAAGAAAACTTCAAAGTGCTACATTCTCATCCTGGAGGGGGTAACATGAGGGCATTTCCTGCTCCGACCCTTGCTTTCAGGCAGCACTGTTTCAGTTCAAGAGCAGAGGCGTGTGCAATGATCTGTTTGTTATTTTGAGGCCGATACTTGGATAGGAGCTGGAAGTATAGTGATCTCTGCCTCTTGTACTAAGATAAGTGTAACTCTGGGAATGTCATCAGCCACTGTTGAAAGGCAGTATAATGGCCTGGGGGAAGCCCTGGGGAACATTTTGCTGCAGTGGCAGCATACTCAGGGCTGTGGAGGAGGGGAATTGAGGGGAGTTGGGAAGCTAAAGGCCAGCTGGCAACCCTTCTGACTGGGCTTTTGGCCCCTTAACAGTGACGGGCTGCTTTTCCATAGATTCCTGTTTACAGTGGCATTAGTCACCAGAGGCTGCCAGTGCTGGCAGCAGTTCAAGATGAGGTGTGTGAACATACCTGCAGGCAGATTGTTTTCCTGAAACACTTGTGCAAACCTCAATCCTAGACTCAGGGCGGCACCACTCCTTGCAAAATCCAGGCTTCAAAGGGGTCACCAGATCACAGGGTGAGTTGTCTGCAACTGTAATCTTGTTCACCTCTTCTTGAGGCAGGGTTGACTCAGCTGCAGTCAGCAGAAACCCAGAACCCTGGAACAAGGTTCTTCATTGCCCCTTGCACCTAGGTGCCCGTGGCACGTGGAGCCATGCTGAGCCTCTGTCCCAAAGCTGGGCTGTGCTGCCTCCCCAAAGTGAAGACAGGAGCTGCACATCTGTGAAACTGCTTGAACATGTCCAAACATTTTTCTGGGTGACTGCCAGCACCCTTGGTAATTTGGACCAGAAGAAGATGATGGGGGTGTGGTGGTAGGAGTGGGTGGGACCGCTGGGTGTTACTGAGACCTTTGCTTGCAAAGCGTTTGACAAACACCCACTATGGGATAGGGCACAGCAGATATTGTAAGTATTGGCAGCAGTGGGAGGGAGATAATTACTCCCCTGCAAGAAATCAGGGAGATTTCCAGCAGGCTCTGTTTGACCAGTTCTTGTTAGAGCTTTGTGTGTTGATGTGAATCTGTGCCAGATCTTGGTTGGTTGTGGGGGTGGAAATGACTTATTTCTCACTGCTGATGTGTTTTCTCTTTTCTTGTAGGTGTATGATGTCAAACAGTGGGCAGTCCTTGTAGCCTCCCCCACCAGCCTGCAGTGTCATGTGCCAGTATGAATGTTAAGAAAGAAACGCATACTTCAGACCTCAGCATCCCAGAAAGAAAAACGAGGAACTGAACAGAGAGAGCAAATGATTGCACCGCTTACAAAACTTGAGTCTGTTCACTTTTTCTCCTGAGAAGCTTCATCTTGACCTTTGTGAGAGAGCTGAGAAAGTAGGCAGAGCAGCCACAGTGATTTTCTTAGGGTCCTTTTCCTTTTTTAATTTAATTTTTTCTCCCTTGTGTCTGGATTTTAAGTGTGCTGCACTGATCACAAGCACTGGACATCAATATGTGTCATGTCATTGTAACGTGTCGGTCGATGCTATGGACTCTGCTGAGTATCGTGGTGGCTTTTGCAGAGCTCATTGCCTTCATGAGTGCAGACTGGCTGATTGGCAAAGCAAAGCCTTCAAGCTCCGACGAGGTGGACAACAGAACAGGGGGACCTCAGGAGCCCTACCGTCCAACGCTGGGCATCTACGGGCGCTGCACCAGGATCTCCCACATGCAGTTCTCTCGACGAGACACGCTTTGTGGTCCTTATGCTGAAAACTTCAGTGAGATTGCCAGTGGGTTCTGGCAGGCAACCGCTATTTTCCTAGCCATGGGAATCATGATTCTCTGCACCGTGGCATTTGTGTCTGTCTTTACTATGTGTGTGCAGAGTATAATGAAGAAAAGCATTTTTAATGTCTGTGGGCTGCTACAAGGGATTGCAGGTATGTGCACTTTGAGAGCAATGAAATTTTTAATTTTTGGGTGATTCAGATGAAGAAATGTAGCAATTCTGGCCTGCCTGCAGACAGACTGCATTAGGCAGACCCAAAGTGATTCTATGTGCTGGTGTTTATTCAAACATAAATGAAATTTATAGCTACACAGCATGTAATACATTGACATTGGCAGCAGAATTGCAGGATAATGTGTGCCAAAATGAACTGACCAGTATTGCTTTTGTTTGCTGTTCATTTTTTTCCTCTGTTTGAATTTCTTTCAGTTATAAAAACTTTGCTTCTTTGTTACCAGCAGAGAACAAAGTTAATACTCATATTAAGGCAGTCTATCTCCCTCTTGCTACTTTAGTAATTTTTCCATGGACCGAAGGCAGTTTCCTTAGTGTCTCGGAGGTTTCATGATTAGTGAGAGTAAAAAACACCCTAGGGCTAAGAGCTGGTTATAGTCACACACCCAGTTCCTCCAGCATTTCATGCAAAGCAGTCTCCTTCAAAGCTGTGAGCTTGACAAGTGATACCTTGAGATAAACCTTTCCTTTAGCCAGCTTATTGTTCAGCTGCAGTTACACAGCCTAGTGAGCTTGTCCTTTCACTGTTCAGGATCAGCTGTGCTTTGCCTGAAAAGACAAATTTGTTCAAGAGATTTAGTGTTTCTGCTTAAACTCATAGATTTTACAGAGATTAAATGATTTTTAGTAAACCAACCCTGGACAGCCTTAGTTAGAGAAGTATTCATTTTTCTGTAGTTGCCAATGAACCATAGGAAAAACCTGTCTCATACACAGGTTTTCATCTTTTGTACTCTCTGTGTGTGTGGTCATCTGGAGGAGGAGAGTGGTCTTTTGCCGTGCCTCTGGCAGCCCTCAGAGACCTGTGAGGAGGGAAGGAATGAGCAGGGCCCCCTCCTCTTTTTATCTCAGTGGGGCTCTTAAGCAGATGTTTTCAATTCACGAAATTATTTAATCACAACAGAAACTTAGGTTTTAACTTGTTTTGCTTGAAATGTGAATCCAGCTTTCCCCCTTCTCACCTCCACTGAGATGGCCAAACATGTCTGTGATGGCTGTACCTAAACAGGAGATGTAATGATAGATATTCAGACCTTTATCTGAGGCTGGATGGTTTCATTTGCTTAATTGAGACCTAACATAATCTTATTTTAAATACACATGGGGAAGTAGGCGAAAACTGACTTTACTGCCTGCTGCAACCCTCCAGAGCCAGTGTTACATGCCAGGGACTGGCTGATCTGATGCAGCCTCCTGAAGCACTACCACAGTGGGTGTCAATGTTGGCTATTTCACTCATCTTCCATGTGGAAGCATAACACTTATTTCATGTCACCCACAATGTAAGGTTTGTGCTTCTGGAGCAGAATTATATCCTTAGATTGGCAAAAGATGTGTCTATTCATATGATGGCATACAATTAGCAGATCAGGTCCTTTAGATGAAGGCAGTCCTGGTGTACAGAAATTTCCGGAAGCAGTGTGACAAGGAAGCAGCTTGGCAGTGCAGATTAAAACAGGGAAGTTGTTGGTTTCTTGCTTTCTTACTCTATACTTCAGAATAATCCATGACTATTTTTCCAGGAGATATAATTATTACTTGTCTTCTTTTGGAGGGGTATTTTTACAGGAGAGATTGCTTAGCAGCATAAATAGACCTTTGGCATGTCAGATTTGGGTCTTTTGATGGCATGTCAGATTTGGGTCTTTTGAAAAGAAAGATAACTTTACAACACTGATACCATCTCAGATGCCTAGTCTGTCACCTAGGATTAGAAGGTAGAAGGTACTTGTATTTTAGAATACTGTTCTGGAGACTATGCATTTGTGAGAAAATGCATGCTAAAACAGTTTTATGTTTTATTATCAATCCAGCTGTACCCATAATGGGATTGAAGCCTAACATTGAACAGTACAATTGACAAAGCATTTTGTATGTGTTAGGGCATAGATCTGTCCTTCTTAAACTGTTCCGAGCATAGAGGCACTTCCCTTCTTACAATTCAGATAAATGACACAGCATGAAACTGGGTATGAGAAAGTCACCTTACTGAAACGGCCAGTTTTTAATTGCTGCCAGTATTTACAGCCAGGCATCTTGTGGCTCAGAGCTCGTTTTCTCAAGATTAATTTTATTTGGTCCACTGCTACTGTATAATATATATAATATATAATATATAATATATAATATATAATATATAATATATAATATATAATATATAATATATATAATATATATGTGTGTGTGTGTATATATATATATATATATATATATATAAAATATATATATAATACTGTAGTATTACAGTATCTGCTTACTTAGTTGCAATTATTTTCCTTTTGAATAATGATGGCTGCTATTTTAAACTTTGTCAGTTCCTGAGTTTTGAAAAATGCTTAAGGAAGTTGCTCCAGAGGGACAGTTGTTAGCATGGCTAATTCAGACAGGGATTATGATAGATAAACTAATGCTGTGACCAGAGAACAAGTTATAACACTACCTTAATAATTTTAAGCATAGCATCATTCTTTCTAATGTGAGCAATTATGTTTTAATAAGTGTACAAGAAGAATTCACAAAATAATTTTGTTAATCAGCGTATATCAGTACAACATTTGCGAGTATGTCAAACATCTCCATCTTCAAACATGAGATGCACATGTGGTAGAGTCATCTACAGGAACTCAGTATCTTGCAGACTTAATCTAATTTAAAATCTCTATATCTTTGCAGTAGAGATTTAATATAATTAAAAACATACAACCTAATTTATTCCTGGAATTCATCATGACAAAACAATAACAGACACCTGATATATCTTTCCCGTCTAGCAAGATCAGCTGTAGATGATGCCTATGATGAAATTACAGAACAGAAACCAATATCTCTTCTGTTAAGGCACTTGGACAAATGTACAAACTGTCATTTAGATCAACAGGATGAAGCCATACAGATATTAGGAAGGACGTTGAGATGCTTGAGCACGTCCAGAGAAGGTAACGAGTCTGGTGAGGGGCCTGGAACACAAACCCTGTGAGGAACGTTTGAGGGAGTTGGGGTTGTTTAGCCTGGAGAAGAGGAGGCTTAGTGTGACCTTATTGCTCTCTACAGCTTCCTGAAGGGAGGCTGTAGACAGGTGATGGTCGGTCTCTTCCACCAGGCAGCAACTGACAGAACAAGGGGACACAGCCTCAAGCTACGTCAGGGAAGGTTGAGGTTGGATATTAGGAAAAAAATTTTAACTGAAAGAATAATAAAATACTGGAATTGTCTTCCTAGGGAGGTGGTGGAATCACCATCTCTGGATATGTTTAAAAAAGACTGGTCTTGGCACTTGGTGCTAGAGTCTAGTTGTGGTGTTAGGGCATAGGTTGGACTTGATGATCTTAGAGGTCTTTTCCAACCTCATTATTCTGTGATTCTGTGATTCTGTGATATCTGGGCCATAGGGATTCTTTTCTTATTTTTGTGGCAGAAAATGAGAAATACAAGGCCATAAAGGAAGAAAATATGGCTGTTGTTTCAACTCCTGTAATTCCTTTGTTATAGAGCAAGAACTTTTACCACTTTACTTTCAGACTAGAGTGCCTTTTATTCTGCAGCTGTAGAAACAGTAATCAATAGACCTTGTTTTGGAGATGTTTGAAGATTGTTTAATCTGGATAAGCACCTTTTCTCTGCATTAGAGAGTACAGAGAATGGAGACATGTAATTGAATAGATAATTACTATCCAGCAGCAGGAAGACCAGGCAAAGGTTCATTTATTTGTATGTCTGTTTAGGGAAGGTATTCTGCTTTTACTTGAAATGCAGAGGCTGGAAGAGAAAGGATGTTATTACATGCTAACTGACAAGAATCAATTAAAAATAAATTTTCACAGTAATCATGTAGGAAGTAAATTGTTGATCCAGTATTGACATATCTTGGTATGTCTATAGTGTAGTTGCATATGTTTTTACAAGTCTTACTGGGGCTTGTGTACTTCACCTTGTTGCTAAGTAATATAATATCATATAAACATAACCTAGCCTCAAGGAGATTGGGGAGAGCTTAGGACAGAAGCTAAACCAAGTTTGGCTTTCATCTCTGATAGTTTCCTTTATAAAGTTCATATCAGCAACTTGGCTTCCTTTTTTGGCCTCTGCCATGGCTGGGCAGACACAACCCCTTCCCCTCAGCCAGTGTCTGCCTTACTTGCAGCTGAGCCACAGTGCACCAGCAGCACCCTGACTGCACACCAAGGGGAGGAAGCTAAATTGGCTGCACCAATATTACATCAACCACAGAACTTGAGCAAGCCCCTGTGGTTTTTTGTGGGGAGCTTGACATCATGTGCCTGCAAAGGCTTTGGGGAGAGCAGTGGGGAAATGGAGCTGACACATCAGGAAGGCTAATGTGTTTGGGAATTCAGTTTCTTTTACTTCTGTTTTACCATGCTGGAGCAGGGCTGCCTTGCCAGGAACATTTACCAAAAGAGGATAAAATACTTCCTCTTCTCTAAAATCTTTCCAGGATGCTGATGGCTTCATCTGGGAGGCCTCTCATGCGTCACCCCCTTCTCATCTCTTCTTCTGTTCACAGCCCACTGTCTCCTAGCTGTAATGGGGCTTGACAGAAGCATGTAAAAATTGGGTTGCATCTGTCAGAAGACCTGCTGTGTCTCAGGTGCACACCAAGGAGTGTCTCTGGTTTATTCAGGTGAACATATGGCTGCCATAACTGGCAGTTGCATCTTTAACAGGTAGATGTCCAGTCAGCCAAAGCAGAGGTTTGTCATTTCAAAGGCTGCTGCAGGCAGGCCAGAGAGCATTAAGTTCACTTGGATGCTTAGTTGAGTCTGTCTGCAGCTTTGGGCTTCTCTCTGTCACCCCAGAAGTTTCTCCTCCAGCATTGCTAGGGAATGGCTCAGCTTCTTTTCCAAGGTCTGAGAGATTTGTTTTTGCCCCTGACTGTTATCCCTGCTCAGTCTCAAGCAATGATAGGTCTTCCACAGCACTTTCTCTTCTCAGGTATCTCAAGAGCTCTTTTGCATTCTTTCTTCTGGCATTTGCATGATTTCTCTCTATGACTGTCCATGTCTTCTCCTTTTCCTTTCTTGGCATCTTGGAGGATTCCTCCATCAGGAGCTGCTGCAGGACCTTGGGAATAGTTCAGTTCCAGGAGTACAACTTTACCCTCAAATGCAAAGAAGCTTCTCTGCAGCTTTCTAAAATGAAGAGGTGAAATTCAGTTTCAAACCAGCTGTGTGTATAACAGTCTGTCTTCACTGCTGAAAGAGTTTGTTTTACATCTCTTGAGCTGAGAAATTGTTCGGCCTATTATACTTACTTGGCAATATTTTCATTTTGGGAGGCTGGGTGATTAGGAAGATGGCCTGAGCAGAGTGTGATAGGAGCCATCTGAAAGGGTTGAGGATTTGGAGCCGATTGTGGGGGCGAGTGAAGTAGAATTCAGCAACACATGGTGGGCTCATGGTGTGTGTGACTGCAGACTCCTGGCTGCTGCAAGTTAAGGAGGCCGGTGGGAGTTGTGGAGGAGGAAACTGGGGAGGAAGTGGGAGGTCAGCCAAGCCTTTCATCATAGAGGGGAGAAAAAGCAGGAGACACAAGCTGTGGTAGAAGGGGCATGAGGTTTCTAGAGCTCTTTCATATTCAGAACATAACAGAAAAGGTTACAGTAGTTGCAGCATAGTTTAGGATATTTGTTTATAGGTGGCATCACACTGTACAAAGGCATTATTTTGTCTGAGAAGGAGACAAACAAAGGAGAAGGAGAAAGCACCTTGTGAGCTGATGTGGCCTGCAGGCAGCGGAAGCTGTTGCATGGCCAGGGAGCCCAAGCAGTAGGAGAGCAAAGCAAGAGTGATTTTGCCCTTGAAGGCAAGGAAGCTTCTTGTTTGTCTTTCTAAAACACAGAGCATGCATTTTTCAAAAAGCATATTTCCTTTTTGGATTCAGCTCAGAGTTTTTCTTTTCCGATGCCAGAATTCTGAATTCTTGGGGTGGGAAGAAAGAAAAAAGGGAGGGGAGAGGGATTTCTGTTGGAAATCCTGACAGTCTGAACTGCTTTTGCTGTCTGCGGTATAGTGCTTCCTGTAACCTATATGGCCCAATGCCAGCATGATATCTAATACACACTTGGCTGCTGGAGGTTCAAGCAGAGGGGATTGCTGTCTTGGAATATGCTGGGGAAGGAAAACTGAGTTCAAGTGCTAAATTGATATTGAGCTTGAGGGAGACCATTAGTAACTTCAAAGAAATAAAATTAAGATTTCAGTGTTTTGTTTGATTCGGTGGTTGACTCATCTCCTGCACTATCAAGGCGGGCACTTGAAAACCCATGGACATACAGCAGATTAAAATGAGTAGAAAAATAAACAAAAATTTCAAGTTATCAAGTTTGGCAGCTGATTATCTTGGCAAGCATAAATCTCTTCCAACAAACAGCACTTAGAGTGAGAGACTCCCATGTTACCCACTGAACAACATTTACTGTGGGACATGTATACAGTGAGGTCTCTTACCTCTACCAACACAGGTGAAATGCTGAGCACTTCTTTACAACCCTGCCCTGGTGGTGTGGGAAAGAGTGCTGGTGACCCCAAGAGGCCATGGGGATATCAGGCGGGCACACGGGCTCTGTTTCTGTCAGATTTTTTGTTCTAGGCCTCAGAGCCAAGACAGATGCTGCTATTTGTATATAGAATGCAAACACAAGGAAAATATTTAAACTTAGCAAATGCTGTGTTCTCACTCAAACATAAGAAAAAAAAAAAAATGAAAGGAGATCTTTCAAGAAAAGGGGCTAACTTTTGCTAAGCTGCTGTCTTTGGTGTCCCTGATGTGGTGGTGAGGAAATAAGTGGATTTGAGCTGTGCTTTCTTACCCAGTACAGATGTCCTGCACTCTGCTGCTGAATAGCTCATGAAGCCACAGGAAATTCTCCCCTTCCTGCTTCTCCATTTGCCTTTTCCTTCAGGCTGAGTCCTAGTTCCTCTGCAGCTCCTCTCCCCCACCCCCAAACTAAAGTTTTGTTTGTACTATGGGATCAGTATTGAGGAAATGTAAGGCCATGAAAAAGGTGACCTGCAGCCCTTTTACCTCTGTTTAAGCTAAGGGAGGTGGTTGTTTTGGCCTCCCTTACTGAGCTGTAGTCATATTTCATTCCCTTTCTGCTAATCCAGTATGAGTTTTCCTCCAGTTTGGAGGCAATGGCACTCACTGGTTGAACAGCAGTAGAAGAGGTTATGATGAGTGGTAGGAAATAGACAAGGTCTTGCCCTCTGCTTCTTTCAAGGACAAAATATTTAATATGGCCTTTCTTCCCTGATTCAGAAGCCTCCTTGAATTTACCACACACAACTGAATTTCTCATTTAGGAGCATTGACTGAGCCTTTTATTGTGTCAGCCTAGATTAAAAACAGTGCTTTTTTGGGTTTTAAGGTAAAATGTGAGAGGTAACTGTGCCTGAGCAATGGCCCAATGAGTGGAGAGTCTTTGTTTACCTCTGTACTGCTGAAAAAATGTAAACATTTGGCTTCTCCCCTCTAAGTTGCTTTATCTTGACTTAATTGCTTGGGTTGACAGCCACCACATGGGAGACCCAAGTGTGGTGACTTTACATGGCTGACAGCCTGCAGAGAGGCAGCAGTGTCATTTCAAGGCTTGGTACTGATTTTACTTGGAGTCTACATGTTTTCTTCCCTCCCAACTAATGGGCACTCTCACCACATACATAAAAATTATTAAAAACTAATGGTGAATTTACCCTGTCCTCTCTTGAAAACAGCAGTCTGCAGGCTCACACTTCAATTCAGAGAAGTCTAAGCAGTAAGATCATACCAATATAATAAACAACCTCCAAATTCCTCACATTGAGCTAATAAACTAAGTTATTTTGTGGCTTTTTGCAGGGGGTAGTAAAACATAATGGTTGAGCGTCCCATCAGAAGTCCCCGGCACTGTATTTCTATCTCCGTTTCCTGATTGCAATAGCACTAATGTTATCAGAGGTTATGAATACGTATCTACAATTTGCATAATATGTGGGAAAAGAAACATGAGAGTAGGGACCTTACCCTCTTCATCAGTTTGGGGAAGGCAGTGGTTAGGGAAATATGTTTTCTTCTGGTATGTGCATGCCCTTATAGTACCCTGAGACAGTTCTAAAGGAAAAAGAATTCCATGTGGGTTTTGAGCCATCACCTGGTTGTAGTATTAAACTACTAATTCTCCTGTCTCGGGGTATCCCAGGTACACTGAAATCTATATATGTGAGCAGTCATCTGCAGTGATTGAAGGTATGAAGGTGTGCACTTGCCTCAGTGCACTGCCTGTTGGCAACCTTCCCCCTCTCAACAGCATGCTTCCAACATGCCCCAAAACATATCTGCTGTGTTAGCCTGCACCAACTGTGGTGTCCAGGTAGGTTTTTTAAAGCATTGATCTTCATAATGCTGTTTTTCTTTTGTTTCTCATGCAGCATTATTTATGTGTGGGCCAGAGGCCATTTCCAAGACACCAGGGCATGCAAATCTCCCCTTTCTTTCTGGACAAAGACCCACTTGCCTGTGGTCAGCTGCTTGCATTTGGTGGGTCGGGCAGCCATCCAGGGGGCTGAAGAGCAACTGCAGAGGCAGAGGCAGGTCTGGGGCCCTGTGCTGAGAGTACTGTAAGCAGTGCTCCAGTCAGCATCTCACGCTTTTCCTACGGCCAGTGTGGACTGCTAGAAGCACCATGTCAGCAGGCCTGAGCCCACCTCTTGAGCTCTCATCTGATTAAAATGGTATTACTGAATCACTTCACAGGCTGAAGGTGTCTGTTGTGCAGCTGCCAAGTAGGAGGCTGTCCCTTCACCTGTCTGCCAGGGCAGTGATCACAAGTGCATCAGTGGTAACCTGGTAGCATCCCTGCTGGGTTTGTCAGGAAAATTTTGTATATAGGAAAGCCTTCCTGGTTTAAGCTACGCTAGTACATTTGTACTGATATTTAACACATGAAATGTTCAGGTAGCATATTGACACGTGTGGAAATGTGAGCAATAAAGGCAGGGTGCCTGGCTGATGCAGTGTCCCTGGACTGATTCTTAATCCCTGTGGTTTTGCAGAAGATTAAAACAATGGGGATCAGTGCCATTGGGGATGCAGCCCATCTGCACTGCACTGCAAAGCTAGTTCCTCCCTGCTTTTACCCTTTTACCCTTTCTCTTTTCCTCTTTTAAAATGTTACTGCTCAGTTGTTCCATAGGAGCCTGTTGCAGTGCCACCTCATTGATCACAGCTGCTTAATTTCCTGTTTCTTCAGCAGTATTTAAAAGCTTTTTTTTTTACTATTTTGCTAGGAAATGAGTAGATAGTTTCATGCTTTGCAATGGAAAGTGGCTTTGTTAGTGTATGCTCTTGTTTAATATGGCAAAACAGCAGCTGCACAGGAGACTGTCATAACTAAATAGCATGCCTTCATTTGGCTAAACAAGCCTCTGCCCTACCTTCTGTCTCAAGGGTTGCTTCCAAGGAAGAAGAAAGGTTTTCCTCAGATCTGAACCCCAGCTCAAAATGTGACATAAGAATGCTCACAATGAAAGGCTGGTCTGTTGGTTTTCCACAATGCTGACCTTGCAGCATTGCTGCAGTATAGAAAACCAGGAAGAGCAATAATACCTTGCTGCAGCTGCAGTCCTTTAAAAGGGAAAAAGTTCTTGGTGCACAAATACAAAAAGTCTTCTCTTATAGGAAAAGTATTAATCAACTGTCTTCTGAAATATTTTTGCACAGTGATGCAGTCTGCTATACTGATAGTGATGTTCTTAGTGTACTCTAAGGTTTTGCTTTCCTTTTTTTAGGAGAAAGGAGTTACTTTTGCACCATTCAAGTAAAGACTGCCTGATGTTTAACAGGCTGTTGTAATCAGGAGATATATAGTAATCTAATAACAACATTAAAATCTCACAAAGGCATCTTTTCAAAAGCAAGTAATTACGGCCTGATAATAAAAGGTTATGTGGCCAAATTGCCTTCAGTGAAAGATGTAAATATGTTCTCTGCTGACAGAACTTACACCAAAGAGTTGTAAGTGAGGTCTCTGGGTAAAAAAGTAGTTTGAATAGTTTTCTGTTATAATTCCTAGGCATCTGGCAACATTGTGTGGCATTCTTTCATACCTCTGTTTTGAGGATTCCTAAGAGAAGAGGTAACTGAGAACTGACAACAACTAACAAAAAGGAAATTTTGAAAAATTATCGTACTGATTTCAAGAAGTGGGATTGTGCTGCTTAAAAAGTAGGAACAGGAGTATGTGTACAGCAGAAGCTGCAGTTTCAGCAGTGCAGCTATGCCCAGAGAGGGAGTTAAATCTAGAACTGTGCAAGCATGAGCTCTGTGAGCCTGTAGATGAGCACAGAGAAAACAGCTTGTAATGTTTTCAGGGTGGATTTGTTCCTCCCAGCAGGGTGAACAAACAGCAGTAATTCCACAGGTAATTTGGCTGTGAATTAAAAATCATTTATTGTACAGCAGCACAAAGAACTGAAAAGATTCATTGTAGAAAACTTGTTCAGACAGAGCACTCAATTTTTATTCACTATTTTTCACGAGTATTGGCTTCTCTTCAAAGACACAGGGACAAACAAAAACTGATTTATTAAGAAAAAACCCTCTATAATTAGTATTTACTGTCCTCCTGCTAGATATGTCTCAAGGCAAACAGTCAACAGAAGATAATTCTTTTCTCCTTGTCCCTTTGCATCCATGTTTCCAGTAGCAGGAGTGGTGCTTTTTGAGGGGTGTCTGGCTGCAAGTAGTTGAGCAGTTAAGTGCTTTTATTTTTCTGTCTGCTGTTCTAGGCAATTTAGGCAATGGTTTGCACTACTAGTGCATGGTGGAGCATCATCTGCCTCTTTTGTTCAAGCTGCAGGAGTCATTGAGGTGGTCTCTGTGACTGTCTCTTCTGAGATGCTGGGTAGCAGGAGGCAAAGCCCCTCTTTAATTGAACACTCCTTCCTGGGTGGATTGGGAGAGTCAGGATGGAGCCCTGCACAGCTCAGCCATTGCTCTGGACATGGGAGCTTTGAGCTGAGTATGTGGTGAGGGGCTGTGCCTCTCCCCTTGCTATTAGCATGAACCAAAGGAGTGCCTTTCTCCTGTGGGCATTTTGAATTGACTTAATGGAATTGTCTTTATTTACTTTTTCCATCAAGCAGGAACCAATTATTAATGAAATAAGAAATTGTGATAAATATTAGAGATAGTGCTAATAGGCCCATGAGACATTTTCTGTCTGCACTGAAATGGAGAAGTAGAAAGGAGGTTTGGTAGTGAAAATAATAACTTTTTTTTTGTTTTATTTTGCTGGTCCAGTATAGGAGTTACAAAGTTAGCTGTCTGAAATCAGGTACATACATATTCTGACCGTATTCAGATCCATAAATAGTTAAGGCTTTCCTCCAGATTTTGTTTTCATCTGTGAGAAAATAGGTGAAGTTTATAAAATTGTGGCTTTTTATGGTATTTATTATATTTATATACCCATGAATTTCCCATACTTTTGGAAAAAAAGGTCTAAGTCAGTAAAGTCCTGATGACTACATTTGGCAGCAGTGCTGTGCCTTTTGAGAACCTGAGTTTTGGGTAATGGCTTTTCAGCTTGGGGCATACATTCCATGAACCAGTAGCTTTCAGGAGTTGCTCAGTGCTCTAGTTCTGATAAAAAGTGATGGATGTGTCTTTTTGGTCCTGTTGTGACACTCAGCCATAAGCCGGGTTTGCTGTTGGACTGTCTGGGTTTGTGAGTGATGGAGTGGTAAACTTAAAAAACTTCTACGTTGGCAGCAGCTACGCTGGCATTTCAGATCCAGCTTCTTAATTCTTAATTTTGCCTACCAAAGGACTTGTGATCATTAGAGAGAGCAGCAACTGGCCTGAACCAGTGTGCGTCAGAAAGATACACAGCTGGTCATACTGGTTGTGCAGAACAGGAAACTAGTGATGAATAGAGGAGAAGGAACTGCTGGTGTTTAGTCTGAAATGGCTGCAGGGCTCAGCAGGATGAATGCACAGCTTATCCAGGTCTGTCCAAGATAAAGCAATACTTTATACTTAATGTATTTGGCCAACCAGCCAGGAAACACTGCATAAAATTTGTCATTGGTTCTTAAATGTAAGCAGTGATGAAATCCCTCCACAGAGAACGGATATCACTCACTAATGGATTTTGCCGCCCCAAAGAGTAATGACATTTAGGTCATTCATGCCCATGGTGTTGTGTCATCATTAGAAAAACGCTGGAGGAAGGACTTTCTTTTGTGAAATGTCTGACATTCACAGACATTAATTTTAGGCAGTTGGATGATGGTTTTTACATTGTTGATGAGGAAAATTTCATGCATCTGGCTGAATTTCTTTGAACCAACAATTAAGGAACCCCAAGATACTGCAGAGGAGTCTAACTGCTAGTCTAACTGAATGAAAGAAGATGCAAAGAAGTCTTTAACCTGTTCTTTGTAATCTCTTAGTTACAGGAAGGAAAAAAAAAGACTGGTTTTAGTGCACAACTTTTAGCCTAGTTCTAGAAGGTGACAGCACTTTTAGCAGCTGTTTTCATCAGCATACCAGGTTAAATAAAGGGCTCTAAAGTGCAGGAAAATTAATCAGAGATATTTATGGGATCTGGAAAGCTATATTCTTTTTCTGGCTAAACTGATTGTTTTTAAACAAAAACTGGTTTTCATATTTTTTTTTTTCTTTTAAGTAAATTTTTAAGGTAAACAGAAAGCAGATTTTGATAATGTGAGCTGTTCTTATGTTTAGTTCCTTCTTACATTGCTTGTAGGAGGGAGGTATGTGTATAATTCATTGTGATTTTTTTAGTGCCCATAAGAAAGCAGTGTAGCCACTAGCATATTAGACATTTTGATTAAATCTCCTTTCTTCGTGCAAAGACATGTGCAGGGACACTAATGTGACTTTCAATTTCCTTAATTAAGCCCTTCACTGCTTAGATGGTCTTCATAGAGAGACCTGTGAATATGAGAGACAATCACATGGGCAGAACAACTAGTCTGAGCTTTCCCTTCCAGCCTGAGGTACACCAGACTGTTGAGGGTGTATAGCAAGACAGGGAGTTGAGGCTTTTGCCCTTTCTATCACTGGGAAAGTGCTTTCCTTCTGAAGTAGTTAGTCAACTGTTTGGAGGATCCCAGGGTTACATATGCACTGGCTATGGGTACTTTAATCTGATTGTTTGAGGCTGACTCCAGAATCCCTCTATTATGAGAGCAGCTTAGTGAACTGGCAGTATTATCTTTCTGCTGTGTCCTAATGTGGCCAAAAAAGTAGAAGTGTAACTGTTTTTTTGTGGGTTTGGGTTTGTTTTGGTTTGGTTTTTTTTTGTTTTGTTTTTTTTTTTTTTTTTTGTATTTTGTTCTGTTTTGGGGTGGGTTGGTTTTTGTTTGTTTTTTCCAGGCAAGAAAATCAATGTAGATAAAATCCAGAGGAAATTAGGCAAACACATTTATGGTGAATGGCTAAATAAAGCTAAATGAGGGCTAGCTAAATACAAAATCAAAAGTGGATGCAAGTATTCCTACACTTTTGAGAAGTGCAAGCATAAGTAGTAGGTGGAGATGCTTGAATATTTTTCATGCTCTGTATTTGTAGCAATCATGTGAGAGGAAAGGATGTAGGAGGGGTACAGAGATTAAAATAAGGAATTAGGTCATTATCATAAAAAGTAAGCCTTTCACAACATAAATCACACCATAGCTTCAAATTCAGTTGAAAGACTACATGGCATATACTAGAGAACAATCAGTAAAGGACAATTGGATGGATGAGATGGCAGTTTTCTCCTGATCATGGTAAATCATGAGTATTAGTGACCATAATAACAATTACTAGATGTGCTGCATTTGGTGTTAGACTGATTGTTTGTAAACCTTCTTTCTGTTTTTATTTCTAGGGCTCTTCCTTATCTTAGGCTTGATACTTTACCCTGCAGGTTGGGGATGCCAGAAGGCGATAAGCTATTGTGGACCTTATGCTTCTGCTTACAAACTAGGAGACTGCTCCTTGGGCTGGGCTTTCTACACAGCTATCGGCGGCACTGTTCTGACATTCATCTGTGCGGTCTTCTCGGCGCAAGCTGAAATAGCCACATCCAGTGACAAAGTGCAAGAAGAAATAGAAGAAGGAAAAAACCTTATCTGCCTCCTTTAACTCCAGTGGAGAAAAATACCAGCACCTGGATCGTTATCTGCTTTCCATTGACTGGGCAAGCAGATCCATTTACCTGTTTTTACCATTTGTGTGATTGAGCCCCATGCATTCCAGCCCTGAACTACTGAAAGGGTCTTTCTTCTTTGCTGGGCAATGAGGATCAGAGAAAGGATCCCGAGAAAGCAGAATGTAAATACTTGGGGATATTTTTAGTTTCATTCTGTTATCAGAAAACAGTGGAGTATATTAATCCAACTGGGGATGTGAGTAATCACATGTATATAGCAGGAATGTTGTTAAAACTGAAAAATTCTGATTGATTGGATTGCCTAGCCCACCTTGGTCACTCTGAAGAGTTTGGGTTTAAAATAATACAAGCCAGCACATTTCTTTCTTTTTAAGCAAAAGAGAAGCCTATTTTAATGAGGCTTTGTTTCAAAGGGCTCCCCTCACTGGTGAATATTTCTTCACCATCACCTGGTTTGGTACCATTTTCATGGAGGTGCTTTCTGGTACTGAACTTCCTTGAAGTACAGTGCCTTCTTGGATATTAACTCTATGTTGGAGACAGCAAAGCTGACATTTACACCAATCTTAAGGCATTTAGAAACTCAAGTCCTTGACAGATTTCTCTCTCTTGAAACTCAAAGGTGTGGCAACTTATTACTTAGCAGGTAAATATTTTTTCCACTGACTAGACAGAGAAGTTGTTGTTAGACTGGCTTTCCTGATTCAGATAAAACTGAAATATTTCTACAGACTTTAGTAAAGTTTCTGAAATCTCAAGCAGATAACAGCTCCCCACAGCACCAGCCTTATCTGGGCTGCAGCCTCTACTACAACTGTGGATTCCACATTGTACTTTTTCTCTCGTCAGTGAAATGTCATTCCCAGTCTACAGATCAGTCTGTATCATGACCCAGATGCACACGAGTCTTTAGGAAATTTAAATTTTTCAGGAAGTCTTTACAAATTCTATGTGGCTGGGAAGATTTCTTTTCCTTTTTTTTTTTTTTTTTTTTGTGTGTGTGTAGTAGCAGAGCTTTTTCCAACTACATCGGCAGTAATTAAACAGACCTTGCCACAAATGCCATTTTTTTCTCAAAGCCAGCTCGTTTTGTTATTTGTGGTGTTGCCTCACTTACTAGAACTACTTCTGATTCCAAGTTTGTAAGGTATTTTAACAAACAAAAGAATGATGCAACTGTGCCATAGGAGCATTGGGGATAACTGATTTGAATAGTTCTAATTAAATACTAGGTGAATTTTAGATTCCTTTTCTTACTTCTTGATAGTTTAACATCATCTAGTGACAGTGTTGCTTCACTATTACACAGAGCAGAGATTCTTGGTTTTGCCTGGTCAGTCCCTTAAAATGTGCCATTAGTTATTAAAAAGCTGTTGTTACTGTCCAGGTAGGTAGCTGCTTTCACGGCACTGCTGACGTGCCTCACAGGACAGGAGCTGTTCAGCAGCCCCGGCGCAGCTGGAGGATCAGCGAACAGTCACGGGGCTGGGCTCCCCTTCCTGCCCCTGCTGCCCACCAGCCACAGGGCAGCTCCAGCCCGTGCCTCTGTGCCTGTGGCACCTGCAGCCTGTGCGCTGGACAGACACACAGGTGACCTCTGAGACGCAGTGCAGCAAGGCCAACTTCTGACTGTGTTCAAAAAGGGATTGTTTTAACCTGGCCTCTTCTTGCATTCACCTGCTCCTTCAACCCACATCCACCACCTTCTACTTCAAAGCAGGTGTGAGTTTGTGGGTCCCAAGTCGGGCAACTCCCTGGGGGCTCCCCTGGCGGAGGAGACCCTCCTGGAGCAGTTCTGTGTCAGGAACAAGAGACACATTGGACTTTCTTGGTCTTTAGCTTCTGTTTATTGTTATCAAAACTTCAGCACACTGTCTGTGCCCAGACTTTGCATGTGTGCAAACAGCACAAAAATGGCCAACAACCTCATGCTGCAAGGTCTTTTTAAGTCTAATCAAAAACTAAATTACCCAATTAAGAAGAAACACCTAAATTATTTTCCTTTCTAACCCAATAACTCACCCCTAAAGACCCACAATGCAGATTTTTCTACCCAATTACAAGATACCACCTAAATCCAAGAAGAAAGAGGAAGAAGAGAAGAAAGGAACCCAAGACAACACCCTATATACTCCATCTTGAACCCATCTATAACATACTAAAAATCCTAAAACCTAAATTTCTCACCCATCTGATATACTACACTACTCTCTACAATCTATTTCACACTTTTGTGGTTTCTAGTTTACCTTGAGGCTTCGGAAGTTTTCTCCATGAATGAGGGTCAAGGTCAGTGTTTTCCTGGGAGTCAGAGCACCCCAGGGCAGACAGGGGGATATTCCCCTTGCCCTGGGTACCCACAAACAGGGAACTCATGTTCTTTTAAATATTGAATTTAAATCCTCTCCAAAAGTTATTGTCTGGGAGCAACTGCCTGCACAAGTCAAGATTTTAATAAAGCAAAATCACCAGCACAAAGTGGTGCCTGAGGGTGAAAATCAGAGCCCACACACCCTGTCCACACCTGTGTGCCTCGTTGGCTTTGGCCCATACACTTCCCCCACACCTGAAGGACATGCACTGGGCTTGTGTCTGGGGTCCAGCAAGCCTTCCTCCAGGCATCCCTCCTGAGCCCCTTCTGGAGCATGCACTGAACCTGGGCCACCAGCTCTGCTCTGCCCTCGGGGGCCCTGCAGTTGGAAAGGAGGGGGTAAGCAGTTGTATGAGTACCATATAAACCAGCTAAAAATTAATTACTAAGCAGATGTATGGTTTTAGCTTCCTTAGGTGGGTAGCAATCCAAAGTCTAGGTCACCACTGCCAACAAGTCTTGACACAGTATTAGGGTGAAAAATGCTGCACTGGCTTAAGCACTTGATTAGCCAGAATCAGGTCAGGTTAGTCCTTACAAAGGTCGAGAGAGTATACTCTGCTCTGGTTGAGAAGTAAACAACAAACAACCTTCATTCTTGCTGTGATCCACATGATGCTTAAAAAAATTTCAATAGTACGTTTTGTTTGGGTTTGGTTTTTTAAGTATTAAAGAGATTTTCAGTGGCACATTTTGCTTTTGTTTGCATTCGTAACCAAGAAGAACAGCTTTTCTGCTTGTTGCTGGTATATTATCAGCTTGCTCTGCAACAGCATAATTAACATAATTAACTCGCAAGAATATCCATGTTCATCACATAGTACAGACAGAAGACAGGCTAGGAAGAAATACAGAGGAGAAATAATCAGAATTTCTTTTCTCAGGGTTCTGTTTTTCTAGCAAGTGATAAGGTGGTATATATGGCTTTTTTTTTTTCCTGGATGAGGTTTTCAGGTGCAGGGTGCACTCATTAAATTTCACAGCTGTTTAAATTGCTCCTGAAGTTCACCTCAGCAGTAGCTTTTAAAGGCACTTTGGGAAAGAAAAAAAGCAAAATCAGCTTAAAGCTAATTTAACTGATTTCATGAGCAGGCTGTAGAGTGTAACTGCTTCTTAATGTACATGCACTGCATAGGATCTAGAGGAATTTGCTGTGGATTCTTTAAAACCTGTGTGCCAATTGGTTCAGTTTAACTTTGTTTTGTGGTATTGAAGATTTCTTCAAACATCTGTGGTTTCATCAACTTCTTAAACTTATATTCAATAAAGTGCCATAGACCTTTTTTTTTAATTGTAGCATATTTAAATATATATATATATATATATATATACACAGACTTCTGTGAGATGTGCAATACAAGGAATGGGTTTTTGGGATTTTTTTTTTTGTTATTTTGTTGGTTTTTTTTGTTTTGTTTTGTTTTTAGTTTTTGCTTTTAAGCAAGTGATTGGAAAAGGGACTTCCCAGGGAAGAAGTGGCTGGAGTTTGGTGGTGTGGATATAGCGTAACACAGTAAAATCACTGATGCTGAAGATCAGTACAACAGTAGAAATAGCAGCTTGAAGATTTAACAAAAATATCTTCTAGATTGATTTGAATTACTCAGAATTCAAATCTGATTTCACATTTCCAGAGTGAAGCTGCCATCCACCTCTTGCCATTAACACTCAAAAAGCTGAAAAAGCTCAGCAAGGTTTCTTAGTGTGCTTTATTTGTAATGTGGCACTGCAAAAAACATTGCTACTGAGCTATTTCTGGGTTGTCTATATCACCTTTGTATCTATCTTACTCAATAAAGTTCTCTGGATTCTGAGATTTTTTTTTTTCCCCCAGCCAAATGATTTTCATTTTGCATTGTTACCCCTGCCCCCCACCAATAAGTTTCCCACATCCTAGCGGTAAATGGAGAGGAGTTCAGGCCTTCCTTGAAAGCCATTGGCACTGGTGCCTACCTCTCAAGGAAAGGGCCAAGTCCAACAAAAGCAGAGCATGGCAGCAACGCATACACAGCTCCTGAGTATAGGAAGAGTGGCTGCAGCGATCCAGCTAGAGTAGGTTTTGAGCCATGGTTTATTTGTGGTACTGTTTTTCTGTTCTTGACTCACCACTATGTACATTTGTTAGCATGAATGATGTACCTAATGTCTTCTTTTTAGTCTAAATTTCAATTAAATGTGAGTTTTTAAACTTTTAACAGGAGTCTGACTACCTTAATACAAGCATATTGGACAAGATGAGCCAAGATGAGCTTTGATTGTAACTTTAATAGCATTTAAGATCCCAGTCCAGTGATGTATTTCAGATTCCTATCTGACTTAACACTTATTACTGCTTACTGATCAGAAGTATGTGATCTGCAATTGTAACTATGTGTTATACAATAGTTGCATTAAAGAGACTTTCTAATTGAATCTAGCTCTGACAAAATGTGTTTCATTTTGCAACTGAAATACTGCACTTCCTTTTTCATGAAAAAGGGTATTAACAGCTGTAGAACAAATACTGCTTCATCATACACAGATTTTAAAAATGGTGTTTGCCACAGTGTGTTTTAGCTTTCAGCTGTGATGTGACAAGCACTAGAGAAAGGTTACAGAGCTAGTCTATAGCAGAACCAGGAACAAGGCTTTCAGTAATTTAAAGAAAAGTCAGCATGTCACTTATTTGTCAGCTGCAAGGGTCCACTTCTATTGAATCCATACATTATTATTCATGTATAGTTTAATTACATTTCTAACAGTTCCTAAACTTCAGAGAAGTAACTCTTAGTTACAACTTGGAACATCTATGAAACCTACAGTTAATAAGTTAGGGGATAGATGCTGCTGAATGCACCACTACCGCCATCAATTTATGAATTTCAAAACAGGTATAGAGCACTTATTCTCCAAATATAAAACACTGCTTAAAGAAATTATGAAGTACTCATTTTAACAGCTAAAAATATTACCTTCCTTTTTCAGTAAAGTTAATGGTGTTACCAGTAGCACAGAGTTCAAATCTCCAGTTGTGTGTATTGTTACACACAACTGTTACTGTTATTGTTCCTGTTTCCATATTCTTGTAACTTGTTCTCCAAACTCCAGCCGCGTTTAGAAGAGTGGAGCAGTCACAAAGTGGATGTCTATTACAAGGGTTAGAGTGACACAAATACAAAGATATTGTCTTGTTCTGCAATTCAATGAAGGCTTGTTTTCAAATAAATGTCTTTTATTTGGAATATCTTCATATCAGTGAAATTCTGAGAGTATAGGAATCAATATCTGTAACTGGCTTAAGGTATCACTCAGTAACTTGTTCTGACCATGGTAAAAGAGAAAGAATACCAAATTTAATCACATAGGTCTTAGGCTGGAGTCAATGATCTCAGGAGTGTTTAGGTCTTTTCCATCCTAATTGATTCTGTGATTCTGTATTCTGACTACTTCCAGTTGTTCTCTTACCTTGGACAAAAAGTGTCACCCCATTGCCCAATCCAGGATATGCATTTTTTTCTTTCAAAACATCATGCATCCTTCTAAAAAATAAAGGCACCGCGAAGACAATACTTCTGCACTGAAAAACAGTGCTTTGGCATGCGTGCAATGACTACAGCTCAGGCGTACACAATTGTTTAATTAGGCTATAAACATGATAAAATCTAGCAGCATTGTCAGCTGGAGCAGTGGCAGAGCAGCTGATGCCACAGAGGCACCAGTGGTCAGAGGCAGCTGTGCTGTAACTGGTCTGGGCTCCAGCCAGTGTTGCTGACCCAATTCCAGCTGTACCGGGTCGCCGAGCAGAAGAGCTGAGTGCAGGGCCAAAAATAACTGCGGCCAGCCTGTCTTCCAGGCCTGCACCAGCCCTGTTTTTACTAATACAGACTCAAACTTTATTAACAAAAATCACTCCCAAATACTTCCCATCTCTCCAGCTAGAGGTTTCCCTTCTTAAATCGTGGATATAAAGAAGTAAAACCTGGTATTCTCAATGCTGTAAAAAGAGCAGCTCCTCTGTATTGAAGTATTTTCCTTCACCTCTGAATGTAATGTAACAGGAACAGGAAGGAGCACTCACCAAAAGCAGGACAGTATGCTTATTTATATATATACACATACACATACACTCATTACTTAGTCAACAGCAAGTTCCAAGTGTATTGAGACTGTATTGAAACCACAACTGTTCAGTGTAATCACTTTCATCCAACAAAAAGCATTATTTTAGTTGAGCTGTATATATTTCCATTGAACTGCTGGAAAATTAATTTTTTTTCCAGAACAAAATGTATGGCATCATGAGCCACAAGTTACACATCCTTATCAATGCCTTTATTCTTTTCCCCTCAGTATCATGTGACACTATCTAGTTTAATCCTTGTATAAAGTTTCACTGGCTTTTGCTGCTGAGCTAGGTCTGTACTACTGCCTGATTATTCTAATTATGAAAATAAAAGCTACTTGCAGACATTAAGTTAATTTATAAAAGAAAGGTAAAAACTAATTTGCACATGTTTTAATGTAACTGAATCAAACCTAATTATCTGACCTACTGTGCCGTACTACGGATGAATAACCAGAATGTTCTAGGTGTGTGCCGTCTCCTTGGCAGAAATACCCTCCCAGAAGAACTGTTTTTATAATTACAGTTCTCTGAACCCATGCTTTTCTCCCAATGTTTGCATACTTTTCCAACTCCATGCTTACAACCTCTTGAGGAAAATAAGCTAAGCAAACCAGAGGAATTATACCACATGAAGAGCACTAAAACTGTGTAGTAATTCTAAACATAAAACATGACTGGATTATATGGCACAACCATGCTTACATTTACAAGAAAGTATAAAACCTCTTCCTTCGCTGCCATCCTAGATCTGTAAATTACAAAGATCAAGTGGATGAAGATTTCAATACTAACTGATGCATGCATGTGAAAGTGTCTTCAAAAACACGTCTGCCATCTCCCAAAATAATCCTGACCTCACCTCAGAACACTGTTCACTATATCACTGCATGAATATGCATCATGCATTTGCAAACTTACCAACATCACAGTCGTCTATATGAAGTCATTCAGCCCTTCAGAGGAAACCCAGCAGTAAACTAGAGGGCAGGTGCTACAACTGACATTACATGGGAAAAAAAATCAACAGAATTTGCTAATGACCTAAAAAAAAAAAAAAAAAGGAAAAAGCAGGACAGCAGTGACACAGAAATGTTGATTCACTGGCAGAAATTAGGAAAATAAATACTACCAAAGCAAAGCTTTTTTCAGCAACTTCATTTTACTTTCAATAATGTTTTAAGAGTCACTTAACACCTGTAGAGTTCCATTCAGTCATGACAGCGCATGTTTAAATTTAACCCTTGTGAGTTTACACCACAAGAAGGTAAGCTGCAAGTATTTTAAGAATTTTCTTTGTAACAGTTGAGTAGACTAATTCTCTTTAACTGGATTTATTGATAGTGGACATTTTGTTTCACCATTTCAGCAGAAATACAGCATCTATATACAGAATTATAAAAAGCAAGGCAGACTTATACATAGATCATCCCTGCACATCACCTGACTGTTAGAAGAAAAATCCCCATTGTTGTTCAAAACTCTATACAGAGCGAACACCTAGGAAAAAACTATTTTTTTACTTCTATGACACTGTGTTAATACAATAAATATACAAAACTTCTGAACTACCCAGACATGCAACAGAGGGACAGAAAAAGTGCATTTGTACAGAACCATGACATTCACCAGGATGGCAGAACATTGTTAGTAATTTACAAAATATACAAACATCTCAGGATAAATAAAAAGAACTCCTAACTTACAAATCAAAGACTACTGACATTCCAGTGTTTAAACTTCATACCTTGTACTCTGTCACAATACTACAAAAAGACAACTCAAGTGGGCGCCATACTCTGATTAATAAGAGATTGTAAAATCTAATTTTTCTTAGGTACAAAATACTTTTAACAAATTTCGGCCTTCTGTTTTCAAAGCTAAACAAACTTTTCCCTCCCTTTTTGGGTTGTAAAGTGTCACAGATTTCTGGTTTAAGGAATTCACATGTAACACAACCCTGAATTTCACTCAGAAGGCTTAAATCTGTACATTCAACCCATAATATTACAAATCAACAATTGTTATACACAGAACATTAGATGTGTTTTCTCAAAGAACCTTCAAACATTTGAGAAAAAAAATCTACCTGTCAAATTCAGGTTTTATTCCTAAAGTGTTTGGTGTTTTTTTTCCCAGTAATCTATACTATTATGTAATCTTCAACTTCAGTTAAATTGTAAGAATGACGTCCCTAAGGATTCCAATCCAAGATATACCAAAAGATGCCCTAAATTTAAATTTAGAAGTAATCCATAGCAGAGTTCCTAGATATAACCCTCAAGTTAAAATATGAAAAGAACAATCTTCATTTATAGCTTCAAGAATGACAGTCCCCCAATCTCAGCAGAGAACAGTGACTTTCATCTGGAAAGCTTTAAAAACATTCCACGCAAATTTAAGTTCAATGTTAGCATGTCCATTATTACCACATTTTAACAGCCTTGTTAGATAGAATATTTAAGCAAGTATATTCATTAATGTGAACTTCAGCATAGGTGAAACTATGACATTTTTTCAAATTCAAGCATGGTTTAAAGAAATTAGTAAATTAAAGAAGACTAATAGGAGAAATCATGCTAACAGTATATTACTGGTTCAAAGATTAAGCTAGGAGAGTATTTTCTTAAATGCATTTCTGTTATTATGAATACAGTGTATTGAATCAGAATACAGTGTATTGAAATTCAGTCCACTTTCAGAACATAGAGAGGCCTCAGAATTTTATGCTGTGTTATTATTCACCTTAAGAGCTGAATTAATTTCAGCCATGGTGTGTACTTACACAGGTTGTGGGATGTCATCTTTCCATTTTCTGGAAGAGTCTGAAAAACTCTCTAAATATTGTATGTAAGTCTCATGAGGCAATCCAAAAATGTAAGGTCTTCAAAGCAGAGAAACTCATATTATACCAAGTTCTGGCGATATTATTTTCTAGAATATTGTGATGGTATGTACCATTATGGATAGTTAGTTTCACAGCATCAATCTAACCTCTTGGGCCTCCAATTCAATGATTAAAATTTAACTTTATTAAGGACAAACATCTCTCCCTTTGCTGAATCAAAATTTAAAATCTTTTTTCCTATAGCTTAAATCACATCACAGAGATGGCTGAGTTAATATTAAAATTAATTCAAGTGTCTGTTAAATGCCATTGCTTCAAAAGCCTGGTTTTAGACAATATTCCTGTTAGAAAATTAAATACTGTATAGTGTTTTGGACAGGCAGTAAACAGAGTGACTGTCTGGACTAGAGATTTAGTACCACTGTTAAACATAAATCTATACTTGAAAAAAAAACCCAAACAAAAGCTAACCAAAAAATCCCAAATAAAACAAAAATACCACTGCACATAGAAGAGGGACGAGATATGTGAATACTGAAGTTAAAAATAGCAAATATATAATCATTTAGCTCTGTGAGTTAAATCACCAGGTAACTTCCTTAAACTGAACTATTCTATTACAGAGAATGTTTACGCCGCATAGTAATTTCTCACAGATAGAGAATACAAACAAATGCTATAAAGGTAAATTCTGGACCAAAACATTACTTAAACAAGATCAGGTAACTCAACAATATTCATGCAAACTTACAGATTTATACTAAAAGACTTTCCTAATAAAAAGAAAACAAAACCAAACAAGAAAAGAATTCATACTCTCTGCCTTACTTGTATTTGACCCCCAGCAGCTGCTGAAAGTGCAAAAGAGTAGTCAAACCTAATTATATCTCTCAGTCACTTCTTACTGACCACTAACTACCCCACTTCTTATAGTAGAAATAGGGAAATCAGTTTTTGCAAAGATAAATAATTAATCCTAACTGCTTTCCTGAACTTAAAAAAAAAAACCCTGGAGTTAATTGCTAAAAAACCTTCCAGATTCTTCCTACATTGTTTTGATCATTATATACCAGAGTTCATTCTCAGGCCAATTCTTGAAATTGTTTATCCTCCATAAAATATGTAAAGCTTTACATTGCAGAATTCAACATGTTAAAGAAGGGGGGCAAATGGTTTTCTTCTTAAAATAAATAAATTTATAATAAAATAAACCAACCGTTTCCCATTTTACCCATGCACAGCTGCATAAGAAACAAACATGCTGTGTGAATTTTGACCTAGGCATTTAGGGAATACAGTAAGTGAGTGGAAAATAAAGAACAGTTGGAGAGAACCGAGGTGACTGCTTCTCTACATGCGGTTGCCCTTGAAGGCGTTCTGCGCTGCGCTGGTGGCTGCTGTGGAGGCTGCGTTGGCCGCGGCAGTTTGCACAGTTTTGTTGGACATCACTCCGGTGGCAAACTCCTGCTGCGCCTTCTCAAAGCTCGCGCCGGTCGTGCGGTACAGCCCGTGCACCTGCGGGGAAAAGCACTGAGAAAACGGGGCCGCGCTTCCCATTTCGTAGCAGAACAACTGCAAAGTCTCAGCACAAAGAGGAGCTGTGAGCTGGGAAAATGTGATTTGTTCATGTGTTTGAGTGAACCCGGAGATGAGAACATGGAATTTTTTCCCAAAAACTTTTGAATTTTTCATTGTCCTGTTGCACACACAATTTGACTGTGGGGGATACCTGTAATTATCTGCAAGTTCGGAAGGGTTTCATTGTATTCACTAAAATGTGTGATGTATATTTGGTGAGTTTTTCTCTACAACAATATTTAGAAACATTTCAGTTACTCTGACAGGTTACAAGATTAAGCTATATTCTAACAGAATATTAAAAGTTTCAAAATGTGAAACAGTGACACAGTTACACATTTGCAGAACTAGTGTGATGACCAATAGCTCTGCATAATAACCACAGGAATGAACAATATGACTTACACTCTTAACAATATGGCATATGACAAAATAAAAACCAACAAAACCAGAAAAAATATCCTGATTAACTTTCAATTATCTGAGTATTAAAATTCAAATGCTACTTGTGACTCAGTTAAGTCACGAAAAGGTTGAAAGGTTGTCAAATAATACTATGAAGACATTTTCATTCCTCTGTAGCAGGAAAATCTACATAACTTTTTTCTGTTATAAATGTGACTATTTTTCATCCATAAAGATAAACCAAGTAATATGTGAATATGCAAATTTTAGAAAGAATCTGGATGCATACAGTAAGAAAAGTGCAAAAACATATTTCACCACACTTTTTTCTTGCTTGTTTCTTCTCATCTATGGAGTATTTCTACAGAAGACAAGAAAGGACATCTCCAGGTATACACACTTATAATTTCAAATTTACTGTGAACAGGTCAAAAGAATTTGTGTATGTGTAAAATCTTTGAACCTAACTGTAAGTGAGACTGAATTACTGGAATCCAGCCAGCACATCATCATCAGAATTCTCAGTTACATGTATCTCAATGACTTACTAAAACATCAGTATCTATACTTAGATCTTCTGGGTGGAAATTCATCAGAAGTAATCATAGAGAGAGAGTTTATTTCCTTGAGTTTTCATTCTCCTGCATCATTAGCTGGCAATAAAATATTAAAAAACAGCTAGAGAGAAATAAAAATTCTTCTCTGAGATGCTGCATATCTCTCTTCTATTGATTTTTCATTTTAATGGTAATGATTTTGGTAAGAGCTGTAACATAGCAATCATTTCAGTCACACTTTCTGTGCCTGATGGACAGCCTGGCATCTACAGCTACAATCACCATGTCCAGTGCTTTCACCTACTCCTTTGTGGTTACCTCTTTGTGGGGTTACCTCTCAGGTTCTCTAATTCAGAACTATCCTTCCCCATCTGCAGAAAATACCTGCATCATACAAACAGCATTTTGTAACTCCACAACAGTATAAACAAAACCATACAAGTGTTAATAGGCAAGGCTCATTTTGAAGAATGTAATTTAATCCCCATTACTTTGTGAAAGAGTGCCTCTCTCAGGACAGAAAGCAAAAGCCAAATCAAATGCAGGAAAAAAAAGAGGGAAATAATATGTAACTTACCTTTTTAAACATAACTAGTGAGATAACAGCAGATGCTGTGAAAAGTGCAGCTATGATTATCATCATAATGCCAACAGGAATACTCTTATTAAGTCCAGTAAGAGATGAAATCCACCCACTGAAGGAAGGAAAAATAACAAATTTTACTAGTACAGCACATGAACCATTTAATCAAAGATACTCTCACCAAAGAAAACTTCATAACCTTCTGGTTCTGAACAATTTTGAGTATTTTTGAATGAAAATAATGGGAATCTTACATAAGCATATTCTGGTTCTAAGATATGCTTTTAAAGTTTAATTTCCATTTTTTCACAGAAAATGAAGTGAAACTGTATGAAAAATTGTTGCAAATATTATTTTCCTTCAGCAAAATCATGGCAAAATTAGAGAGCTGCTTCTCAACTTCTTGAGGTTTTTTTGTTACACTGTCATTTCAGATTGATTCAAGACTACATTAATTCATAGATGAGAAAATTTCCCCAAAAAGATAGTTTCTAACTTCTATAAATATGGAACGGGAGAATACCACACATACACAGCTTCTATGTGAAGACTCATTTAATTGTATCCACACAGTGATGCTTTCTCAACTGAGGTTAATATAATGTTTTTAAGTCAAGAGCTTCAGATGAATCAGTAGAAAAAACTGCTATATAGGTATCTACTTCAAGCATTTCCCCATTGTTCAAAATTAAAATCCCAACAGATACCAACAGTTTCAGACCTGAAAACTACAAAAGCAGGTTGCCTTATGAACAAATCCCATGCATTAAGATGAGTAAGAATTTTCCTCATTATTAAAAAAAAAAAAAAAAAAAGGCAAAAAATTATGTAAATCCAAACCTTAAAACTTTCCCCTACCTGCTTCACACTGCTTTGATATCTGTTGTATCCCACTGTAATCTACTACAAAACTCCAAAATCTGAACTGTAATTAGGATTGTCTGATGATCTGGCTACTTTCAATACTCCTTCCCCAAGTATGCATAAAAGCTCACTTCCAAGACTTGGATGAATAAGCAATAGAGGATTCCAAAGAAAAAATAATAAAGCAGGACCTTTCCTTACATAACAATTCTAAAGCAATACTGTTTTGTCTGTCTTGCATATATTTTGAGGTTTGCAGCAAAAAGCACTGATAGGGGGAAGTGTCATTATCATGTTACCATGGAGAGTCCAAGGTTGTTACTACAACCTTGCTTTTAGTTAATTCCTTTATTTCAAGGATAGTGACTGATTCCCCATAGTTTCTCCTTGTAAAAATATAAATATTAGACCTCAAAGACTCAAATAAAAGATAATATACATACAAGCTTCATGTAAAAGCTCATATATCTGCAAATATTTTAAAGAAAGATCACCTTATTACAGAATATGGATGTGACTCAAACAAATGCACTTTTCAAATAATATCCAAGATATAACACTATATTCACCCAAATGCCTTGTGAAGTTGTTCTATAAATTTTAGCCATACATTTCTCAGTAAGTAGGAAGTATATTAATAGAATTAGAAATACCTAATAATACAAAAAATATGCAAACAATATATTATTGATGTCTAAATTTTTGCTTTCCTTTACCTTAAATACAGAACAAGCAATAATTCCTTATACCACCAAAATAGAAGAGGTAGTGTATATTAAAGAGTTAGTTCAAAGTGGTTTAAAATGAAGGATAAAATTTTGACCAACCTAGTAACAGAAGTATTCTGTTGGATACATTTATATACATTCTGTTGTATTCTTTGGATACATTTCACCCACTTCTCCTAGTCAAAAATGCTTTCTTTTGAGAGTTAAATGTAACATTCTAGTGAACACAAGATTATTCCTTTGAAAACAAAAGACTGTATTGCAGTTGTAGTTCAAGTGTTTGTCTTACAGACAGTACAACACTATGGCAAACAGAGTACTCACCAGTTTCCCCATCTTTGAAATCCTGCAGCTTGAAGTACATGTACAGCAAACTGACAGATATATACAAAGAAGAACACAAAGAACCTGAATGAGCTGTCACTCCTGAAAGAAGCGGGGGGAAAAAAGATTAAAGCAGCCAGAAAATTCATTATTTTTATTCATATTCTGCAGTACCAATCTAACTTTTTACTGTATTAACTACACAAAATGTACTTTCATTTATGAAGTGACCTAAAGTGAAGTATCAGAAATTCTGTGGTTTTTCAGAGTCTTTATTTACAAGAGCTGCTCTTTCTTCTTTAAGATAGTCATTTTGCCACCTGCATCTCTAAGAAAGGTGAGAATAGTTCTGTTCAGCCCAGATCAGGGCCCTTCAACTAACCATTTAAGTTTGTATTCTGCTTAACTTTCAGAGTGAAGTTCAGAGTGATGGCAAAAGAATATTTAACTTGTGAAAGGAAATAAAATCTCATATGGAATCACTGAAACACATGGGACACCATAATACTGAAGCAGCGGTTATTTGAAAATAAAATGTACAAAATACATTTCCTGATTAAATTACTAAAATGCCAGCCTTACAAGGACTGAAAATAATAATAAAAAAAGCCAGCCAAATATAAATGTACAGGCAAAATTTCAATCAAGATTTAACTTACTACTTTCAAAACTACTGACCATATGATATGCTTCCTACTAGAGGTCTTAAGGAAGTAGAAACCATTTAGTTAAGTTACAAAACCAGATTCTGTCCTTAATAGCTCTTCCTACAGAAGGGAGTCTGTAATTTCTATACAACCAGTTCAGTTCAATAACTATTTCATCTTCAGCTGAGCAACTGACTGAAAGTTGAATAGATAAGTAGAGTTTTCCTTCCTCAACCAACCAATTTTCTCTAAGAAAAGCTATGGCTTTATTAGACAAGAAATGCACGTTAAACTATATGATTCCTCGGAGATTTGTGGGTATAGCAATATCTCCTTAGTTAGCAAAAAGAAACACCTCCTACAGCCTAAGTGTTACAGTTAATTGCAACTTCTGGCCATTATTTTTCTAATGCAAGAATAAGGGTATTTAAACTAAGAACATCCTGAATCACTTCACTCTAAAAAAAAAAAAAAAAAAAACCAAAAAAACAAACAACCCAAAGCTTCTGGAGTTGAAGTCTCTACATGCTGACCTTCACTAAGAAAAGGTTTAGTTTGCATGCAAACACACCATTCTATTCTTAATCACAGACCTTATGTTTCTGAGGTTTGCAAAGATTGCTAAGACTAGTCTTCTCTACTAATACTACCTGCTCTACTAATTCTTAAGGATTTCAGGCTATTTCAATTACAGATACTGTAGGTGTCTATTACTTAGAAATACAAGATTTTAAGAGTAGATATTTATGAAGTTCATTCAGGAAGCAAAAAAATTAAGACACTATTGACTACTAATCTGCTCAAATTCTTGGTGTGTAGAAACAGAGATTTAATGAGAGAGAATGTTTTTTGCAACTGTTACCAGCCCTTATTAACTTCAACAAAGTTAAGGATTTCTGACACATATTTTATCTACGGTAAATACAGTAAATATTTTAAAGGATATTCCATTATATTATTAATTACTGGCATCTGTATTTCAAATTCAACAACTGAATTAATGGCAAACATACTCTTTTTCTAATGAGAGCACTTAAAAGGATTATCATCATGATAATCAAACAAATTCTGGAATGTTAATGCATTTTGACAAGTTTTTAAATATCCTAAGTCAAGCTGAAGTTGTTACCTGAAAGCTCCATAAAGTGGTCTGTACCAGCAGACAAAAGAACAAGGGGTAAAAAGCAAGAACCAGAGAATACTCAATCCAAAATCAACCCCTCGTGTAGCATCAACATAAAACCAGGCCAAACATCCAAAGATATTAAGAAACAGTGTCACTGTATGGACTGTAAAAGCAAAAGCAAAATAGTCTTAATTAAATTATGTTTAAACAATAAATTATTACTACTAAAGTTATACCCAAACTTTTAAATATTTTAAGCATTTAAACAAAACAGAATTTTAAACAAAACATCAGCATGCTGACAATACCAATACCCTCTCAAAGCCTTCTATAATAAATTGATTTTTATAATTTTCTAAATTTTAGGTAAACCTGTATTCAAAAGTGAAAGCCCTCAACATGAAAGTTCAAGTACCACTAGCTACTTGGCAATGGAAAATATCTTGTCAGAAAAATAAAACACTTTCAAACATTAAATTAAGAAATAAGAGGTTTCTACACCTGCAATAATTTATTTTTTTCTACAGTAATAACTGAATACAAATTTATGAGATCACTAAATATTTTTTTGAGAGAAAGCTTAAAAATTACATGAAGTGCATCACAAAATAGGCATCGTACACATTCAAATTTGAAAACAAAATTTTCCTGGATAATCTTACAACAGAAAGCTCTTGTCTTCCATATAATGAAACAAAAAATCCACTCACTATGAATATTCCTCAGTAAAACATGGTCTGCAAGAAGCTGTTCTAGATGTTTTAATGTATTTTGTATATTGAAATATTTCTTAGAACACTGGTCTTTCTTAGAACATCTGCCTTTTTGGTGGTCTGTGGTTAGCTCAATACTATAATTTTCTCCTTGGCAGACCTTGGTACACATTAACTATTCAATTTCTACTAAAGAAAATGCATTTGAATTATGACTTCACATTTTATTTCAATTAAGTTTACTTCATAGAACAGAATAAGGCAATATTAAGAAACATTACAACTACTACCTTCATGCTATCTGGCACAGAAGTTAGTTCTGCTAGACTTCAAAGATGAACATGAATTTCTTTGTTCAGCAATAACCAGTGATTCAGGAAGGATTTTGCTGCCTCAGAGAACAATTTCTTTCCGTGTGGATCAGGATAAAGTAGAATATTTATAACTGCACAAACTGCTCCTGACAGCAATTTTTTTCATTTTATTCAAGTTCAGAGCAACATTTTAGTGATTCTACTGGATAGCAAGGTTAACAGAACAGGCAAGATACTAAAGATTCTGAAAAACAGAATCCTGAAACTCTTTTTTGCTGTCTTAATTATGACTTAAGTTCTAAATCAACAGAGTGAAAAAAAACTCTTAAAAGTAAGATGCACAGATCACTGCACGGAAGACTGATGAAACTGAAAACATTTCCTCAGACAAATAATATTTTCCTGTACGTGTCACCAGAATCAAAACACTTTGTTCTTTAAAATAAAAGGCAATTTTTGCACTGCCCCAGGGGGTTGGCAAAACAACTCCTTTCCAAATTTGTGTGTTTATGCCTTATAAAGCAAAAGAAATTATACAAACCCCAGTTCCTGCCTTCCTTTGATAAGTACAAGGAAGGGGTATTCTCTCTTTTTCTACTCAATACTGGAACACATTGAGACCCCTATGTTACTAGAAACAGTCAAATTCTGGTGGAGCCTGAACTTTCCAAAATTATTTTCTTTTAATAACTGCAATTATGGCAACAGGACAAGTTTTAAAAGAGTACCATCACTGCAGAAAAAAGTGAAGCATCACACCCATTACTGATACTAAAACCAGCAACACAGGGGTCTGCTCCGCTACTGTAACAGAGTCTCAGCTGTACAAAACAAGTATTAGCACAAGCTATAGAGGAAGACAGCAGACTTGACTGACAATTCTCACTTCACTGTGCTTGCCTTTCACTCTGCCTGCTTGCTGCAAGATACAGAGAATCTTTTATCCTTTGAGCCAACACCTTCACTAAGGGATGAAGGCAAGCTTAAGCTCTTATATGAACAGACACATACATTTGCAGGTTCAGGGTAACAGTTATAAAGTACCTTCCACCTACTTGCCTCAGCAAATTAAACCGTAATGCAAGTTATTACAAAATAATGACCACCTGGAGGTTGAAATCACCTAGGGCTTCATCAGAAGTCTGCAACATGCAGTTTCTGTATGACAACCTCACAGCTGTAACAATAGAGTACTCTATGTGATTGAAGAAAGCCTTCTCTTAGTTTGTGTGTGGAAGCAGTTGAAGTTGAAAAAAAAGTTGTTCATGCCAAAATGAGAGTCAACAATTAAACATTAGTTTAATGAATATTTATACTTTACTTCTTTTTTTGGTATAAACTTCCCTGAACAGAAGAATTCTCCTTTAGAAATATTCCTTGTCTTAATTAGCTACACTTTATCATCCATAAGTGTCTGAAAGTGAGTTGTAGATAAAGATCACAAGTCGTACTGAAGATATTTGGCATGTACATTATTGAGATGATTTTGCTATTCCATTTGAGACCATATGAAAACAAATGTTTGTACTAAGTTTTATTTCAGTAATGTTTCATTGATTATATCTTCAGGAAACCTAAGTCCACATTAGGACACATGACTGTCACCCTGGACTGGAACTGCCTAAAGGCAAATGGGATGCCTAAAGAATGGAGAGTTTTGAAGCCACAAGGCAACTCACAAGTGAGGACTGGGCTGTGAAGTTTCGTCACACATAATCCTGGAGCACCAAGTAGCTTCAGATGTTGTTTAGGCTTTTGTTCCTAGTCTGTTCTGCTCGCTTGGGAGAGATGTTCTAACATGCCTTACAAAAAAGAGGAAGATCTTCCATAGGGAAAAAATAAGATTCTAAAACAGATAACATAAGTATTAAACAGTCTTGCATCAGCACATAAATATGTGCTATCTAAAATGTGAAGAAAAATCTCCTGATGCTACACACTAAAAAACACGTAATAATACGGAGTGAACTAACAGTGAATTTGTATGACAGCAACCAGTCAAACCTCAAGAAAACAACACCCACAAGGAAAGGCTGAGTGAAATATGCTAAGTAAGGCAAAAGAAGATGACTAATAGGGATAAAAGCATTTTCCATAGCAACAGTGGATAGAACACAAAAGATCAAACATAGGAGGGGAGAATTAAATTATTATACCAAGGAACATCTTTTAATTCTAAAAGACAGTAACACATTATAACAGGCTTGGAGGGAGTTTGTGAAGTGCCTGTCATTGGAGGTTCTCAGGGACAGGCAGAACAAATATCTACACAGACTGATATATATATACACACACACCATCTATCCTATCCTCAGACAGGGGATGAGATTAAACTCTCCTGAACAGAAGAAAAAAATGTTGGCACTTCAGGGTATTATTATTCTTCTACCAGAATCTCTTCTGTTTGTAACTTCAAATAAGAAATATTCTTTGAAAATCAAAGCAAGTCCTTAAAGCACCAATGGCCAAAATGCCAAGATAGAATAGAAAAGCTCCAATGTCAACTGTGAAAAGTCATTGCTAATTGATTGTTATAGTTCACAAAAATATGTGAGCACTCAGACTGTTAAAAAAAAAAGTCTCTCCCCTGGGAAAAAATGTGCAAAGATAAAACACATCAAAGAATTAGAAAACTCTGACTTGTGATACAAAAAGAGAAAAGAGGGATGAGTTAGTGAAATAGGGATACAAACAGAGTTGTTTTCTCATGAAAGGAAGAGCATATGGATCTTAAACAGGTAAAGAAGTTTCCTCAGAGACATAAAAACCAAGAATGATGATATCAAATTAATGCCAACTGTGGAAAAAAAGATAACTAATCTAGTAAGTTTGTTCCCAGGAGTACTACAAAGGAAAAGGAGCTACTTTATCAAGTGCTGAAAATGCAGTACTAGATTTATCCAAATGTGATTATGTTCACAGAACCCCTAGACCTTAAAGATATAGGAAGTTCTGGAAGAGGGAAAAAAAAAGAGGCAAGCAGAAGCAGGTCTCCTATGGAAGTAAGTACCTTCTCAGAAGATAAACAGTCAATGAGAAATTAGCCAAAGCAAATAGATGCAATCCTAGGAATGAAAAGAGCCAATTCAACAGCCAACCCTAAGGCATGGGGTTCTATACCCAATCTTTTTTATCCTTCTTTTTTTTTTTAACTGTGAGGTATATTTTGTCTGTCTTTTCCTTTACTATGCCCTATTCATGCCTTCCTGAGTAATACATATAAGTCAGAGAGCACTACAGCTAAAGTACAAGAAGTGCAAGATGACTTGGTTGAAACCTCAGTCTACCTAGAAGATAAGCAGTCATGTCAGTATGAAAGCAAAGCTCCTATATATTTTGAAATAATATTGCTTCTTTCTTTACTTATTGCCATAAAAAGGAAAATTAAGAAGAGTATTAATATTCCAATTCTAACTGCCCAACTTCACCTCATATTTGAAGCATATGCACTTTCAGAACTCTTTCCTCCAAATGGCCAGAATTGGCAATCTCCTAAAATTCTGAGTATTTCACCTTATATTTCCTATACATCTCAATTATCTATCAATTTTATGAGAGTGACCAGCAATATGCTCTGTAGTTGCTTATCTGAAGATTAACAATCTAGCAGCGAATGTAGAAAGCTGTAGATTATGATGAACAGGAATTGATTTGATTCAATGCTGTCTGCTCATTTGAGGTGTTTCAATTACGTGGTTCAATCACAGCAATAAGATTACCAGAGTATCATGTAAAATTATGGAGATTTCCTAACTACATCTTAAGCTATGAAAAACAGCTTAGAAAACAAATGAATTCCACATGTTCTTAGAAAGACTGAAAATATATTAAAGGCATCAAAGCATCAAAATCTTGAAATTTCATCAGAGTATTTATTAGGCTTGTATCAATGACAGTGGACAAGGCAGAAGAAAAAAGAATAGCACCTGCATACTTCTTTAATCCAGCATTCCCCCCAGTGAGGGCAAAATTAATCCTACAAAGATGTTGTAGAACATTCTTTGCCTACAAAGGATAGTTTTAACATGGACTGATTCTTCAGCTAATTGACAGTATTTCTTAAAATAGGGTAAAATTATATTAAACCTTTGCTATAGATTAAAGCTATATTAAACTATATAAAATTATGTATATTAAAGCAAATGGATATTATACATCTTGAACTCAAATGTCTATTAACATTAATTGTGAGATTTATTCCTTAACATATAAGCTGATTTTTAAACCAGTAAAATTATTTCTAAATTAATGAACGGTCAGAGTTCATTTTACAGCTGGAGAAACTTAAACCAGACAATTGCAATAAATTAGAATCAAATTGTCCTAGGATAATCCTCCTTTTCTTCTGTGGAAGCTTTTATGATGTAATTCAATACATTTAACAAAGAAGTTAATATAAAATTTTGCTTCACTATTTGGCTTCTGGATTTAAAATAAGTCTTCATTACAGATGCTCCAAAAGACAAAGTAGCAGGTAATATATACCTTTGAATAGGCATTTTATTTTTCTTAAAAAGAAAATACTTACACATCCACAAATAGTACATAATCTTTACTGTCTTCTGGAATTCTACAGGAATGTCTACTGAAAAATCCTGGTAAAAACAAGGACCTACAGGAAAATTCTCAGGGAGAGGTGGCCAATTATTTTTTCTACCTGCAAAATAAAAAATAAAGAAAAAAAAGGTGTTTATAATGTAGTTTCAGTCTCTGTATACTTGAAAGAGATATATGGAAAATGTTTGAACTTGGAACTGTTTCATGCATGAGTTTCTCAAGTGGATGGATAACTTGAGATATACCCAAGAGTTATAAGAGCAATCCTCGACATAAACTTCAGAAATTAAATACAATTAAGTGTAGCCAGGTCAAGGAAAGTACAATAGTTTATCTACATAAAAGACTGAGTAAGCATCTGACATTTCCTAAAAAGTAAGAGAATTTTCCACAAAACAGAAAAACAATTTCTGAAAATTCCTTGACTGTTAAATGAGTATTTCCCTGAAGTTCCACCATACTCACATAGTCTCTTGAACACAAAGTCATACCAAGCACAGACTCAAGAGATTCAGTTGAGACAATCACTGCAACAAACCTTTGCCATAGCATTTCAAACTCTGAAGGCAAGAGATGTATTAATCACCATGTGACCAAATGAATTAAGTTAAATAGGAAGCAGCACACTTTTATTAGGTCAAATGCAATGCTGCACAGAACCTGAGCAGAGAAGGCCAAGGGCATCAAGCTGAGGTGACATACCAGCTCAAAGATCTTTCACTGTAGTAAATTAAGACAACATATGATAACAGTGTCCTAGATGTGCAGCCAGCATCTTAAGACAAATGAATGCAAATAGCTAGAGAATTCCAAAAGACTCTGTTCTCCAATCAAGACCATTCTATGGTGTCTTCAAAGGAGTCCAAATTAGTGTGCATGTCCCTGGATATCCAGAAATGCAATTCACAGAATGGCTGAAAACTGTGCCAGAGAAGGTTCAGAACAGATATCAGGAAGCATTTCCTTACCAAGAAAATGGTCAAACACTAGAATGGGTTTCCCTAGGAGTGCTCAACATCCTCAGCCTGTCAGTGTTTCAGGGCATATGAACAATGCCCTTAATAACATACTTTAACTTATTGGTACTGAAGTGGACAGGCAGTTGGGACTATATGGCCATTGTCAGTCAGGAGGGCAGCAGCAGCAACTGAAGTAAGTTCTGGGGGTGAGTTTCAGGGGTGAGATCAAGCTGTCCAGAGGTTTCTTGAACTCAGGGATACCTGAACAGCAATCCAAAGCCCTGTCAGGACCCAGAAGCTCTCACTAACCAGTCAAGAGTGGAGTGAGCATTACGAGGAGCACTGTGGGAGATTTAATCGGCTTTAGGGAGCACGAGTGACCACAACATGGTGCATCAAAAAGATGCAGTGTGGCCGTTTGTGCAGCAGAGCAAGAACGGAGGGTGCTGCAATCTGCAAGTAGGTCCATACCTCAGGTAAGTGCTAAGTGCTCTAGGTCTCTGCAACAATGGTGAGCACTTGTCTCAGAATCAAAACAAGAGTGTCTACTGAGACAGCCCCAGAAAAGTATGACTGACACATCCACTGAGGGAACTGGTAAGGAAAGAGACTTGAGTACAGGTGGCAGCTTGCAATGGATGCACAAAGAAAAGGCTTGAACCTGCATGAAATGTGTATAGCTTGATGAACTACTTCAGAAGGTGGACAAACTGCAACAGGCTGTGCAGTGTTAAAGGGACTGAAATGGAGATAGAGAAATGGCTTCAAAACCATACACCTATAATGGACATCCCTGAGTGTGAGACACCTTAGATCCTGGTGACCCACAAGTATAGAACTCAAGTCCAACCTCTACCCTCCAACATGCACACCAAAACAGATGAGATCCTTCAAAGGCTTTAGATATCCATTAGCAAGTCCAACAAGGAACATCTAAACCAGCAGCACATAATCACTACTGTAAGAAGAAACGCTGAGTAATTGTGGCAGGTGACTCTCTTAGGGTTCCTAAGACACCATCTACCAGCCCAACGGAGAGTTACAAGAGGCAGTGCTGCCTACCAGGGACTAAGATCCATAATGCTGCCAAGAGGGTAGCCCAATTTGTAAAGAGCATGGACCACAGCTTGCTATTCCTTTCTCACGTAGGTACAAATGATACCACATGCCAAAAAATACACAGGATCAAGGAAGACTATAAAGCGCTGGCAAGAAAAGTGACAAACACTGGTGCCCATATCATCTTCTCATATATCTTCCTGGTCACAGAAACAGGGACAGCCAGAAGCAGCCACAATGTGCAAGTCAGCATCTGGCTTCCTGGCCACTATCAAGGTTTTGGCTTTTATAACAATGGGTTTTGCTTAAATTGTGGCCTGTTAGGGAGGAATGAGACCCACCTGTTTAAAAAAGGGCAACAGAAACTTTGGCAGCATGCTGGCCATTTGGTGAGATGGACTTTAAAATACAGGACTCAGGGGGAAGGGTCTGAAGTGTCTGTGACCATTCTATTGCTTCTTTCTAGGGACAAGGTCATGCCAACCAGTGCATAGACATATGTTCCTTGACTGCTTCTCAAGATGAGAATCATAGGGCTAATGATATAAAAGGTGTTCATGGTTACAATTAATCCTATTACACTATCTAGGGAATCTGGATGCTTGATCAGCCTCTGAAGTTGCCTGAAAACACACAGCAGCATGGGGAATGAACAAGAAGTGGAAATCTGTGTGTAGCTGCAAGGCCATCACCTCATTGCAATCACAGAGATAGGGTAGGATGGCTCACATGACTGGAATGAAGTCATGCATGGCTGTGAATTTTTAGAAAGGACAGGTCAGAGAGGCAAGGTGGTGGAGTTGTTCTTCATGTAAGAAAGCAAGTGAATTGTATCAAGTTCTATTGAAGGGCAGACAAATAAGTTGACAGTTTATGGGTAAGAATTAGGCTAATATGAGCGATACTGTTGTGGGTGCTTACTTGTAGATCACCTGATGAGCAGAAGGGAGTTGATGAGGCTTTCCACGGACAGCTGGCAATAGCCTCACTGTCGTAGGCCCTGGTTTTCCAGGGGATTTCAACAACCCTGGTATTTGCAGGACAACACGGCCCAGCACACATGGTCCAGGAAATTCCTAAACATCACTGAAGACAATTTTTCGATGCATGCAGTATAAGAGCCAATGAAGATATGTTGCTGGACTATAATTTTGAGATGATTTTAGAATGATACTCTATTCCCTAATCACCTGCCTTATTCCCAGAAATAGCTGCTGTTGCTTTAGGATAAATCAGGGGCAGGGGTGGAGAGCCTTGGGCTACTGCATGGGTTTAATTCAAAGCCTTTCTCCAAAGTGTGCAGCTGTGGTTCAGGCCAGGATATCACATTCTTGCTTTCACTAGATTAGTTTTTGCTAGCTTAAGCATGATTTTCTTTTTCTTCCTTTCCCCTGCCTGGAGGCTGCAGCAAGAATCCTTTCAGCCACATTTCAGTTTTTTTCTTGAACTGTTTCTGCTGCGTTTGTGGTTGGAGATCCAAATTGCTGAGATGGTGGACCAGCAGGGGGCTACTCTGAGCCCAAGACCTCGGGGAAAAAGGGCTGAGACAACAGGAGAAAGGATACCAAAACCCACTAGCTTCATCTGCTGCAAGGAGGACACCAATGCCAGAAGTTCAACAGATTCCCATTTGTTTTGCCTGAGTTGTGGTGTGAACTCCTTTTTCTCCTTCCCTGAGACAAAGGAGCCAGCCACTATTTTTTCCTTCCAAGCCACATCTCCAGATGGGGGCTGGGGGGTAAAGTTCAAAAATTTCAATATCTAGTATTTATTCAATATTTTCTTTTTTCTGTGCCTTGTGGGCACCATTATTTGTTTACAAGCAGGTTTTTTTTTCACTTTCATCCACTGGTATTCATTCCTCATTGGCAAAAACAAATTACTGAAGCCCTTCTCTTTAGAAGAAATACTCATGCTAGAGCATTTTCTCCTAAAGTTTGTCTCTAAACCAAGACAAGATCAAACCAGGAGGGACTGGTTGAGGATGTGAAGACTGAGGCCAGCCTTGTCTATAGCAACCATGAGGTGATGGAACTCAAGATCCTGTGTAGAGCAGGTAAAGCAGCAATCAGGACTAGAACTTTAAACTTCCAGAGAGCTAACTTAAGCCTCTTCAAATTCTTGCCTAGCAGAACGTCATAGGTTAGGGCTCTAGCAAAGGGATCTAAGAAAGCTGGTTAATATTCAAGCATCATTTCTTCAAGTCCAGCACATTCCCATCACTAAGAATTCAGGAAGAGGAGGCAAGACACTTGCATGGATAAGCACAGAGCTTCTGGTAAATGTCAAATGCGAGAAAGAAATTTATGGGATGTGGGAAACACAGCAGGTCATATGAGAGGACTATAGGAACATCATGAGTATGCAAGGATGTGACAATAAAGGCCCAGGCCCACTTGCTATTAAGTCTGTCAAATGATACCAAGAACAACAAGCAGGGCTTCTTTAAATAAATTAGCAGCAAAAAGAAAATTAAGGAAAATATGGTCTTACTGCTGAATCAGATCTGTGTCCTAGTGAAGGAAGACAGAGAGAAAGCAGAATTACTGAATGTCTTCTTTCCTTAAGTGTTAACTGCTGATGCCAGCCCTCAGGAATCTCAGACCTTGGGGCAAGGACAGGAAGGCTGGAGAAAAGACTTCCCCCAGTCATAAAGGATTTGTTTAGAGATCAACTGTGCAGATTTTCAACACACATAAATCCACAGGCCCTGATGAGATGCACCCACAGGTGCTGAGGGAGCTTGCAGATGATGTAGCTAAGCCACTCTCCACCATCTTTGAAAAATCACAGGAAACAAGAATGGGGCCTGATGACTGAAGGAAAGCCAATGTTACTCCCATCTTCAAAACTGGCAAGAAGGAGGGGGATCCAGGAAATTACCAGCCAGTCAGCCTCACCTCCATCCCTGGTAAGGTGATGGAACAGAATATTCTGGAGTTCATCACCAAGCATGCAGATGAAAAGGTCATCAGGAGCAGTCAGCAGGGATTCCACAAGGGGAAATCATGCTAGAGCAATCTGACAGCCTTCTGTGATGGTAGGGCAGGATGGATAGATGAGGGGAGAGCAGTGGTTGTTGTCTGCCTCCACTTCAGCATGGCTTTGGACACCATCTCCCACTACATCCTCATAAGTAAGCACAGGAGAGGTGGTTTAGCTGAATGGACAGTGGGGTGGACCAAGGACTGGCTGAATGGCAGAGCTCAGAGGCTCAGGATCAGGGCAGCAGAATCTAGCTGGAGGCCTGTAGTCAGTGGTGCTCCTCAGGGATCAATAATGGGTCCAGTCTCACTCAACTTGTTTATCACTGGCCTGGATGAAGGGATCCAAGGTACCCTCAGCAGGTGTGCTGAAGATCCAAACCGGGGAGTTCTCCCTTCAGGGAGAACCCGAACGCTCTTTTGCCTTTGGGCTGGACCTTGGTGGGCTGGAGAGTTGGACAGAGAGAACCCAAATGAGGTTCAACAAGGGCAAGTGCAGGGTCCCGCACCTGGGGAGGAATAACCCCAAGTACCAGCACAGACTGGGGCTGCCCCACTGAAGAGCAGCTCTGTGGAGAAGGACCTGGGAGTCTTGGTGAATCTCAAGGTGACAATGAGCCAGCAGTGTGGCCTTGTGGCCAGGAGGCCCAGAGGGATCCTGGGCTGCACTGGGAAGAGTTTGCAGCAGGTCAAGGGAGCTGATCCTCCCCCTCAACTGGGCCCTGGTGAGGCCACATCTGAAGTGCTGTGTCCAGTTCTAGGCTCAAGACAAGAGAGAAATGGAGCTTCTAAAGAGGGTCCAGTGAAGGGTCACAAAGATGATGAGAGGTCTGGAGCATCCCTCTTATGAGGAGAGACAGAGAGCTGGGCCTGTGTAGTCTAGAGAAGACTGAGAGGGGATTTCATCATTGCATATAAATATCTGAAAGGTGGGTGCCAAGAGGATGGTGTCAGACTTTTCAGAGATGCCCAGATACTGGACAAGAAGCAATGGCAATAAACTAAAACACAGGAAGGTTCACTTAACATGAGGAAGGACATCTTTACATTGAGAACACTTGAACGGACTTTGTGGAGTTTCCTTCTCCAAAAACCTTCAAAACCCACCTGGATGCATTCCTGTTCCTGTATCACCTGCTCCAGGTGACCCTGCCTTGGATGAGATAACCTCCAGAGTCCCCTTCCAACTCTATTCCAATCACTATTCTGTGATTCATTGTATGTTCCTTCCAACTGAAAATAATCTATTCTATTCTACAAAATCCCCTGACAAGTTGAATTACTAAGGAATTATGCACTTTGGAATTTTAATACTGCATATTAAAAAAAAGACCAGCATGTGTGAAAATAAAACAGAACTGTATATAAAAGTGAAATCACCATATAAAGCCAACTTTATACACAGTGGTTTGCTCTGCTGAGTTTTGGGGTTCCTTTGAACTTTAGTCTGAAGTTCTTCCTTTTGAAAAGGAATATTCCCCACAAATGTACTTGTAGCAATGCATCTTCAGTTAAGAGGATGTAAATCTTCTCACATGTGTGAGATTGCCATAAAAAAATGACTGATTTTGCACAGTACAGAGTTTGTGGCATACAAAAAAATCCAATAAAAGATTAATAATAGAATATATCTTTCTGCTATTTGTGTATAATATTATGTTTGTAACACAGCAAACGAAATTAAATGTTTCAAACCAGAAAAGTTCTCATACAGCTGTAAATACAGACAAATGAGAAATCAAAGAGATGTTACTTTAAGAAGATAGTTTTACTTCATCTCAAAATGCTCCATTTTTATTCAGTAGTGCAACTCGGATACTAATCTAGAATAAAAATAGAAGAGAATAATAGAAGAGAATAACATGCTACAGAGGTCACATATAAATTTTTTTTCACTGAAAATCTAAAAGGACAGCACAGTTTATTCACTGTATTCATCTTCTCAAGGGAGATAAATTTCCTTTTCCTGAAGACATTACAGAAATCCCTCTTCAGTCTGCTTCACGATGTCGCTATAAAATTAGAAGTTTCTAAGGAAAAGTGACATTTCCGAAATTTAAAGTAGATTTTTCATACATACCCCCTTGCTGATTGAGACTCTGCATTTCCCTTTCTCTGCGATCTAGTTCAGCTGCTTTTCTTTCCAGTTCTTCCTGACGCTTTAGCAGTTCTGCCTGGGCCAAGGCATGCTCCTGAACAAAACAAGTATCATCAGATATTGACAAGAAGTATGAACATAGCATAAATATTCCAAGTCTTTTCACTATAATTAATGACCTCCATTTATGAAACTGACCCAATATAGCACAAATTCACATATTACCGATTACATAAAGGCAGTATTAATTTTAATTTGAAAAGCAATACTTACTTACAAAATAAATTATTTCAGAAGCATATTTTAATTATTATTATTAAAAGAAAAATTGTGCCTAAAAGTTGCAGACAAACCTGTGCTATTTGTGTGTAAGAAGATGGTTCTTCTGTTGGTTTCATTATTGCTGGCTGGGTACTGGGTACATTAGGCATTTTCACATTTCCTGGAGGAGGCTAAGAAAACAAAAGACAATTATAGAGAAATATTTTCCTATTCTAATAAATTTCTGTTCATTAAGTCTGTAAGAACCAATTTAGATGCTTTAAAGGAAGTGCTACTGATATAAATTGAAAACTTGATATGCTGCTTGTTATATATACAATCTTTAGAAAAAAGACATCAAATGAGTTCTGTGGTGCACATCATCTTGTACTACTTTCAATTAACACTCAAAGAATTAGGAATTCAGTAAATGTAAATGGAATTTTAATTTTGTTCAGACATGAATATTAATAGAGCCAGTAGCTGTTTCAGAGGATTGCAGCATTTAAGAGTCATCTATTCATACTCTGAAACACAATATACTTTATTAATAATGTCTTCCAGAGCCTTCTACTTAAAGGCTTATATCACTCAGCTACCTAGAGAAGCAACATAACATATGAAACTTTCAAATTCAAGATCCATTACTTGACTATTTCACAGATTTTTGCTAGGTATCACTCCAGAATTTCTGATAGGTTGATATGTGTGTTAAGAATATAATGCTAGCAAAAGTTGCATTTCAGCAAAAGCTGCATTTCAGCCATTGTATTCAGAAGATACACACTGTTGCTGAAATGCAGCAGTATTTCATTCATTAAGTACAGAAAAAGGTGCATGTTTTTGATACTACTATGTTTTCATAGTTAGCTTCATAATGTGTGCACAGGGAAACAAAGTTGTAGTGATCAAAACAATCTTAAATGCAAGAAGTTCAACATGGCTTTCACGTGTTTTCCCAGAATACTAGTCAAAGATCACAGCAATGCACAATAGGCATAGATATTATAAAGTATCTACGATAGATGAAGAACCTAATGAAGAAAGTATTACGATCATAGAGCATTTCAAGCTGAAAGGGACCTATAAGGACCATGGAGTCCAACTCCCAACTTGAGTTGGTTAAGCAGGACTTTCCCCTCATGGACCAATTCTGGCTCTGACTAATAACTGTATTGTCTCTCCAGTGTTTTTCGCTTGCTTACAGAACAACCTCCATAATTTTACCAGGTTCTGAAGTGAAACTTACTGGCCTGTAATTACCAAAGTCTTCCCTCTTAGTCTTAATGAAAACTGGGACATTTGCCAGCTGCCAGTCAATTTGTCTCTTTTCAGTTCCCTATGACCACTGAAAAATAACATGGAGAGGACCCATGATAATGATCAACCAACTCTTTTAGTACACTGGGATGAATTCCATCAGGCCCCACTGACTTATGTACATTCAATTGGAGCAGTAAATCTTGAATAACTTCAGAGTTTACAAAGACTTCAAGTCACAGGACTACAAGGGTCCCTGGGCTAATCAGTGTTATAGATAGAGATAAAAAAGGCATAAAACATCTCTGCTCTGTCCACACCCCTAATTGAGAGGTGACTGACTGTCAATGCCAGCCTGGTCAGGGAGAGACAAATGGTAATTGTTTCTTACAGTGGCTTGTGAGAATTTTTAGGCAGTTGTAGAAATGTTATAACTTGTTAGTGTAAATCTCCAGGTGGTGTTTTTCCACCTTGCTTTTCTGTTCCTCTGAAGGACGGTGTGTGAGAAAGATGTTTTTATTAACTAACCAATCAAATAGAATGTGTTGTATCAGTCTATTTAAGCCAAAGTTCCCTTCCCATAAAGGCTTCCTTTTCTTCCTTTTTAAGCTGCATCCTCATCTGTTCTTGTGTCATTCTTGGCGCAAGGGTGACAAGAGACCTCATCAAATAATGGACCAATATTATCTCTGAACATCCTTTTGCTGCAGACCTTTTTAAAAGGCCATTTTGTTGTCCACAGTACTGTCCAGCTTGGGTTCTCAAACTTTAAAACACACATATCTCCTGACTGCAGTGGCAAACAGCATCTCTGCAAACCCTCCAGTGTCATCTGTCCTTGTTTTCAATGTCCAAACACCTCCCATTTTTATTTAAGTTCTAGAAAAAGATCCCTGCTCAGCCATGTTGGCCTTCTGACTCACTTCCTTGAATTACAATACTTTGAAATTGCTTGCTCTTGAGCTCTTAAAAGATGGCTGTTTAAAAAATTATCATCATGCTTTTTAAACTCAGTTTGCTCTAAGTCTTCCTGCCAAGCTGAAGTACTTATTTTTATAATCCTAATCAATGCTGAGAAGCAAAAAGAATACCACAGCTACTTACAATGAAACAAACAGAAGTATTCAAATGCCTTGGATAATCATTTAGTTCTCAAAATAACGTTCAACAAAAAGCCCTGCAAAACATAGCTGCACAGTCTGGGATTTTCCTAGAAGTGAGAGGTACTGAAGTTTTATCAGTATACTCTCAAGCTCTAGCATTGTGCTCACAACCTAGGCTGCATCCAAAGAATCTTAACCAGAAGTAGCCAGTGTGAGGGGAAGCAATCCTGCCCCTCCTCTTTCCTCTTCTGACACCCCAACTGGATTACTGCATCAAGCTCTGGGACCCCCAGACTAAGAAGACCATGGACATGGTGAGTTCAGGGGAAGGTTACCAAGATGGTCAGAGGAATGGGGCATCTCTCCTGTGAGGACAGGTTGAGAGTTGGGTTTGTTCAGCCTGGAGAAGAAAAGGCTCTGGGAAGACATTATAGAACCTTCCAGTACCTGAAAGAAAACTTGAGCTGGGTGCATCTTGCGAGAAATCTAGAACAAAGAAGTCACTGGGCTTCTAAACATTCACAACCTATTAATTCCTTCTCCATGGGCTTTTATACCTTCATAACCTATGAATGTATTCTGCACATGTTCTTTATGCACCCTGCATATGCCTTTTGGTCCCATATGATTTTTGATGTGGGCCCTACAAGCTCTTAATGGAATTCTTTATGTGTAGCTGTTTTTATCTGCAGAGACTGCAGCTTCAGTTGACAGCTGCAGCTTCTCAATCATTCAACTTGCATTTGTCTTAGAGGCTCCCTTCACAAAACAAGTAACAATTAAAGAACTAGCTCACCTTCCCAAGTGAAAGTTTGTAGTGTGCTAAGGTTTCAGCAAGTCAGTTTAAAAACAATCAGAATACAGCTTAAAAAATTAATTTAACTAAACTTGTTTTCAACAGCTGACTGGAGATAGGTGTTCAAAAGAAGTTCTCTCTTGAATTTATTTCCTTTATACAGGTGAAGTTTATTTATTTGGGACAGGTTAAAACTTCTAGAAGAAGCCAGAGGTAGATTATCAGTTTGATTTCTTACAGACTTCTGTGTTTTTCTGCTCTGTTTAGATACAAGATGGAAGGATAGGGAGCTATCCAGGAATTTGCTGGACAAAAAAAAAAGTCCACTGAGATACATTTCTTGAAACAACAACAGAAAATTCAATTCCACTATCGATTTTATCCAAATTTTTTAATATAGCAATTTTAAATTGGTTGCTATATGTATAATTATGTATAGGTATTGTCTTAGTTTGGAAGATGTAGCTGGGGGTATGTATTCTATCACCATCTGTTAGAGCTGGAGCAGTTACCTTCTGTTAATTGGGCAGTTCTCTTTATCTCTTCCACAAACCAATCCTCCCTCCGGGGAAACATTTGCTATTAATGGGCCATGGGTGTCACGGTATGACTTATAAAATTACATCATCCCATTGGGAAATACTCTGCCCTGGGGAAGGAACCAGCCATGCCTATCTGGATATAATCTAAGATTTGGAACACCACAGTTGGGCTTTTCCCACTGGATTCCCAGAGGACCAGCTGTCTTCTCCACTGGATTCCCAAAGGAAGATTGGGACCATCTACACCACCACGGGACCTTCAAAGGAAACCTACACCCTTCTACAGGATCACTCCCTCAAAAGAACCATGCCTGTCACTCCAGGAGGACTGCAGTCAACATTCAATGGGACTGCTACCAGCACCCTGACCCACAGAGTGTCAGGTCCTATTCTGACTCTGTCAGTGTTGTTTTGTATTACTGCATTTTTATTTTATTTTTGTTTTCTTCCCTAGTAAAGAACTGTTATTCCTATTCCCATATCTTTGCCTGAGAGACCCTTAATTTCAAAATTATAATAATTGAGAGGGAAGGGCTTTACATTTTCCATTTCAGGGGAGGCTCCTGCCTTCCTTAGCAAACACCTGTCTTTTCAAACCAAAATAGGTATATATGGCTATACAGGCTTTTCTATATACAATGAATGCTCAAAAAAGTTCAGAACATAAAAGCAGGAAGAGATTTAAAGTTTTAATATCATTTCATTAAATCATGATGCAGAAATACTAATTGTATAATCTAATCTCCATTGCTGATCTTCAGAAACATGACAAAAGAGACAATGTAATCTCCATAGTGACTATTTGAGCTGGAGACAAAACCACTGAAGATCAGCCAAGGATATTTAATATGACTTTTACACCATTCCCTATTTTTTTTTTTTTTTTGTTTAAGAATCTAAAATAAGACAGATTTTGAAATGTGATAAAAAGGGGAAAAACCCTAACAAAACAGATTTCTCATGTTAGATACTAAGGTGGTGACATCTGCAACCTAAAATCTCCCATGCCTACTTGCTCTTTTCCATGTGTCTTACATGTCACCTTCCTACCATTGAAGATGAAGGACAAAAAAAAAGTCAAGGCACAAAAATACCAGAAGACAGTAAACAAATTTAGGAATACTGAGAAAGTGTATAATTAACTTTTTTTTCCCTGTCCCATTCTGTATCCAAAAAAAGACTGTAGAAAGTACCTCACTTGACAAAGGGAGAGCAACTGAGGTAATGTAACAAATATTAGTATTCAGTTTGAAATCACTTTCTCACAGAATGATCATCCATTGAAATCCATCTGGATTTGAAATGGAGAAATATTTTTGCAATCTAGCATATTTCATTAACCTCCATTTGGTGAGAATGAAGAAAGAATCACAAACACCAGGTTGGAAGGAGACCTCAAGGACCATCTAGTCCAACTTTTTTTAGTAAAAGCACAGTCTAAACAATATAGCCTAGCACTCTGTCCAGCTCAGTCTGAATGCTGAAGAATCCAACACTTTCCTGGGGAGATCAGTTGAGGCAAGTTGTTGATCAGGTTGTTTTCATCGTGAAACATTTTGCTCTTGTATCCAACTGAATGTCCTCAGCAGTAATTTTTACCCATCACCTGTCATCTTTTACAAGTGACTTCTTGTGAAAGTGGAGTCTCCATCTTCTCTGTAGCCAACCTTTAGAGGCTGGAATATGGAGTTAAGGTCTTCCCTAAGACTTAGTTTCTCAAAGCTGAACAGACACAGTTTCCTTAATTGTTTCTCATATGTCAGGCTTCCCAGGCCTTTGATTGTCTTTGTGGCCCTTCTCTGAATCCTCCCCAGCCTGTTAATATCTTTTTTTGTACAGCCAGGATCAAAACTGAATGCTTTGTTAATTCTAGAGTCTGCAAGATACCATCTTGCTATAACCAAACACTAAAAATCTGGAAATTTACTCCCACCAAGACTACTTGGATGTTTTTGCTGTGATCAGCACTCAAAACAGAGTGATTCTATCCCTATCTGATGGACATCAGATAGGGATATTGATAGACACGTGGGTATTTCCCCAAGTCTAAAATTCACACACCCTGCTTCTACCTCTCTTTATCCAGTCTATAAAGGCATTCACCTCCAGGGTCTCTTAAATCACCCCTGTTGCACGCATTTCTTTGTACACATATCATATGGTCTTCTCTTGCATACAAAGCTGTTAGGAAAAGAGAGCTGAGCACTTGGAGTTGTAAGTATATCCTCAGGAACCTAGGTACACTCCTTCAAATGCACATAATTACAGAATAAATACTAGTATGTTCAGCATTCACAAGATAGAGAGGAAGGGGAATAACAGGCAAAGGTTGAGTATTACTGAAATCTTAGCTTTATTTTTTAAGTCTTGCTCTTGTCAAGAAAACCTGTGGAAATTCTCTATCTCTGCAGAGAAGTGTTCATTCAGTGGATAATTTTTATTGATCCATAAACATGCCACAGATTATTAACTGAATCACAGTGCATTGTAGATCTGACCACTGACTTAGATTTCCTTCACCGTCCTAGCTTTTTGAGTAACATCTCTAACAAACAATTACTTTTTTATCCAAGCATATCTGACTGTTCAAAGACAGATAATCTTAGTCATATGCTTCCACTCTCTTTTTCCCACAAAGCTGCATGTTAAAATAAGTACAGAAATAATAAAATAAGTCAGTGTAGCTCGAGATTATATTTTTGCAAAACAAGATCTACTTTCTTCATGACTTATGGTCAATACAAAACAATTTTAAAAGTCTTCAAGCTTCATGAAACAAAATCTAACATAATTCCTGATATTGTGATCTAGGAGAAAATAATTTTGGAGACTTACTTAACATTGTTGCTAGCTGTAAATATTCTGCCTTAAACAGCTGATCCAAGGCATATCCCAAACCAAGCTTCTTCCACACAGAATTTGAAAACTGTATGGAACCTTACTGTTTCATTGCTATGAGAGTCTGGTCTCCCTGCTCCCAATATTTCCCACAATCTTGCTCAGGTTATAAACAATGACAGTTGCAATGGTCTGAAAATCTGGTCATGAAAACCACATCCAGCTCTTAATAGGTTTTGGGGGAGACAGGTAACAGTACCCAAGGGCTGATCTGAGCAATGCACCCACTTAACCATAGTGCTAATAAAGGTTTGACTCAAGTCAAGTTTGGTAGAAACTAACTTCTGTAATTGGCATGCAAATATGACCATAAATCAATCATCTTACTTCATAAACAGTGCACAGCCCAGGGCCTCTTGAGCTCTCTCACACAGCAATGGGCTGCACACCAGGACCCTGCCCTTGCATAGGGACACATCTCAGCATTACTGCTCAAGGCAGAGAAATTCTTGCCACAACAGATTTTCAGTAACTGACACTAAACTTTGAAATCTTAGCTAAGTGATAGAAAAGCCTAATTGAGCACATACACTTCTTTAGATGTATATCATTGACAAAATCTGGGACTAAGTCTGGATCCACACATACCAAAGCTCCCCCGCCTCAGGAAGGAGTCCAGAATACAATGAGGCCCTTTCTGAACCTTGTGACTAAAGGAGGCCTCCTTGACAGCTTTTTCTGACCATGTGTTCAGGGCAGCAATCAAATGTACCTCACCATTGAACCTTGTTAAACCACTTTACCACCATATTTGCATTTGCCATGCAACTTTGTTAAAATGCTGGTTTATATCAATTAACATAAGCTCCTTCTCTCTCACAAGTGAATTCTGTTGTTCCATCCATGGCATTGCAAATAGTCAAATATGAACGCTCCCTAACAGTACTACCAGATTTTTCATAAAAAATAAGACTGTATTTTAAAAATTCGGTATTTAAATGTTTATAAATTGTATTGACAAACAGTAATCAACCACACATTTTGATAATCTTGCACAAGATCTTCACTATCAAAAGTAGCCACTGAAAAATGCAGTTACAGTATGAATTTACTACCCTATTTCTTGTATTCCTCCCCAAAATGGAAAAGAAAAGCACAAGGTATACTGAAACTATATAAATTAGAGGCATCAAACAACTGTTTCTCTAACATAATTTTTTCCTTTCACTACTGCGCCACTATACAAAGTCTGTGGACCATTATTTAAACACAATGTTTTCCTGTTCTGAACAGCATTCTCATTAAGTGAAATAGCAATCAAAAGCAAAAACCTGGGTAAGTGTGCCACACTCATAAGCTCCAAAGCTAGTGAAATGTAGAAAACCCCAAGGACAGACTATCAGAAGGCTGTAAAAACAGGAGAAATAATTTAGTAAAACCTATCAGAAGTTAGTAAAAACAGGACAAAAGCTCTGTTTTAAAAAAAGTTCTGGTTTAGTCCCCTTTCAGAGGGCCAGTCTTCCTTAACAAGTCAAAGCTCCCTGAAATCAACCTTGCCAATGCATCCTCCAAATACTTAATGGAACTATCTATTCTTACACATCTTCCACTACTTCTAGCCAACGCATTATAAATTCTAGAACATCAGTCCTAATTCTGGAAATAAAACCTCACAAATGAAAGATTAACAGCATGATTAAGAAATAAATGTGCTTACTGTTCTTGAATCAGAGAATGGATTGTACTCATCAAGCCCTGGAGGAACGTTTCTTGTCACTTGTGTAACAGAAGGATCCTAGAAGAGGAAACAGTTGTGTAAATCTATGCACAATGCATATAATCAAAAAGGCAACACTCACATCATTATATTATATAAAAGTCAGATTTTCTTTCAAAGTAAAAAAAGTTTATTTTCACTAAAGAAATTTATAAACATCTACCTCTTTATCGCCAAACTAACATAATTTCATTCTGAGCGTTTTATAAACCCAGATTAACACAGTATAACAGAAACCCCATCTGTCATATATTTCATTTATAAGGAAAAAGCTCTCATGAAAGAAGGGAAAAAATCTCTATCTTGCTATATTGACCAGGTGTGGACTCCACGCCTATACACTTGAAAAACATAAGAGAAGAAAAAAGCCTTTGTAACCCTTGGACTTCCCTACCCAGAAGTACAGTCAACCCCATCAAAAACAGAGAAAGCATTTCATAAAAATGAAGCTGAAAAAATGGGGTCCCGTAATGCCAAAAGCACTTCTGATTCACCTTCTACTTGAACTAGTAAAATTAAACTAGTAAAATTAAACTAGTAAAATTAATTTTGCTGTATACAGCAAAAAAAGACTGCTCAAAATTTAGACTGAGAAAATGATTTCAGGAATTAAACATTGTTCTGTGCTACTGACAGCGAGGCTTTGTTCTGCAGAAGAGCAGAAGTGCCCACCACAATGGACCACACTAACTCAGGTTGACAAAACCTGTACTTGTTCCATGTGATGCCTGGTTCTATTACATTTTTTCTTTGCCTTAAAATTTTTGCATTTTCAGAATATAACAATGGATAAAAGGTAGGCTCTCTTCCATTTATTTAATACTGTTAGTTACATATTTACATAAATGTACAAATGTACAATAGTCTATATTTACACCAAATTTAAAAAAGAGCTATATATATACTACTTGCTTATTTTATAACTATGATGTTTAGATATAGATATTTTCTCATTTCCAGCAGCCTAGTTCAACATCAGAAAACAAACTGGAGTTGATAAAGACTGAGATGAAAATAAATATATAGTTACATATATTTACATTCATATTCCATTTGAAGAGAGATACATTTAATACCTTTACATGTGACCCAAAGAATAACAAGAAGGGTTTCTACATGTATGTTAAGCAGAAAAGGAAGGTCAAAGAAGTTCATCCCCAATAACACAGCTGTTAACAATGAAGGAAGAGAAGGCTGAGGTACACAACATTTTTGTCTCAGTCTTCACAGGCAGCCTCTCTTCCCATACCTCTGAAGTGGATGGATGACAGGAAGAGAACTGGGAGAACAAAGTACTATCCACTGTAAGAGAAGATCAGGTTCATTACCACCTGAGGGACCAGAATTTACCTAAGTCTGTTGGACCTGACAAGATGTATCCCAGAGTCCTGAGGGAATTGGATGATGTAGGTGCCGAGCCACTCTTCATGACATTTGAAAAGCCATGACACTCAGGGCAAGTCCCAGGTGACTGGAAGAGGGGAAACATGGTAGCTATTTTTAAGAAGGGCAGAAAGGAGGACCCTGGGAACTACTGACTTGTCAGCATTGCTTCTGTTCTTGGGAAGACAATGGAACAGATCCTCCCAGCAGCTGTGCTAAGACACATGGAGGACAGGCAGGTGATTGAGGACATCAGTGACAAGTGTCCCTCAAGGGTCTGTACTGGGACTAGTATTATTTAGTATCTTCATTAATGACATAGACAGATTGAGTACACTGAGCTAATCTGCAAGTGACCCCAAGCTGAGTGGTGCAGTTGTCACAGCTGAAGAATGGCATGCCATCCAAAAGGACCTGGATAAGCTCTAGGAGAGGACCCATGGGAATCTCATGAGGTTTAACAAGACCAAGTGCAGGTGCTGCACCTGGGTCAGAGCAACCCTGGTACCAGCACAGGCTGTGATGGGCAGATCACAGCAGCCCTGCCCAGAAACATTTGGGGGTGCTGGGGATGAGAGGCTGGACATGACCCAGCCATGGGCACTCCCAGCCCAGAGAGCCACACGTGTCCTGGGCTGCATCCAGAGCAGGGTGGGCAGCAGGGCCAGGGAGGGGATTCTGCTCCTCTGCTCTGCTCTGCTGAGAGCCCACCTGCAGTGCTGCATCAGCTCTGGGGTCCCAGCATGGGAAGGGCATGGAACTGCTGGAGGGAGTCCAGAGGAGGCCACAAAGATGATCAGAGGGACGGAGCACCTCTCCTATGAAGACAGGCTGAGAGAATTGGGGTTTTTCAGCCTGGAAAAGAGAAGGTTTAAGGGTAACCTAACTGTGGCTTTCCAGTACCTGAAGGGAACCTATAAGAAAGATAGAGGGAGGCTTTCCACAAGAGCATGTAGTGACAGGAATAGGGACATGGATTCAAACTGAAAGAAAGTAGGTTTAGACTAGATATTGTGAAGGAATTCTTTACTGTGAGGGTGGTGAGACACTGGAACAGATTGCCCAAGGAAGTTATGGCTGTCCCATCCCCAGAAGTGATCAAAGCCAGGCTGGATGGAGCTCTGAGCAACCTGGTATAATGGAAGGTGTCCCTGCCTATGGGTGGAGGGATATAACTAAATGATCTTTAAGGTTCCTTCCAACCCAAGCTGTTGTATGATTCTATTACATAAATACATTAAAAAAAAAAAAAGTGACTTAATTGATTTACTTTTTTTAAAAGTTACTTAATTGACACTTAAGTAAGTACAGAAATTATTAAGCCAAATAAAATAAAAAAAAAAAAATTTAAATGCAGACTCTGCTTTCTTAGAATAAGCACCTATTATGACCTTAGCTCAGTCTTGCTAAGGAAGGAACTTTATCTTCAGATGCAGGAAGAAGACTTTCTAAATGGCTGCTGTCAACTTATTTACAGCTAGGAAAAAACACCAGGGCAGAACACCAATCAGTTCTAAAATTTTAAGGAACAGAGCACATGAAAACAAGTCTGTTTATTCCAATAGCTATACTCACAAAATTGTTCATATAAGACAAAGTTTGCTACAAAAAAGCTTACAAAAAATCATTACCTCAAAAATGAAAAAAATTATATGTTGTCTATTTTAAACAAATTCATGCATATAAGCATGAATTTGTTTAAAATGTCTACTTAAAACATGGTCGCAGACCACTTTTCATTAAAGCAAACATTTAGCTCCAAAACAGTATTCCTTTAGCTCCAAAACAGTATTCCAACGGTCACTGAACAAGAAACATCCTTTCTAAAGATGCACGCAAAACAGTGTTAAATGCAATTCAGTATCAGCTTTCTTAGAGTTGACTCATCTTTAATTAGTTGTTTCAAAATAGCCATGCTGGTGAGTCGCCCTCACAAGCCTGCCACAGTTACCAAGCTAGAATCAAATACATTGTTAAAACAATATCATCAGGTCTTCCACAAACTTATAAACTAATAAATTGTTACTATGTTATTTGCTGAAATGGCTATCACAAAACACTGAACAGATGAGCAAAAAAGAGGGAAAACATGGCGTGGTGAGTATGTTTCTTGGCCAAATTCAACCAGAAATTATTTGAAATGTTGAATAGAAAAGTAGATTAAAAATATGGGAATAATTAAATATAATATTTGAATTGCACATTGGTTTACTAGACTCATCAGTACAAGATCAAAAAAGATGAAGTTAAAGCAAAGTTAATATAGATAAGACTATTTCAAAATCCAATATACAGAACAGTAGAAAGCTGAAAGCTTGTATACAGCTGAAAACTTTTATCTTGTTATGGTATGTCTACTGTAGCCAGCAGCAAAACCCTGAAACTAGTTGTTCAGTCACTGCTCTCTGCAGTGGGATACTGGAGAGAACCAAAAAGGAAAAAGCAAAAAAAACTTGGTGTAACGAAAACAGCTTAAAGGTGGGACGGGAGAAGGGAAGGTAGAGGCAGAAACAAAAGACAACAAAACCCTACAAGTCACGCAAAGGCAGCTTGTCACCACCTCCCACCGACAGACACGTCCACTCGGCTCCTGAGCAGCGGCCGCTCGGAACACTCAGTGCCGCCGGCGCTGCTGCCGCGCAGCGCGCCACATCCCGCTGCAGCTGCGGCCAGCAGTGCTGCCTGCGCCCCCTTCCAGCCTCCCGCCCAGCTCTATTCCCTGACGGGTGCAAGAGTGTGAAACAAAGGTGGTCTGGATGCTGTGCAAGCACGTCAGTGCCTTCCCAGCACTGTTTTGGTCACAAATCTGAAACACAGCACAATAGGAACTGCTTTGAAAAAAATTAACTCCATCCTAGTCAGGCCTAGAACACTTATTCCAGTCTTTACAAGCTGATGTCAATTAGCAGAGCATAAAACATTTTGTTCATGCTTTCAGTGTGATACCCCTTTCAAAAATGCTCTCATATAATTAATTCCCTCTTCCACAGAAAAATGTTCAAGTACAGGCTGTAGTAGCGTGTGGCAGCAGTGCTGATCATATCCAGGGAGGCCACCACCAGCAGCAGGGTAAACAGACGAGACAAGTCTCTGTTGTGTAGCAGGGGAGTTCATTTTATTCCTCCCCCGGACCCCGTGCCGGGGTGAGCATGGGGGCAGAGGCCAGGGAGCCTGAGCAGAGCCCAGAGCTGAGAGGGAGCACACCCAGGGCCGAGGGGTTTTATCAGCTCTCCCATGGGAGGAATCTTAAAATCAGAGTACAGCCTCCTCAGAACGGGAAGGCTCCACAATAGACACATGAGCAACTTGTGATCGCTAACCATCACACAGTGAAACAGCAGGTCTGATTACTATGACTTGAATAGCGCTTAGGATTTTAGGTTGAATTAGCTGCTTAAGAAGCATATTTCAACACTCCAAACTTGTGTTTGAAGAGTGCACTACTAACCAAATAACTGAGCCAAATTGTGCCTGCAGACCATAAATTAAATTATTTTAATAACTACAATATCAGACTCATTAGACCCCCACTGAACAGCAGCCATTTCCAAAAAGCATGAAACGGTGGTCAAGTCAAATTCAGAAGAGCAACTTATATTCAGAAATACGATATACAAATAAAAATAAATATCTGATGAAAGAAAGCCTTTTTTGTCTTCAAGTGTTTTCAAGAACACCAGGGTCAAAAACTCCTCAGATCTCTGTGTACATCTACTGTGACATTCCAACACTAAGAAATTAAAGAGAACATATCCTGAGACAACAAGGTGTACTAGAGCTACAGCCTTAGCAGTGAAAAATAAGTTCAACGCTTAAATACACACAGTGATTAGAGCAAGAAGCCCTTTATCAAACGACTATTGCCATTCTGAATTAACAATTGCTACATCTCTGCCAAATATTGCTATTGTTTGCTAAAGTAGCAGCTCTAAAAAAACCTGAATGACTCAGAGGACATTCAATAATAGCTCCATTTCTTACTTTACCCAGTTAAGGAAGAAAATTAGAGTTGTATTGAAATACAAAAATTGAACTCCATCACTGCAAGTAGCATTGAAATTCTGCATTCAGAAAACCTGAATTACACAGTCTGGACTTTAACAGAGGTTTGTGACATAGGAGGACTCAACTAAACCATTGCAGGAAAAGAGGAAAGCCACAGCTGAAGGAGGCAAGTAGCAGCCTGGAAATTTGTATCTCTCCTATAACCCACTCATTCACTGCTAGAACTATCCTCAGCTCTTCAGTCAGGGTGCCCAGGTGTAGGAGCTATTCTAATTGTTCTGAACACCCACAGTGCTTCAAATGACTGATACCAACAGGAGCTACACTTCATATTTCAAAACACTGCTTACAATATTTCTGAAGAGATTAGACATTACATCCCACAAAACACAAAGAATTGTTTTGAATCATTTACCTTACACTCACTGCATCTCATTTAAAAAATGGGGCAAATGCCAACTCATCTAAACACAGTGATGAAATTTGTGAAGCACTCATATTCACTGCTGCAGAATAAAAAAAAGACATTGAATTTAGAAATTGTTCAGGGTTTGAATAATGAATACAACCAATAAATGTTGTGCAGGATGATAAGCTCATAAGAAGTGGCCTTTAAATGAATACTATTAAATTTTTATTTTGCATGGCATGCATATTCTACTGGTTAAAAATAGTAAAAACTAATATTCCACGGAATAAGTGAATCTATGATGCAATAATTTATTTTCCATATCTTGTATTCCACCTAGCCTTATCCCACCCAAACTCCTGCCAGTTCAAACCCAGAGCTTCTGATCTTTTTATTTAATTATTAGTCATACAATCACAGAACAGAATTAAAAACAGACTATTTTTCATATCCAGCTATTGCAGTCATTGATGCATTTAAGTCACACAGTCATTTCAGATGACATTTTCAAGATCTGAATTAGTTTAGGAGACTGAAGTTTTAAGCAAGTAGCACAACTTAATTTAGCCATTTTCCATCTAAATCTTTCCTTTTACCTGCTTCTTGCAGTCTCTCTTCTGTACCACTAATCTCAAAAGGAAATATTAACATATAATTTTTTAATCCAAATAAGACAGGTACAAGCAGCAACCTATTTTTTATGTTAAAAATGGAAAATTCATAAAAAACACCCCAATAAACAGTAACACAAACTGACAAAAGAAACACAGAAAAAGCAACACATTTATATTTCATACTGCCAAGAGCACCTATAGAACTACTAAAAGCATCTTCTGTGCCAAGGTGACAAATTATGCTCACATCACTCAGATATATTTAAAATTAACTGAATACCCAGTTATCACAGAGGGCATACAAACAATTAACTACAAACAAGAATGTTTAAAATAGAGCAGAATAATTCATTCTATGTGAGCTTTTACAGCTTTTTAAAAAACAGAATTGAAGGGAATAGACCACTGTTGTCTAGGAGACAGTAGTCATCAGCTACCAATTTCACTAACACAGAAGACACTACCAAATTAAAGAGTGAAGAAGCAAATACATCTGTAACAACGGTTTGTATTACTCTTTACTGGATATGCGTCCAGAATTGTTCCACCACCATCAGTAAACAACTTCTATAAAATACATAATATAGTAATAATCTGAAAAATACCATCAGCTAGGCTTATATTTTTAGTTGTGATTTTAAGCGAAGGGAATATAGTAACTAGGAATCACCCCATCCAAAATGTCATTCATATTGCTGAAAAAACTTTTCACTTTGAGAGATACCTACTTTTCTACCAAAAGACAAAAGTATTCATTTTTTCAGTTCAGTCCCAAGGACTAGCAGGGAAATAAAAGCAGTATTTTATTGCAGAGGTCAGGAAATGGAATTTATTAACACTGAATACTGATTTGGGTAGAGATTGTAATGCTTTTACAACACATCAGCAATTGAGAACAATTTCAAATAAAAATCACTGAAGCTACACAGAACCAAAAAACCAGTTGTTTAAGTAAGAATTCATCCTTAAGTTTTGTGGATTTTGATTCTGGGAGTCAGAAGAGGTTATAGTAACAGCAACAGTTGTACTTGCTCTCTGTGAAGTACTCCCTAAGGTAATACCAGTGGGTCAGAAAATTAAGTGTTAATTTCTGTTGCAAAATTGCAACACAAAATGCCTAGAACTGTTGGTCTGACGTTTTTAATTTCTTGACCAAAGAAAATTATCCATCACACTTTTTATAAACAGGGTCTGGACTGTTTCTCCATCCCATAAAACTGCCAGACTAAGCCTCTGAAACTGCAATTCACACATGTTGAATAAACATTTGGTAAAAAATTATGGACTTATAATAATAAAAATACTCAAGTAGGCACATAACAGTTCTTCTGTAATTCCAAGTTTAACATATTGAATGCTGCCTGTTATATGTCACATTTGTCACATGAAAGCAGAGCTGTGAATGGTTCTGAGTAACTGAGCAAGGCAAGATCCCCACCTCAAAAACCTAGAAGATCTTCAGAGGCTGACAAGGCCAAATTTACCCTCAAGTTTGCACCAGTCTCACCTTCCAAGGGAGTACTAGTTGCCTAACAAACTATCACCCCCATCTTACAGCTGTTCTCAAATCGTTCTCCTTTTCCATCTATGATATGTGCATGTTCCTCTTTGTAATGTTGAATCCCAGTATACAGTGCAATAATAACACTAGGCAATATGTGCTAACACTTCAGTGAAAATCTAGAGGGAGAAATGCAGCTATAAGGTACTGAATAACTATTAAAATATTTCACATCTTTAACAGATTACAGTGCTCTTACAGTACTGGTGAAGTGTACTCTTGGAAGCCAACTTCCATGTAGAACAGCTAAAGGACAATCCACTACCACAATGTTTAGCATTAAGTTATGCAAGATTTAGGGGTATTCACAATTTTTGATGACATGAATCCAAAGCAGGTAGTAGAAGTCATAAAAAGTACCTATATTCTATGAACAACACTAACTTTAAGACAGGCAACTTCAATCAGTATATTTTATAGTCAGATACAGCATGTGACAGAACTGCTTCATTGTAAAGCTGTACAAACATTTTATTTAATAAATTTTTTATGTAATAAAGTTTAAAAAAAAAAATCGGGACTTCTCTTTCTTCCTCTAAGTTTCTATCACTTTAGCTTCATAGTATAAACTGTATAGATTCTGCTGCCACAGAAGGTAACAGTCGTTTGCACAACTGCTCTCAGTATCAAATTTCTGGGTTGTATTTCCCACCAAATCAGACAGGAGATTAATGTGTGCTCATGTGAGTCAAGATTAAGTGCAATATCCAACATATAACTAGAATTACTTCTGAAATTAGCTCCAGTGACTGAAGTAATCAGTGCCATTTCTGAGTATAGCAGAGTACCTCAGCCATCCAATCAAGAATGTCAGTCACGACAGAGTTCTGTAAGATCTGTGTCTTTGTGGAGTAACAACTCAAAGGTATCAACTCACAGTCTGGATCCCTAATCCTACTCAAAAAAAATACTCAAATACTTAACAATACATACATTTGAGGTCTGCTATGATTGTGCCCTCCCACACTAAATCTGATGAAGAAATAAGAAAAATCTTCCTATCGCAGTGATTTGGCATTTCCCTGAAGGTCACCATTCACATTTGAATAGAAATGTATCTTAGTTTTCAGGCCTATCACCGTATCTATGGTGCCAAATACATGCATCTGCTCAGAGCTAGATACAACAGATGAACTGACCCAACAGAATTTATCACACAACTCAGTCTTTATAGTTCCCATTCTACAGCCACCAAAAACCAACTGTTTCATATGTTTGGATAGTTAACACTCAGTTTTCAAACCTTTTGCTGTCTGTCAGCCAAGATCCAAGGGCCTATGGAATTCATAGCTCTATTTAAAAATACTTCTCTGATTGTTCACTTATAAAATAAAATTAAAAAATCAAACCAAGAACACTGAACCATTTTTATTGCAGAGGAACCACTGGTTGCTTCAGAATAAATGATACATTGAATTTTGAGACTGCTATTTCAGAACCTTTGTAACTGTATCACGTCCCAAGACAGAAGACTACAACTATCACCTATCCTATGACATTAAAAAAAAAAAAAAACCACAAGGAGACAGCTACATTAGAAATGTGCCTTTGTGTTGTCATACAAAATTTATTTCATGCTGCTTTACTCTATTTAAGACAGACTGTCAGGACCTTGAGGATTCCCAAACTCCTCTTAAGCAGTCAGACCCCACTCCTTACTAACACCTTATCCAGTCATCAGAGGAATGTTGGCTGATCCTGTTTACTTTCACTGGACGTGATCCTGACCCTGGCTTGGCTTTCTATCTTGGCTCAGATCTGTCTCCTCTCTACAGATATGCCTAGCACTGAATGCAGTTACCATCACTACATCTGCTCTGCTCACCCTGTTTGGGTGCTGTGGGACTGCAGCATTTGTAAGTGAGAACTTTACAAAGTGTGAATTCACACTTGCAAGCTACAACTAGTGCTTCTTAGTAAACAAAATCAATAGATTTCATTACTAACCCACTTCCAATCATGATACCTGAGTTTATACCAACTGTGTACTTCTTCATACTGCTGACACATCATATTATAAAAGGATTCTCACAACTTTATTTGTATGGTATGTGGATGCATTTTCTTCTGCACAACTTGAACGCTATCAAAAGCTTGTAAATGTTAGCATGTCACTTATGTGTTTGTTTCAGTACCCTCTGTCTTTCAAAAAAAGCCCCATTGGGTTTGTTGGTATAGCACTCAGAATGCTATTCCCATTTATTTAGAGAAGAAAACGATGACTTCATAAGCAATCTGACTCTGGATTCAGTTCCCGTTTCTTTTTTTAAAGCAACAAAGAATTAAAAAAATGAAAACGTTAGGTAGCCACTTGTCTCAAAATACACAGCACATCATGATCAATCTAGGTAAGCTAATTTCAGTTTTTTCAGCAAATAATTTACTTACAGACTTCTGAAAGAATTAACTACCCAAAATACTTGGCACTAGGTGTTTATGCTTTACCTTTATCTTTCCAGAGAACACTTTTATTTGATTCAGCATCAAGCAAGAAGTTCTGCTCTTATCTTTTTATTAAAAGGCATAGGAACAGTCACAGGAAACCTCCCATGTAGATCGCAGACACTAATAAGACCAAAATGTTTAAGAAAAAAAAGGATCTATCTTTAAACCTTGGCAACAACTCTTCCACCTGATGCCTTTCCACCCCTTCTCTGCCATGCTACTTAGTGATTTTACAGTAGCACAGGAAGCAGCTTCAAAAGCAAGGAAAACAACTAATCACATCATACATAAAATTATCAAGCAAAGAAAAAAATATTAATATATTAGGATACAGTGTTTAGATAATATGACCTAGGCTGTAAGGGTCCATCTGGAAATACCAGTTCTATGCATAAAGTATTTTAAAACACATAAACTTAAATACATACATGCAGTAGTACCCAATAATTTCAAAGCTACTCTGCCAATAAGGTGGCCATCAAGCTTTAGCTTATATATGAGGCCTTTTGCCCCTTCAAATTAAATGCACAGGTAAATAAAGGTGCAGGATAACTTTTATGGGCAAAAGAATGTGATAGATGTTAGCAAAGACTGAAGGAAGGGAAAAAAGCCTCTGAAAAAGGAAAAGTACACAGCTTTCCTGAATCATCTTCTGCAAATAAAGAAATCCAAACAGAGGGCTTCAAGTTACAGGGAAGCTGTTATAGAGTCCTTTTATGACTACACCCTGCAGATGAGAAGCAGAGCACAGATTCTGCCCAACCATTGCAAGAAGTCCTTCCCTACAGAGAAACTGGAATAAGCTTTTGCACTTTAAGCAGTATCTTCAAAGTGGAAGTATAATTCAGGTGTGTGCCTGGTTTAGGTCTCACAGCACTACAGAGGACCAGCTACATGGCCTGATGAGCACTGCAGAGACATTGCATCTAATACCCCTTACTGCTCTGCATTTTGCTAGATGTTATTTGATTAACTCTTACAAGAAGCATGGAAGTAGGAGGAAAAGCATCATGCATTTCTGTTGCTGAAAACATTCTAGAACGACACCTTTTCAGTGTTTGGTGCTAGAAAGAGCAGTGCTCACTGACGTTGGTACCAGCCCAAACTATTGCTGGCAGCAGACTCAACACCAGAACTTGTGCTCACCTGGAAGATCATTGCTCTACATACCACATGTGAAAACACATCTTAGCCTAAGGAACTCTAGCCTAACAAATGCTATTGCCTATGCTTTATTACCACAAAAACTAAACTAATTATTCAGACCAACTCTCATGAATAAATCTTAGGAACATTATGCTTCCAGCATCTATGTGGACAAAAGTATGCCTGGTTTGAAATGTGACAGCTCAAATTTCAAAAACCTTAATTGCTCCAGTTAACATTCTAAATTCACTGCCATTATTTACTATATGTGTGCTTTAAAGTGCTTGCAAAAAGATCAGTAATATTATCAAAGTAGGTAGCTTCAGAAGTTGAACTGGATTCAAACAACAACAAAACAAAACAAAACAAAACAAAAAAAACCAAAAAAAAACAAAAAAAACCCACAAAAAACAGGAGGGGTATTATCCAGAGAGGCCAGTTCGTTTTGACAACTGAAGCCAGTGAGTGACGAAAGAATTCACAGCTGTATGACAAGTCAACAGTGCAAAACCCAAAAGCTTTATAGTGCGTTACAACAAAGCAGTTTGAGATGCAGCAGAGAATTCATGCCCAGCCACTGATTACTTCAGACAGAAGGTAAGGGAACAGGTAAGCCTAAAGGTGGTGGGAGGAGACTAGAGAAGAGGGTAAATTCCCTAATTCATCAAGTTTAACTACTTGGCTCAAGGAGACGAAAGAAAAAAAAAAGGCAGTAGTAGCATTAATCCTAGCGCAGAGCCAGGGTCAAAACAAAAAACCCCAAACTTTTCTCTTTTTTTTCCATCGAAATAACGCATCTGAAATACGACTTGCATTATTTTAGCTACAGGAGGAAACACGGAGCTCTGAAGTTGTGAAACGCCGCCCATCCCCTGCGCCCTGCCCCCACTCAGGGCAGAGACCCCGGCCCGCAGCTGCCGCGGCGCCCTTCCCTCCCTCCTTCCTTCCCTCCTTCCTTCCCTCCTTCCCTCCCTCCCTCCCCTGGCGGGAAGCCAGGGCTCGGCGCAGAGCGACACCGGGAAGCCTAAAGGCCGCCTCACCTTGAAGGGGTTGTTGAGGTCCGGGTCGGCGAAGGGGTTGCTGTCGAAGTCCGACATGGCGCGGGCAAGCGGGCGCTGCGGTCCCGCCGGCGGCTCTGCCCGTGCGGCGGCACCGACAGTGCCCGGCGCAGCTGTCCCCCCGCAGGTGTCCCCCCGCAGGTGTCACAGCCCGCAGGTGTCCCAGCCCGCAGGTGTCACAGCCCGCAGGTGTCACAGCCCCGCAGCTGTCCCCCCGCAGCTGTCCCCCCGCAGGTGTCCCCCCGCAGCTGCCACAGCCCCGCGGCCCGGGCCGAGCCCGCCCCGCCGCACCGAGCAGCACGGCCCGCCCAAAATGGCAGCCCCGGAAGTGAAGTTCCGGGTGGGATGGCCCTGGGAGGGAGAAAGGGATGGGGGCGGAGCGGCTGCTCCCGGGGCAGGCGGGAGCGGAGCTCAGCCTCCGCCGGGCGTGGGCGAGGCGGGTGCGGGGGGAGCTGGTGCCTGGGCTGGGTGAGGGCTGGGCTCAAGCGGCTGCTGGGCGGGTTTGGGTGCGGAGCCTGGCGGGCGCTGGCAGCCGCTCCGCTGGGCGGGCCGGGCTGTGTCCCTGCGGGGGCCGGTGCTGGCTGTAGCCGGGGGCAGCCGGGCCGGGGCCGAGCAGGGCGGCCTGCCCCTCCGCGCCCCTCAGGACGGGCTGGGACGGCCGGTCTGCTGTGGGGAGCGGAGTGGACGTGCGAAGGCGGTCAGAAAGCCTTATTGGAAAAACGCGAGTGTACTCCCTCGTTCCCGCCTACTGTTGGCGTGGTGAATTGTTTACCCAGCTTGTGGCTGCAGGTGACTTGTACAAAGGTTCTGCAAGGACAGTAGGGAAGGTTCGGCTTTGAACTACAGTCACAAAATCCCAATTCCATGGGAGAAAGCATTAAAAAGGCCTCTTGGAAGTATACAAAGCATTTCCAGCAGTCCAAAATACTCTTTAAATACTTCCTGAGAAATGCTGACAGTGGAGTTTGAAAAACCTGGTCCAAAAGATGGAAATAAATGCAAAGGAGCATCTTTGATTCAGAGCTATGTGAAATTCAGTACTACCAAAACAGTCTACATTGATGCAGCGCTTTCAAAACCAGCAAATCCTTACATGCTTTCTAGAGAAATTATTTGAAGTTTAATTTAAATCCAAAAAAATTAAAAATAGGTTTGAGGCACATCAGACGAAATGGTGATGGCAGTAAACCTGTTCTTCTTTGCTATTCAAATGTGTAGGCTTTTCTCCCCACATAATAATGTAGACTGTGAGGTGCACTAGTGTTAGCACTTCTATGATTTTAATAGCTCTACATGTATCATTATTCTGATTTTTGCACTGACAGTCATTACAAGCGGGCCATTCTGTCAACAGGCCAGGAAGACTACTGTATGTAAATGAAAATTGATTTTCTGAGTTTTTGTGAAGCACTATGAAGTATACTGTCAGACATAAAATGGTATGGAAATGGGACAAATCATAAAAGCATAGCTTCTAAACAAAACACTTTCAACTTCTTGGCTGCTATGAAGTGTAAAATACTCTTAAAAAAATTACAAGGCAGTTGTTACACAATCAACAAAAGTACATCACAGTGTTATTCACAATCATAACTCAGTTGTCGCTATTCACATCTCAGTTATGGCGACAGCACATGAAGTCATGTAGTTTTCCAATATTCACCCATGGCTATATATATCATGGCTCAATATATGTTGATAGTACAAATGCTCTGTGCACTGACAACTGTGTCTTTACCTCTCTTTGAGCTAAACATGAATGAATGCATGCATGCATGAAGGAATGCAAGTTTGGATGAAAATAATGTATTTTTTTGTATGGTTGCTGGTGCTTCAAATCACACATTTGACATTGTGACTTTTCTCTCGTAATAATTTGTGTACAGTTACAGAGGAATAATCTCTCCTTTTGTATGCCTTTCAAGGCAATTATGAAACTGCTATGGGATGTTTTCTTTGGAAAGAATAGTACATATTTTACAAAAACATCAGGCTGGCATCCAGTCAGCTAGTGATGTTCTGCAGGGCTCTAGCCTCTTCAACATACTCTTTCACCTGGACACAGGATTCGAAGGAATACTAAGTTTGCTGGCAACATTAAACTGGGAGGAGCTATTGACTCCTTTGAGGGCAGAGAGGCCCTACAAAGAGATCAAAACAAATTGGAGAGATGGACAATCACCAACCACATAAAGTTTAACAAGGGCAAGTAACAGATTCTGCACTGGGAGGGAGCAACCCTGGGTGTACAGACAGACTGGGGAATGAAAGGCTGGAGAGCAGCACTGTGAAAAGAGAGCTGGAGGTCCTGGCTGATGGCAAGATGAGCATGGTCAGCAGTGCCCTGGCAGCCAGGAGGGCCAGCCGTGTCCTGGGGGGCATCAGGGACAGCATGGCCAGCTGGGCAAGGGGATTGTCCTCTGCTTTGGGGCAGCCTCACCTCTAGTGCTGGGGGCAGTTCTGGGTGCTGCAGTGTAAGAGAGACATGAAGCTATTGGAGAGTGTCCAGGGGAAGGCTATGAAAATGGTTAAGGGTCTGGGGGGGAAACTGTATCAGCAGAGACTGAGGTCACTCTGTTCATCCTGGAGAGAGGAGACTGAGGGGAGACCTCATTAGAGTCTACAACTTCCTCATGAGGGAAAGAGGTGGGGCAGACACTGATTTCTTCTTTATTGTGACCAGTGTCAGGACTCAAGGTGAAAGCATGAAGCTGAGTCAGGGGATGTTTAGGTTGGATATCAGGAAAAAGTTCTTCACACAGGGAGTTGTTGGGCACTGGGCCCCCAAGGGAAGTGGTCACAGCCTGACAGAGTTCAAGAAGCATTTGGACAATGCTCTGAGGCAGATGGTGTGACTCTTGCAATGTCCTGCGTAGGGCCAGAAGTTGGACTTTGATGATACTTGTGGGTCCCTTCCAAATGAACATATTCTATGATTTTATGATTAAAAGGTAGAACTTTGGTAACATGTAGATGCTACCAAAATCTACTATAAGTGTTACCATTGTACTATAGGTGTTAACTTTGGGATATACAAACTGACTGAAAGCTAATTAAAAATGAAAATTAATTTATCTATCCAGCTAATTGAGTAGTTTGTACTATACATGAACCACATGGGCAAATAACTGATCATCATTTGATGCTGAGGGTGGACATTGTCATTTTCCTCATTTTCCATGAGTAAAAAATGTTGAGAACAGAAGGTATAGGGAATGATGTTTTCTTGGTTTCAAAACAACTATAAATAGGTTGCAGAGTTTGAGTTAGAAAAAAGGCATGACTAGCCAAGGATGCCCACCCTCAAAAAAAAACCTCTTGATATTGTCCTTTCCAAATGGTATCATTTAAATTTCTTTTTTTTTTTTTTTTTAGAATCATGTACTTGCAGTTAACTGTTTGTAATTCTGTTACAAGAAAGAGCTCATAAATCCTTCATTCTGATTTATGAAAGGGTAGTGAGTTTACTGAAAAATAACTCTTAGTAGAGAATGGGTGAATTGCTTTAGATAAAAATGTCTTTCTTAACTGAAAATTCTCAAGCCTTCTGGAACTGGTTTAATTCAGTGTTTTTCAATAACCAGAGGCTTTCTTAGCAAACAAATCATAATCTGAATTTACTTTTTCTCCTCAGAAAGAAGAGTTCAAGCTGGTTCTGTGAGAGCTGTACTTGGATACTTGTGTTTATGAAGTCTTGTGTAAGGAACTGACTTCATACTATTCTTTCAGATCCTGGTACTCTCAATTTTCTATGACTTGTGGAATTTGCAAGGTTTTTGCTAAACTCAAGTGATGGTGAGGAGTGCTCAGATCAGCTGACAAGAAAATCCATCAGGCTTTTTTCAGTCTAAAATGTTCAAGTGCTGACTAGACCATCAAGTGGTCTGTCTTGATCAGTAGTCTGCTCCAATTAAATAGATCAGTTTTACAGAGAATGGACTCTCAAATCATAAAACCAAGCTGTAACAAAGACTTTTTAAACTCTTTGACCTTAACTCTTATGAAGAGTATGTCCTCTCATAAAGTGCAGCAATCTTTCCAGCATCAAATGCTAGCATGATGGTTAGAAGAAAGCAGGGATGATGAATGTCCATGTGCCACATGAGCACATAGCTAAGACTGAAGAAGTTGGGGAGAATTACTGGCATGGAAGACTGGACAACTGCTAGAAACTCACATAATAGAAATGAGGAGTAGAACTCTGGTAGTACAGGTAGAAGTTACAACTTCGGATTAGATCATGTGCAGATACCAAATGTAAAGTCTTGCAAAAGTTTAGGCAGAAGACACCTAGTCCATTAGGTAAAATTTTAACTGAAGAGTTATTCAATAGTAGCTCCTGGAACAATTCAAAATAGCAAGATCATTTTTCTAGGCCTTACAGCAAAGACATTTACTTGAAAAATTTTGGTAAGATTTTAACTTTAGGAGAGGGAACAGAAGTGTGTTAAACAGGCATTTCATTGTAATACTTGAAGATCACAAGCTGCATTTCCCAAAATCTTTTACATCAATTTAAAAGAAAAATGCATGAAAATAATAGAAGGAAGGTCAGAAATCATATTAGTATGCAGAACTATACATGCAGACTTTCATTTCACCTCTCATTCTTATTATCAAGGTAGTGCTGATTCCACAAGATAATGATTTCAGTTTCACTGTACTGATGACTGAATCAAAATCTCTTTGTTTCCAGCATACAGAGTGCTGAGTTAATGTAAGCTTGTTTTAATAGTCTGAAGTTGTAGCATTAGTCTTTTTCTGCGAGTGGAGCAGCTTTGCTTGTTCTACTGTCAGAAGTTACAGTAGGACTCTTTTCTGTGTAGAACCTGCTTAGCCAACTTACAGGAGGCAGTGCATAACCAAGTCAAGCCCCTGGAGTCACCTAACAAGGTCAACGGTGAATGCTCACAAGCTGGTAAGCACCTTGCCCTTCTTATCAGAACCCTGACTACTTTCTGAAGCTCTACATTTGGATTTTCTCACTAGTTCCAGAGTTGTAGCAAGATACTTGGAATTCTTCTATAAAGAGCTCACCTCTTTGGGAGGAGAAGAAGGATTTCCTGGGCAATAACTGATTTGCAGAAGGGAACAGGTAAGTGGTGCACAGCCAGACTGCAGTCATTTTGCCAAAAGCCAGCCTAGTACTGCCAGTGATCTCATGCCCTGAATGTTCGTGTTCTACACCACTCTTGCTGTGGCTGTTGCTGCCCTGTATACCATCCCAGACCCACAGTGAGGTAAGAATATATGAATACAGATAGTATTTCTCATGCCCCTCAGGAGGATCAGAACGAAACTTTAGTGTACAGCAGAGAACTACCTTCCTGTATTTGCTTCTCAAAGTAACTGATTTCACTGATGTTCAGGTGCTGTAATGGTATGCTGTGTATTAACAAACTTATGCTAGTCTTGGTTTCAATAAAGAATCACTTAGAATGACATTGCTCAATGTCATATTTTCAGAACAAAAGTATATGAAAAGTAAAAGCTGTCAGCGGAGCCATTAGATGCTGCTGCTCTTCTTATTCCCTTTAGTTCTATTGTGGTCCCTCTGTTCTGGGACAAAAAGTAAATCATCAGCAAATCATCCTTCTTTCTATTTTTTTTCCTGTGGACCAGTTGCTTGTCTTCATGTAAGGAGTAGAACCCTTCCCCCATGACAGGGATTGCCTATATTTTAGGAATGTGCAGGTACATCATAACTGTCACTAACAAGGTGCGTTAATTCTTCCTCCTGACTGAGCTTGTCTGCCTGTTTCCCATCCCACAGACAGTAAGGTAAGAGTCACTGGCACTAGCTAAAACATCAGGATGTAATCATGTAACAAAAGTTTCTTCTGCTGGAAGAACACCTAGTTATTTTTCTGGAACAGTAGCAATTTCCCCCTCCCTTCTAAAGAGTCATGACAGGTGTGGGTGCAGCCACACACTGCCACAAATGCTATCTTTACAAGGACGGCTAATCTATCACGAAAGCCAGTGTGTGGGAACAGTGAATAGTAAGCTACAGTCATGAGGGAAGATGTGACAAAGCAAACAGATGCTGTTTGGGAGTGAGGAGTGCATTCCAAGCAGCTTTGGAGCGAAGCCAAGCAGTACTGGCAGTCTGTCCTGCTTGCATATGTTCCTTTTACCAACTTGAGAGTGTGAGGAAGAGCAGAAGGTAAGGAAAGTGATAAAAGAGCTGCTTCAGCCAGTGAGATCTCAGTCTCTCTGAGACTCTACCACTGTATTTTCTCTTTCTGTATCTTACTGTAGATGCTTGTGTTCTGTGGCCCTTTTCTTATACCTCCCCAGCCTCTCCTCACATCTGCAGCACTCTGGCACAATGTGCACTATGATCCCTTTACAGCCAAATGCTCCTGGGAAATAACTTTTCAGTGTGTCTCTCATCCTTTCAATTTTAAAACTATGCTTTTGTAGTTGAACATAAATAGTTGTGTGCTTTTAGGTTGTTTTGTGTTTGCCATTGCTTTTAATCACTTGTATTTTCTTCTTTAATTTCTATTTCAATTTCAATGAAAAATTATTCAAAGCTGTTGTCTGTCGCTATAGGATATGTGAAAGTTCTACATGAGCTACTGCTATTTGTAAGGTGAAAAGAAGGAAGGTTTATTTTTTGACTCTAGCTTTATACTTTTTTAAATGTGACAGTGGATTGGAGAGTGAATGTGCCACCTCTCCAAAGACATTGGATAAACTATTAGTACATCAAGTTTCTTTACCCCTATGAAGGAATGTAAACAATAGGTTGTTTACAGAAAGTTGTGTGAGAAAATTCTCTAACAATGTAAACTCAAAAGGCTTTAGAAAATCTTAAGAATCAGGGTGACAGTTGTCTTCAAATATCAGGAGTTCTTAATGAATGAAAAAAGGATAAATTATGAAAAACAAAAGGTATTTTGATATCAATTTGACAATATAGAGTTTTGTAGAACAAATCTAGGACTTTGCTTAAAATAGCTCAGAGTGCATTCTTCACAATTGGATTCTCCTGACGGTTACACAGGTTTCTTCACACAAAGCACAAAAATTGCAAGTTTTTGGCTTGAGTTAGCCTGGTGTCATTCCATCTCTACACATGCATGTTCTTCCTGAATGTGACCATTAGAGGACAACAGGTCTCACATGTGACAGAGAGTCTCTATACAGCTGTGTCAGGACATGTACAGCTGTCATCAGGCAGGAATCTGTGCCTCTGCTGCTGCAGTCACTAGCCCATCAAAAGCAAAAGTAGTATTTGTGGTGCTGAATGGTGTCCTGTCTGTAGGCAGTGATTTAAGGATAGATTTCTTTCTAGCCTGTAATGTAGAACTCTGGTATGATGCACAGAAGGCCAGCTCTTCCAATGAGTGCAGTTCACAAGGAGTCCCAAAGGGAAAGATGATGAACAATTGAATGGCTCCACATAAAGCAGTAGGGTACCAGGCTTCTCACCACCCAGAAACCTCCATTAATAGCTCTTGCTAACTGAGCAACACTGTTGGAAATATACCCTCACATCAGAACTGACTCAGACCTGTATTCCAAGGCAACATGACAGTGCAGAAATGCATGCATGCCACAACAGTTTTAGACAAAAAGGGAAATTTAACATTGTCATATTCAGTTTGAGGCTAAGTCATGGATATAGAAAATTAAATTATTAAATCTAAGGATCTACTGGTGAAATTCATCTTGAAGATTATCACAGTGCTGGAAAGATAAAGTATAGTGTAGTTATTCTGAATGCTGTAATAGCAGACATGAACTGAAGCTGACAGAAAGATATATAAATAAACAATTTAAACATGAAATAGAAAATATACATTGTTGAAGGAAAATTAGGTAGATTTTGGTTCAATGAAAGGAGTGATTTCCAGAAATTTTAACAAGTGGAAGGAGAAGATATGACAGTAAACTGTAAGTTAGGTAACGAGATATACCACTTTGGGTAGAACTATGTTTTTTAACACCATAGTATATTTTTCTTGTTTTTCTTTGCTCAAATTTTATTCCTTGGAATTTTTTATAGGGCCATGACAGAACCACAAACAGTGTCCTATCACATGTAATAGGCACATGATCTAGCGCAGAAGGTATCTACTCTATTACATGGCAAGCCTATTATATAAGATAAGCCATAGGAACTACAGCTTTCAAAAATCTCCACAAATCTCTACAATCCTCTTTTTGTGAACAAAATCAGCTGGTGGCATATATATAAAATATGGACATTGTGTTCTCCTTTTCAGTAGTTGGTGCTCTCATGGCAGCTTTCTGTAAAGTTTAGTAAAGCACATTGTGTTGATTTCATGTAAATTGATATTTGGTGAGGAGGGAAGGAGCTGACCACAGAAATGATATTTTCTGTGAGGAGCTGCTAAAAGCTTCCTCCATGCCTGGCAAAACCAATTGCTGGCTGGCCCTGAGAATACACATGGTGCTAAACCAATTAGAAAAGCTGGTAACATCTCTATGATAATGTACTTAAGAAACGCAAAACCACGGGAAGCTCTCTTTCTCCCTTGCACATGAAGAGGGGTGAAGGGACTGGTGGGGTGCCTTCCCAGAGGAGCCTACTGGTCCCTTTTCCAGTGGCCATGCTGCTGGGGGCCATCCCAGTGCCATGAGCAACCATGCAGCCTGTGCCAGGAGCAGGCCTGAGACTGAGAGTGGCCAGGGCCAGAAGTGGACACGTGGCCACCACCATCTTGGCATGGCCAGCAATAGACTTCGCCTGCCTGGCCATTTCTAACCTGCCACACCACAAACAAAAGGACAGAAACGGAACAGAAAAACAAGAAAAATATACTATGGTGTTACAAAACAGTTCTACCCAAAGTGGTATATCTCGTTACATAACTTACAGTTTACTGTCATATCTTCTCCTTCCACTTGTTAAAATTTCTTTTTTTTGGCACCCCACATGAGGAGGAATGGTGACTGGACCCAGTGGCCGATGCATCTTGCGTGGTGTTGGCAAGGACCACGTGCCCTACAATGAGAAGCACAACAAGCAATTCCCCAATGTGGAGCCTGATCAAAATCAACCTTTCAGCACTGCAAAACTCTATAAAAACTATTCCACCTGATAGAATGTGAGAACAAGTGAACCAACAAACACTGATTCTCTCTTGAGTCAGAGAAAAGGAAAAGGTGAAAACATGAGAACAACATGGTGACACTACAGGCGGTGCAAAGAAGGGAGAGGGAGGAAGCAGTGCTCTGAGCATCGAAGCCGAGATTCTTCTGGATGTCATGGTGAGGATTATAATGTAACTGTTTCCCTATAATTCATGAAGCATTGAATTATATGAATGCATGAAGCATCCTCCACATGGGGAGGATGCAGAATTCACACACAGCTCCTGCAGAAAAATTGCACATGCTGTACCGTGTGGATGATGAAAAACTGTGATTTGGTGAGAGGCTTAACAGAGAGAGAAAGAACTCTTGCTTCCAGAGATAGAAAAAAGAAGACCCTTGCTTTTATACTAGAATAGCTCAGCCTTAAAAACAAAACCCCATTAAACTAAATGACCAACCAAAAAAAGCAGTTTTGGGAAGACTGTTTTTGCCTGTGGGAGAGACTCACATTTCAGCCAGTTTTCAGGCAGGACTGCTGCTCATGAAAATTAGAACCATGTTGGAAATTTTCATAGAGAACTGTCTCCCATGGGACAGACCCCATGGCACAGCAAAGGAAACTCCTCTCCCTAAGCAAACTAAAGAAAGATTTTTTAAAGTAACAAACTGACTAAAAATCCCATGTTTTGTCTCATTGCTCTGCCAGTGGGAAAGAAAGATGGGTTGGAGGTGGGGGGTGGGTAAAGGCACTCTAAAGGTTTATTTTAGTTCTCATTATTGATTTTAATTCTGTTAATAAATTTTTCTTTACATCTTTTAAGTTATGAGCCTTTTTTGCCCTTAAAGTGTTTCTTCCCAAGCCTTACCTCAACTCATGAATCCTATTAAAGTGTTTTCTTTCTCCCTCCTCTGCTTAATTATAGTAGAGGAGAATGAGTGATTTTTGTGGAGGCACTGGCACTTGGCCAGCGTCCAACCCCTGACACACATTCATTTAACAGCTGACTTTTGAAAAATCAGTTGTATCTTACTTGCATACTCTAAAGATGTGCAGGCACTGAGCAAGAAGTGAGAATGGACACAGAAAATAGCTCTGGAATTCCAATTTCTGATAGCTCTTCAGGCACACAGCTGTAAACTCAGCATAGTTTGAAATGCAAGAGATTTATTTCACAAGAGCTCATATAAAAAATTACTATTTTTAATAAATAATTTATCCATCTGAATTTGCCCTTTGACATACATAACAGCTAGTAAATCAGATCCTTCCAAAAAGAAAAAGCATTTTGGTAGAACCAAAAAAACCTACCCACTCACTAATTTCAGAGTCTATTTTCAGAAAGGGCAAATTATGGGTATAAAAAATGACAAATTTCAGCAGGCAGATTAGACTGTCTCTGAAGAAGAAAAAATATAAATGGTTTATTAAACTTGTGCTTGCTCAGATTTAAAGTCAGTTAGACAAGGAGTCTAATGTTAAAAATGCAGGAATTGCTCTTTCAGTAACAGTAACTCAGTGCACACTTTCAAGACAGAAAGTGCTGTTTATTTAAAGCATCACAGGTCTCTAGAGGAAAAGATTTCAACATTGATTCAATTTTGTACTGGTTCTTTATTAGGACAGGTTTGGTTTTTAAAAATGGTTATGGGAGATAGCAAAGTACATAGATATATCACTAAATTTAGTTGCTGGAAAGAAACAGAACACAGGAACCAGACTAGTTGCTTTATTGTGAACCTTATCAGTTATTTACAACAGTGTTTTTATTAAAATCTTTAAAATGTTAGGTTACCAAAGGTTAGTTTGATACACACATCACTGGAAACATACTAAAAGTGGGGAAAAACTCTCCATACTTTTTCTGCCTTTGGAAAAAAGCCTGTCTCTCTGAGGCACTGCATAGAGGGAAAGCAAAACTTCACTATTAGCTCAAAAATTTAAAGTTCTTCAGGACACTGCATGCCAAAAACCCTGCAGTTCATGAGGAAGAATTTTCTTATTAGGTTCACATCCCTTTATCCCCCATTTAAAATAAATAAATAAATTCTTTTTCTCTAGTTTTGAAAGATGCTGTTTACATTAAATTGCAGAATTAGCTAAGGATGTCCATTAATCTCCATTCCAACCCATTGTCTTTATTGGCTATGCAGCCTTTTATGTTTATGATAATTAAAAATGACACCAAAAACGTTTCTGTATGCTGATAAACTTTAACATGATCTGAATGAATAGGTGAAGAAATCTAGAACTTCACAAAAGTGATTGACATTAAAGGCCATGGCATCAATGCTGAACTGTTGGTAAGCATGCTAAAGTGGAATCACTATTCCCTGTGAAAAATTGGAGTAAAAATGTGCAGCAAGATTTAGCCCATACTTGAAAATTCAAAACTCAGAATAATCTAGAAGCTCTAAATGGTAAATCACCATTTTAGTAAACAGAGATCTGAAGTGTTGAAGCAAAAACATGCAGGTTCATGATGAAAAAGACTGGCCACTGACAAAGTCAATGTTTTGCCAAAGATATTCTTTTTTCTGTCTTTCCATAAGGATAGATTATACTATCAGCATTTATGTGGATAAAGAGCTATGGATAGAGGATATACTTAGTACAGCACTATTAAGCTGAGTTGCCAAATTATTTCAAATATCATAAGTACCATTATTTATGTGTGGCATAGCTGTAGTGCATGCAGAGTGCTCTGCTCCAGCTTGTGTTCTCATAGAATAAAAAACTTTTAGAAGTATGTGTGTACTACCAAAATACTGTGAATCAATCCAAAACAAGTTTTCCCCTTAGAAAAGTCCACCTCTCTTATAGTAAATTATGTATTAAGGACTTACGAATCTGTAATAGAACACTGAAATATCTGTAAACTTCTCAAACCACTGAAAGTGCTGGAGTACAGCTCATAACCAGATATTACAAATTGCTAAATAGCTTTCTTTGATAAGTGTCATGGCATTTTTAGCATAAATTAAGATTTGATATTTTATTTACTAGTGTATTATTAATATCTTAGATTATTAACATCTTAAGAGTACCAGTATTGTCTAAATAGTCATAAGTGGCCAGGAAAAGATAGTATAATAGACTATTCTTTTTCTTCTCAAAACAGATTTTCCTTGAAGGCCTAAAGTATTTTCCATTTTTTTTAATGTTAGCTTTTGGTAGGTGTGTCTGGTTTCATACATAAGGTGTCACTTCTATTAAGCTTAATTAAAAAAAAAAAATCACCAGAAGTTATATATTACGATTATTGGAAAGAAACTTACTTTGAAACCTGGTACCAGCCTGTTAAACATTTCTTAGAAAAAGTATAGAGAAGTTTATTCTTGGACTCAAAAGAGTTAATATTTTTTGATACAAACTATGATTGTAACTAAAAAATCACTTATGTTTTCATGCTGTTTAACTTCCATAACTGCATATGGAAGAAAATCCATATTTAAAATCAGTGAAAACATGAATAATAAAGAACCCAAAAGTGATACAGAACACAAAGTGCAGAATTTTGAATCAAGAATGCTATTGAAATTTCTATTCCAAAGGGTAATTTCATTGTAAAACATTTCTTCTTTGATTTGTAATATTTGTAATATCAGTTTAAGGATGCTGTATACTTTCTGTTTCATGCACATGCACTTAACATTTGAGTAATATTTAGCAACCAAATAACATCCTTCATATTTTTGTGAAAGGACATTTATTAGAACATCACAGAAAAGCTGAGAAAATGCAGACAGCAAAATAATATATTTGGTATTTAAATTCAGTATTAAAATTGATGTGAAAAATACAGCAAAAGTTCTCCATCCTCTTAGTAACTATCTGGGACATGTTAAAAAGCAATGCAGCTTCACTTAGATGTTCCTATCCAAACAATAAGCTTGGTAATGATTCTGTCAAGCATTTGCAATGAAACAAAGTTAAGTAAAAAGTTTAGAAATACACAGTCATAGTGGCCTCTTTTCTTATCCACCTAATACCTAAAAACCCTCAGCAAGGCTTTCATCATTTCATGTCTCATTTACTGTAACAACTTTTCCCAGACCAATCCATATTTCATTGCACATCTCTTTCCAGAATGCTGTTGCTAAATTAATTTCCAATTCAGTTTTACAGCACTACATGAGCTCTCCCTTCTCCAATATGTCCCATGTAAAGTGGGGTATAAATGTAATCTTACATTTCACATTGACATATGGGACAACAGTACTGGAGAATTTTTATAAAAACTAAAATGTTGCATAAAACAGATAGTACTGAATTTGTGTTGCTTGATTAATTTTGATGTCACAGTTGTGGTCTGCATTAGCTCATTCTGATTTTTTTCTGTTGGTTCGTATTTGCAATCCATACTCAATAAATTTAGAGACTTTGAATTTTGCCTTTTAAAACATAGCATTGAAATAATACATAGCAAAACAATTCCCATTGCCTTTGAAGATGGCAGATGTCTGTATGACATGTCATAAGGTAAATAGTTTTATCAGCTTGCTTTCTAATGATTGACTGCTTTTATAAACTTTTTATAAGTGACTACTTTTAAAAACTCCTATCATAGATAGTTACCTTTAAATATGTCTGTTAAAAATAAAGTAATTCCCAATGTTGTGTGCCATAAATACTTACTCTTGTTTTAACACTTGAGCAATGTTTAATTTGAACCTGAGTGAAAACATTTTTTCCTCTCTGTGTGTAAATGTGTATATGTTTCTATACACTGCATTTATATTGGTTAATTGTATATTGCCCAATGTGCCATAGACTGCCACTCGTGCTTTTAAATTCTAGAGGTTGTTTATGCTTGCAAGAATTGGTGAGCAAATAAACTGAATATTTTGACCCAGCCACATTACAAGATTGAGGTCAGTAGGTCAGTAAAATCCATTCCATCAGTGTTTCTGAAGTGTTTCCTACAAGAATTTTGTGACAGCATTGTCCTTGTTTGTCCTACAACAGAAGTGTAGGACAAACAAATGTTCTATTTTGTGTACTAACTAACAAATTAACATTTAGGAATTGTTTAATTATTTTTATAGAGTTATTCAAGATTCTGTGGACTAATAGATTAAAAAAAAAAAGGTAACTGAAGTTCTACTATACATTTAAAACTGAAGAATTCACCAGGTATTTTCACTGGTAATAACATTTTCACATTTACAAAAGAGGAAGTGATTGCCATTCCATATACCATTGAAACAGGTCCTCCTTTGTAACATTTGTGCCAAAACATCTATTATCTATATACTTTTAAAGGTATCTGTCATCCTTTACTGTTTTAAACAAATGCTGTGACTTGAGTGTTTTAATTAATTTGCTTATTGCAGGAAAAGCTTATATTCTATAATCCTTCCCAAATTTATTATGTATATTATATTACAAACATAAATTCATAAAAATATAAGGAAATCTAATTGCTGATTTCAGTGGGTAAATCCCTCCACCTTATTCTATGTCCCTGTACAACTATCCAAAATGGTTCTCCAATTAAAAATGTTGTAAGTATAACAAATGTCCATGTCTTTTTCTTCCATATGGATTTTGTTACTAGCTTTTAGCTGTGCATTAGGAGTGAAAAATAGTTCTAGACAATAGCAAGCTCAGTTTTTAAAAACAAAGACAAACAATTGGATCGCTAAGGATTCCTGCTCTGATCACTCTGAATTACATTGTGCTCAGAGAAATTTAGTGTAGTTGCTTATATTATGATTTTTATTTTATGTAATGAAGAAACAATTCCTAAGAACTTAAGAATTGTTTGCAAAGGACTTAAAAGTCCTTGGATGGCCAATGCCCAGTCACCTCCTCCTTGTCCCCTATTTTTTGTTATGATGCATGACATGAGAAGCATTAACACTCAGAACCTGTCATGTAGAGAGTGAGATACAAAAAACACCCCTGCAGACGCTGAGTGCCTGTCAAAGGATGGAAACATGCCTCCCCTGGCGATCTCTGTCTTCCTGCTGCACCCTCGCATGCCAGCAACAAGGTGGGTGGCTGTTAAGTTCCTCAGGTATTTCAATATATCAGCAGTCTGCAAGATTCCACACTTACCCCCCAGCTTAATATTATGACTGCATTAAATCCCCTGAATTACACTCAGATGCCCCAAATTATATTTAAATAACACAACTGTGATGTGGTTGTAATTACTGCACTAATGGGCTTGGTGAGGGTGCCAAGATCCATATCCGTAACAAACTGAAGTAACAAAACACACCTTACAAGTATTTATTGGAATAATAACAACAGTATATAACTCATACATTTTGTAAGGAAAAGTGACATAGGAAATTCAACAAGAGCTACGACACTGAGGAAAATATTTTGATTGTACTCAGCAATTCAGCAAATTACAGGACACTGTCAAAATGTATAATTTTTATTCTTTAAGAGTTTTCTGAACAATAAAAGCCTATAGAGAGTTTTCTGTGGTGGCTCTTGCTCTCAGGAACACAAAACATGGCTTCCCTAGGGCAAGGAAAAGGCCTGATGATGCTCTGGCTGTACTTCATGTGGGGAAGTTTGACAAATTGAGAAAGCAGGCAGGATTAATGCCTTCACTTTGAGACAAAGATTTGGATTTGGTTCAGAACTTCTCTGTTGGTTCAGCAGAGTTCAGAAGAGAAGAGTTCTCTTCTCTGAACCAACAGAGAAGAGAAGATCTGAATCAAGTCCAAAGATTTATTTTTTTCTGGAATCAACAAAGACATCAAGTGACATCCTTGGACACCAGCAAGTTGAGGAAGGGTTGGGGCAGGATGAAGGCCTCCACTTCCAGAGAAAGCTTTGGAGTTGTGTCTCCACTGAGTTGGCTCACAGAAGTTCTTAACTTCTCTGAACATGCAGCCTCTTCCTCCTGCAGAGCCGGAGGAGAGCCTTCTGTTCCAGTGCCAAACCATCCTCTGGCTGAAGAACCTTTTCCTGATTTCCACTGGCACATCTTCCATGCCATTCTCCTGCGTCCTCTCACTGGTCCCAAGACTGAAGGGAGCAGGGCATGGCCTTCTGCTTCTCCTCTTGGGGAAGCTGCAGACTGCTGGAGGGTCCTGCCTCGGAAATTCCAAGAGCAAAAGGCAGCAATTACACCAAACTGAGGGGAGCTGGGATAGAGGAGCTTGTGGTTTGCAATGATGAGGAGGAGAAGGAAGGCTAGCGACACATCTTGGCTGCAGAATGGTTTTTATCTGGGGCATTGTTTTGCTCTCTTTCAGGTGGAAAGGAGAGGCACAATGGAAAGGAAAGCAAGAGCCAACATTCAGCCGTGAGTTTTGGCACAGGGGTTAAAGGACAGCAAACTTGAGGAATGGCGAGGAGGAGAAGTGCTATTTCGGAGTCAGGCTGGGATTGGTTGAAACCTGTGGCTCCACGGCAGGTGTCTCTTGACCATTTGCCTTTCTTATGACCACCTCCTCCTTCCTTCAGGCACATCAATGTCGGCAGTGACTTTCAGGCTGAGCTCCCTGAGCTGCAGACCAGACCGCCAAGTGAAGATGAAGAGCCTGCCACCCTGGTCTGGAAGCCCTGGGGGGAAGATGACTCTGACATGGAAAAAGCAGACAGAGGTAGCTGTCAAGCTCTGTTTCCACCCCTGAGATACTTGGGTGTGTAAAATGCTCCTTTCTGGGTGAAACATCTGTTTTTTGCAGGCTCTGCTTCTCTCCTTGTCTCGCCCATCTTCCCACGTGGGAGGGCTAGAGGCAAGGAGGATGCTTTGGCAGCAGAGCAGGAAAAAGAACAGCCGTCCTGCTCCCCAAATTGCTCAGAGGCATTTGCCACTGGAAGAGGGGAGACTGGCCCCCACTTCTTATTACAGAAGCTGCTTTGAAGGGAGAGCCAGCAGGTCGTGGGCCCTTGGTTCAGCGGCCCCTTTCTTTGCTCTCCTTTTCATGCTCTCCAGCCTGAAGTTTTAAGCTCTTGTGCTTTCCTGCTGCCTTGTATGGCAACCGTTCCCCTTCCTCAGCTCAAGCCTGACTTGCGGTGGGTTTTTGTTGTGCTTGCAGTCAGAGAACTGTTGGACATGGCCAGCTCCCGTGGCATTCCCAGGGCAGCAGCTAAGCTGGAGCTCGCCCTGCACTGCCTGCACCAGGCACGTGGCAGCGTTCCGGTAAGGAGCGGGTGTTTGGCTGCAGAGAAGAGTGGACAGGGAATTAATAAGGCCCAGGCACTGGGACAGCCTTTCCTGGCTGCTCTTTGAAGAAGGGAGCTGACAAGAAGCAGAGCACTTTTACTGCCTGCCGTGTCTCCTCCAGCTGCATCGGGGTGATTCCAAATGGCTCGAGCAGGGAGAATGTCTCTCCTGGAGGCACCGGCAGAAGGTCCTGCAGCCTGCTCCCTTGTAAATCTCCTGCAGATCTGTGTTCTCCAAGGCATTTTGAGGTGCATAGAGGGGAAATTCCAAGAAGCCTCCATGAGCTGAGGCAGTTCTGGGCAATGGAGGAACACAATCATTGGGTTGGTCAGCAAAATGCCACTCCTGGGGACCAGGATCAAAGGCATGGGGCAGCAAAAATGAGGGACTAGGAGCAAGCCTCAATGTTGGAGCCATATGAGATGCCGGAATCTCTGAAGAGGCAAAGTAGCTGAAAGGCAGCATTTCTATTTTTCTGGCTCTTTTTCTGTTGTGGAGCAGCTAAAACCATTTTCCCTTTGATCTTGCAGGAGGCTCTGGAGATGTTGCTCTCGGGGGGGCCTCCAGCACCTCAAGGCCATCCCCTGGCTGATTATCACTACGCAGGTAAGCAAAACAGAGCTTGTTCCTTCCCTGACAGATGCTGCCATCCCCTGAATTGCCCTGCCAAGCATTTCTGCTTAAACAAGTAACACCAGCACAAGGTCTCATCTTCTCTGGGGGCAGGGGAATGCACCAGCATCTACTCCTTCAGCTTGCTGTCCATGACTTTTTCCCTGGGCAATGCCTGCTCTTGTCTTCATTACCTTCTGAGGGAGCAGACACGTACACACGAGAATGATGCATGGCGCCGCTTTTGTTCCGGCAGCCAACGGGATCTGCTTCAAGCAGAGAGAGAGAGGGATCAATTTACCTGCTGCTTTTTATTGCCAGGCTCGGATAGATGGACACCTGAGGAGAAGGAGTCCTTCCAAAAGGCCTTCCACACCTATGGCAAGGATTTTCGTCTCATCCAGAAGCAGGTAAAGCCATAGGACATTCTTTCTACTCTAGCAGATCATCAGAAGGAGATGTTGCTTCTTTCTGGTACCAAGTACTGGAATTCAGTCTCTCTCTTCTCAAGCACCAAAAATGTTAAAGTAGTAATGAAATGGGAAAAGGAATGCCTACGTGAAAATGATGATCCTGCCTCTCCTGCCCTTTTCTCCAAGCTGTTTTGGAAGACGAAGGTTTATTCTCACAGACTTGTCTCATAGGTGTGCTGGTGCTTTAACAACACACTATGCTGGGATAACTGGAGTGAAATGGGGAAAGAAGAACCGTGCTAGATGATTTGGTTTTGATCTGCACATTACATCTGCTACCATGTAGCATAATGCAGGGTTTAATACATCGCTCAATGCCTCTCTTACTCCACATTGGTCTCATTTTACACCCTAGTCAATTTACTCCATGATTTTACTTCCTAGTTTATTCCATATCCTACTTCTTCTCCAATGCACCCTACAGGATTTTAGATTCCTTCTTTTTCTCTTCACAACAGATTCAGAGTAAGACCGTGGCACAGTGTGTGGAGTACTACTACTCCTGGAAAAAAGAGCACAGAGTTGCCAGCGCTCTTGCTCAGGTGAGCGGGAAAGAGATGCAGACATGCCAGGAAGGTCAAGAGACTGGGGGAAGGAGAAAAACCTGCAGGCGAGCCATGTGAGACGCCCCTTTGCCAGGATCACATTGTCCCATGCACTGGGAAAGGTGCAGCAGATGCTGCCCCGGGTTTCGTTGTGCTGCTGCCCTGAAATCCTGGAGCATAACTTTGACCCAACAAAGCAGCACCATCACCAAAATGGGCTTTGCCTCTCTATAGATTGCTTTCTCAAGGGCTGGCACCCTCGCTGATTCCAATCAGATCCTGAATTCCCCACTGCGTGCTAACATCAGTCATTTGGGCTGCATTCATGGAGGTGCTGCAGGTTTTTAGGGATCTTTTGTAGCACCCCAGCATACTCCCCAAGAAGGAGCTGCTGATGCTGTGGCTCCATTAAAACTTTCCTTACCGGCAAGCAGCAATTTGGTTCAGCGAGAGAGAGAGAAAAAGATTCTTTTGGGTAGTAACAAGTGGGTAACCATGTGCCTTCACTCATTTGACTGAATTTATTTTGACCCATTCCCTAGACATTTGTGGAGGAAAAAGAGAGATAAATAGATGTTAGGAAGAGAGGTATAAATAAGAAATGTCAATAGAACTATAGATACCCATGTATTTATGCCACCCCTTTGGGCTGTAGAAAAGAGGAGTATTTTCCTGCAAGCACTGCCTTGGAAGTCCGCTGCCAAATCCAGCCATTTTCTCAGCTCTTTAGGCTTTGGAGGAATTCGCTTAGGACAATAGATTTTTGTGCTGGATGCTCTGATTGCCACCTGTGTGAGAGGCAGAAATCCTTCATACGGTCTCTTTGATTTGCAGAATGTGGGCAAAGCAAAGAGGAGTAAAAGCCTTCCGGGAAAGGAGAACAAGGAGCCAGGGAAGAGAAGCTGCAAGAGGGCTGGCAGCGCCGAGTGTCCCTGCTGCCAGCCGCACCAGCCACCCCACGCGGCAAGAGGCCCCTTTCCCTGCGGAAAGTGCAAAGGGTGCGCAAGTTCCTCCTCTTCCTGCTCCAAGCTGTGCCTTTGGACTGAAACAGGCTGACCCTTTTCAAAGGCACCACTGGCGAAGATGAGGGCACTTGGAGGATCAGCCCTCACAGCCGTGGTCAAACCCAATTTAAACCCAAACAGCTTAGGTAAAACCCAACATTCAGAGCAAATCCTTGCCATGCCCCATCAAGACACAATTCATACAAGTGGGAGTAGATGCATCAAAGCTTGGATTGATGCGGCTGATCCAATGACAAATAGGGTGAAGGCAAAGGAGGGAGAAATTTGAAGGAACTCTAAACAAGAAAGTTCAGACTCATGGCGCTGATCCAATTGCAAATATGTCACAGCCAGAAAAGACAGAAAATCATACAAAAACAGAGACCTCGGTGCGTGGTTTAATGGGGTGTCTTAAATAAACAATGGATGGTTTTTCTCCTCTCTTCCAGGGTGTTTGAAACCATAAAGGAAAGGAACAACCACAGGAGAAGGCATTGCCCACGGAAGGAAGCAGAGCCTCTCCCCAAGAAGAAGCGAGCAAATTAAGCCTGCAGCTGTCCAGGGCTAGCAAGTGTTAGCTGTCAAGAGGACTAGATAGCAATAAGATTGTTTATTAAGTTTTTAGGGTTGTTTATTCTCCTACTTAGTTTACTTGATAAGAATCTCTCCATTTATTTGTTAACATTCATTAGTATTATTAAAGATGCATTAGTATAATTGGATTTAGGAGTTAGTGCAAGAGGTTTGGTGTTTGCTATCTTTTGTCCTTGTGTCTTTGTTGAGACACAATCTGTCTTTATCATTAAACCAAAGTTTGCTCCATGATGTCTTTTTGTCTGCATGAAATCACTCAAGCAATGTTTGTCACATTTGCTCGGTGTTGCACACACGGCATTTACCCTGAGAGAAGAATCTGGGCACGTGAGTCCCCCACAGGCCCAGCCCCTTGCTCAGCTGGCGGACTTACGAAGCTCTGTCTCCATTACTGCCAAGGAAAGAACGGTGGCGTTTCATCCTTTGATTCCTAAAGATCTCGGCTGCGAATGCAAAGGGAGGCTTTGCCTAATTCAATGGATTGCATCTAAAGGAGTGGTCCTGTCTCACTCAACTTGGAGGGATATAAGCGGCGGGTTTAGTCCTTTTTGTAGCCCAGCAACAAAAAGAACTTTGTTTCCTTTTGGGGGACAGATGCACTTGGCCACCTTCAAGGACTTTTCTAACCTCTCTGATTCTATAAAATTAATATCTACCTGCACAACTAAGTCATCAGGCATTCAGTGTCAGTTTCTCTCTAAAGGACCAGTCTCCTGCTCTGGGCTTCACCAATCTCCTTAGCTAAAGCAGAGCAGGTGTGAACATGATGCTCTCACTTCTAACAGCTCTGGTATTTGCACCAAAGAAGAATCAAGCTCACTCCTTTATCTAGCCCAGCAAATGGCACTGCCTGGCAAGGTTCTGGTAGCAGGGGCTGGGGAGGATGGACAGGGGCTGGGGAGGGGGGAATTGCCCGGCTGGTTCTGGGAAGCTGACCGAAGCTTGCCCTTGTCTGATGGAGCCCGTGGGAGCTGGTGGGATTTGGAGCCTACAAAGTCTCTGCATTGCCGTGGGCCTTGTTACAGCTGCCCCCTCAGTTTGCTGCTGTGTGTGTAACACGCAGGCGGGGAAGGAAGCAAGATTGGCTCTTGCTTAACGTTAGGCAGGAAAGCACTAGAACTGGCTGGGTTTTGTCGTATCTGGGACCTAAGCATTCAGACAAACATGAAGGCTGTTAGTGTGGAAAAGTAGTTCTGTTTGTGTTAGTGTTTTAGAGGAATCCCAGAGTTTAGAGATGAACATCTAGCTTCTTCAAGGGAGCTGGAAGATAGACATAGAAATTCTTCATTCATGTTTGCTACAGAAATTCTGGTGGCTTGTCCCTGTGGGTGTGAGTCCCCATGAGTTCCCCAGAAAAATATCCTGTTTCTCCAAGTTTCAAGGAAGGAGTGTTGAGCTAGGAGACCATCTCGGTACCCCAAAGGAGGGAAAATGTCAAGTGACATTCTTGGGCAGCAGGTAATTGGGAAAGCAGGCAGGATGAATGCCTCCACTTGGAGAGAAAGCTTTGGAGCTGGTTCTCCACTGAGTTGGTTCAGAGAAGTTCTTCCCTTCGCTGAACTTGCAGGCTCTTTCTCCTCCCAGAGCCAGAGGACAGCCTTCTGGTTCAGAGGCAGCAGGACTCCTTGTGGTTCTCCAGTGCAGGCAGCGTGGTACGGGCCCTTGGACAGAGCCAGGCTCCTGCGCATGTTCAGCTGGAGGCACCTGACAGAGAAGCAGGGAGAAGACCCAGAGCTGTCCCTGCACTGCTCTTCCCCAGCCAGAGGACTGATGAGAAATGGCCCAGTGGGAAGGTCCTCAGAGCAAACTTGCACCAGAAGAAGTAACAGAGGCAAAGGTGGCCCATCCCCCTTTCTGTCCCATGGGTCCCCTGGGGTTCTGCATGGAATGTTGGGCTGTGCCCGTAGCAACTGTCGTCGTCTCCTGCTCCTGTGGCCGTTGGTGGAACGCTGGTGGAGCAGTGGTGGAGCAGCAGCTGCAGGATCTGCTGCGGGGCTGTCCCTGACCAGCCGCCTTCTGGCCTCAGCACCAGATCCGGCCTCTGCATAGACATCCTCATCTCCTTGTCTGCTGCCAGGCATCCCCACGGCACTTTGGCAATGTCCAAGGTAAGAAAATCCCCGTTTGCCCTCAGACCACTAACAGAATGGCAGGAGGATCCAGTTGGCTGTCCCACCAACCACGACAGACATGGTCTGTGCTCACTTTCCCCAGACAAGGTTACACACAAAAGTGGTGTCCAACTTCTGTAGGAATAATGTTGCCCCCAGTGAAATACAGACCTTTCCATAGAGAATGTAGAGAGCTGTCACCGTGCACTTGCAGATTCTCATCCACTGATGACCTGAGGAAAAGTTCTTGGTGCCCATTTAAGTCTTAAACCTATGTTGTGGTCAGCCCAGAATATTCCTGAGGAAGTCTGGGGCTCAGTGTCAAGAAATCCTGTTACTCTGCTCACGTCTCCTTCAAAGTTTTAAAAGCCAGACTGCTGGGAACTCTCCTCTGGGATCCCTCTCATTCAGGGCATGGAAGCGGTTTGCCGGGCTTGCCCTCCAATCCTGGCTTTCACCTACAGAAATGATCTGGTTTCAGGGAGTCTTATATACTTACATAGTATCATCATATACAGAAACAGTATCATTTAATATGTTTTCCCCCCTGCATTCATTGGATCTCCTTTCTCTGGAGATATTGGTATAGACTTGTCCATCTTTTCCAATGCCTGTAGGTCTGGTTTTGCCTCGCGGTCAGAGGCAGCCATGGAATGCCATCTGCCGTGGTCCTTCTCAAGAACACAATCCCAGTATCACAGAGTTTTCTGGGTTGGAAGGGACTCAAAAAGGTCATTGAGCCCGGCTCCTGGGCCTGCCCAGGCCAGACGGCCTCGAGAATCACACCCTGTGCCCAAGAGCAGCGTCCAAACTATTTTTGAGCTCTCTCAGCCTTGGTGCTGTGACCCCTTCCCTGGGGAGGCTCTTCCAGTGCCCAACCATCCTCTGGCTGAAGAACCTTTTCCTGATTTCCACTGGCACATCTTCCATGCCATTCTCCTGGGTCCTCTCGCTGGTCCCAAGACTGAAGGGAGCAGGGCATGGCCTTCTGCTTCCCCTCTTGGGGAAGCTGCAGACTGCTGGAGGGTCCTTCCTCGGAAATTCCAAGAGCAAAAGGCAGCAATTACATCAAACTGAGGGGAGCTGGGATAGAGGAGCTTGTGGTTTGCAATGATGAGGAGGAGAAGGAAGGCTAGCGACACATCTTGGCTGCAGAATGGTTTTTATCTGGGGCATTGTTTTGCTCTCTTTCAGGTGGAAAGGAGAGGCACAATGGAAAGGAAAGCAAGAGCCAACATTCAGCCGTGAGTTTTGGCACAGGGGTTAAAGGACAGCAAACTTGAGGAATGGCGAGGAGGAGAAGTGCTATTTCGGAGTCAGGCTGGGATTGGTTGAAACCTGTGGCTCCACGGCAGGTGTCTCTTGACCATTTGCCTTTCTTATGACCACCTCCTCCTTCCTTCAGGCACATCAATGTCGGCAGTGACTTTCAGGCTGAGCTCCCTGAGCTGCAGACCAGACCGCCAAGTGAAGATGAAGAGCCTGCCACCCTGGTCTGGAAGCCCTGGGGGGAAGATGACTCTGACATGGAAAAAGCAGACAGAGGTAGCTGTCAAGCTCTTTTTCCACCCCTGAGATACTTGGGTGTGTAAAATGCTCCTTTCTGGGTGAAACATCTGTTTTTTGCAGGCTCTGCTTCTCTCCTTGTCTCGCCCATCTTCCCACGTGGGAGGGCTAGAGGCAAGGAGGATGCTTTGGCAGCAGAGCAGGAAAAAGAACAGCCATCCTGCTCCCCAAATTGCTCAGAGGCATTTGCCACTGGAAGAGGGGAGACTGGCCCCCACTTCTTATTACAGAAGCTGCTTTGAAGGGAGAGCCAGCAGGTCGTGGGCCCTTGGTTCAGCGGCCCCTTTCTTTGCTCTCCTTTTCATGCTCTCCAGCCTGCAGTTTTAAGCTGTTGTGCTTTCCTGCTGCCTTGTATGGCAACCGTTCCCCTTCCTCAGCTCAAGCCTGACTTGCGGTGGGTTTTTGTTGTGCTTGCAGTCAGAGAACTGTTGGACATGGCCAGCTCCCGTGGCATTCCCAGGGCAGCAGCTAAGCTGGAGCTCGCCCTGCACTGCCTGCACCAGGCACGCGGCAGCGTTCCGGTAAGGAGCGGGTGTTTGGCTGCAGAGAAGAGTGGACAGGGAATTAATAAGGCCCAGGCACTGGGACAGCCTTTCCTGGCTGCTCTTTGAAGAAGGGGGTTGACAAGAAGCAGAGCACTTTTGCTGCCTGCACTGTCTCCTCCAGCAGCATCGGGGTGATTCCAAATGGCTCGAGCAGGGAGAATGTCTCTCCTGGAGGCACCGGCAGAAAGTCCTGCAGCCTGCTCCCTTGTAAATCTCCTGCAGATCTGTGTTCTCCAAGGCATTTTGAGGTGCATAGAGGGGAAATTCCAAGAAGCCTCCATGAGCTGAGGCAGTTCTGGGCAATGGAGGAACACAATCATTGGGTTGGTCAGCAAAATGCCACTCCTGGGGACCAGGATCAAAGGCATGGGGCAGCAAAAATGAGGGACTAGGAGCAAGCCTCAATGTTGGAGCCATATGAGATGCCGGAATCTCTGAAGAGGCAAAGTAGCTGAAAGGCAGCATTTCTATTTTTCTGGCTCTTTTTTTGTTGTGGAGCAGCTAAAACCATTTTCCCTTTGATCTTGCAGGAGGCTCTGGAGATGTTGCTCTCGGGGGGGCCTCCAACACCTCAAGGCCATCCCCTGGCTGATTATCACTACGCAGGTAAGCAAAACAGAGCTTGTTCCTTCCCTGACAGATGCTGCCATCCCCTGAATTGCCCTGCCAAGCATTTCTGCTTAAACAAGTAACACCAGCACAAGGTCTCATCTTCTCTGGGGGCAGGTAAAGCACCAGCATCTACTCCTTCAGCTTGCTGTCCATGACTTTTTCCCTGGGCAATGCCTGCTCTTGTCTTCATTACCTTCTGAGGGAGCAGACACGTACACACGAGAATGATGCATGGCGCCGCTTTTGTTCCGGCAGCCAACGGGATCTGCTTCAAGCGGAGAGAGAGAGGGATCAATTTACCTGCTGCTTTTTATTGCCAGGCTCGGATAGATGGACACCTGAGGAGAAGGAGTCCTTCCAAAAGGCCTTCCACACCTATGGCAAGGATTTTCGTCTCATCCAGAAGCAGGTAAAGCCATAGGACATTCTTTCTACTCTAGGAGATCATCAGATAGAGATGTTGCTTCTTTCTGGTACCAAGTACTGGAATTCAGTCTCTCTCTTCTCAAGCACCAAAAATGTTAAAGTAGTCATGAAAAGGGAAAAGGAATGCCTACGTGAAAATGATGATCCTGCCTCTCCTGCCCTTTTCTCCAAGCTGTTTCGGAAGACGAAGGTTTATTCTCGCAGACTTATCTCATAGGTGTGCTGGTGTTTCCACAACACACTATGCTGGGATAACTGGAGTGAAATGGGGAAAGAAGAACCGTGCTAGATGGTTTGGTTTTGATCTGCACATTACATCTGCTACCATGTAGCATAACGCAGGCTTTAATACATGGCTCAATGCCTCTCTTACTCCACATTGGTCTCATTTTACACCCTAGTCAATTTACTCCATGATTTTACTTCCTAGTTTATTCCATATCCTACTTCTTCTCCAATGCACCCTACAGGATTTTAGATTCCTTCTTTTTCTCTTCACAACAGATTCAGAGTAAGACCGTGGCACAGTGTGTGGAGTACTACTACTCCTGGAAAAAAGAGCACAGAGTTGCCAGCGCTCTTGCTCAGGTGAGCGGGAAAGAGATGCAGACATGCCAGGAAGGTCAAGAGACTGGGGGAAGGAGAAAAACCTGCAGGCGAGCCATGTGAGACGCCCCTTTGCCAGGATCACATTGTCCCATGCACTGGGAAAGGTGCAGCAGATGCTGCCCCAGGTTTCGTTGTGCTGCTGCCCTGAAATCCTGGAGCATAACTTTGACCCAACAAAGCAGCACCATCACCAAAATGGGCTTTGCCTCTCTATAGATTGCTTTCTCAAGGGCTGGCACCCTCGCTGATTCCAATCAGATCCTGAATTCCCCACTGCGTGCTAACATCAGTCATTTGGGCTGCATTCATGGAGGTGCTGCAGGTTTTCAGGGATCTTTTGTAGCACCCCAGCATACTCCCCAAGCAGGAGCTGCTGATGCTGTGGCTCCGTTAAAACTTTCCTTACTGGCAAACAGCAATTTGGTTCAGAGAGAGAGAGAGAAAGAGATTCTTTTGGGTAGTCAAAAGTGGGTAACCATGTGCCTTCACTCATTTGACTGAATTTATTTTGACCCATTCCCTAGACATTTGTGGAGGAAAAAGAGAGATAAATAGATGTTAGGCAGAGAGGTATAAATAAGAAATGTCAATAGAACTATAGATACCCATGTATTTATGCCACCCCTTTGGGCTGTAGAAAAGAGGAGTATTTTCCTGCAAGCACTGCCTTGGAAGTCCGCTGCCAAATCCAGCCATTTTCTCAGCTCTTCAGGCTTTGGAGGAATTCGCTTAGGCCGACAGATTTTTGTGCTGGATGCTCTGATTGCCACCTGTGTGAGAGGCAGAAATCTTTGATAAGGACTCTTTGATTTGTATACTGTGGGCAAAGCAAAGAGGAGCAAAAGCCCTCCGGGAAAGGAGAACAGGGAGCCAGGGAAGAGAAGCTGCAAGAGGGCTGGCAGCGCCGAGTGTCCCTGCTGCCAGCCGCACCAGCCACCCCACGCGGCAAGAGGCCCCTTTCCCTGCGGAAAGTGCAAAGGGTGCGCAAGTTCCTCCTCTTCCTGCTCCAAGCTGTGCCTTTGGACTGAAACAGGCTGACCCTTTTCAAAGGCACCACTGGGGAAGATGAGGGCACTTGGAGGATCAGCCCTCACAGCCGTGGTCAAACCCAATTTAAACCCAAACAGCTTAGGTAAAACCCAGCATTCAGAGCAAATCCTTGCCATGCCCCATCAAGACACAATTCATACAAGTGGGAGTAGATGCATCAAAGCTTGGATTGATGGGGCTGATCCAATGACAAATAGGGTGAAGGCAAAGGAGGGAGAAATTTGAAGGAACTCTAAACAAGAAAGTTCAGACTCATGGCGCTGATCCAATTGCAAATATGTCACAGCCGGAAAAGACAGAAATTCATACAAAAACAGAGACCTTGGTGCTTGGTTTAATGGGGTGTCTTAAATTAACAATGGATGGTTTTTCTCCTCTCTTCCAGGGTGTTTGAAACCATAAAGGAAAGGAACAACCACAGGAGAAGGCATCGCCCACGGAAGGAAGCAGAGCCTCTCCCCAAGAAGAAGCGAGCAAATTAAGCCTGCAGCTGTCCAGGGCTAGCAAGTGTTAGCTGTCAAGAGGACTAGATAGCAATAAGATTGTTTGTTAAGTTTTTAGGGTTGTTTATTCTTCTACTTAGTTTACTAGATAAGAATCTCTCCATTTATTAGTTAACATTCATTAGTATTATTAAAGATGTATTAGTATCATTGGATTTATCAGTAAGTGCAAGAGGTTTGGTGTTTGCTATCTTTTGTCCTTTTGTCTTTGTTGAGACACAAACTGTCTTTATCATTAAACCAAAGTTTGCTCCATGATGTCTTTTTGTCTGCATGAAATCACTCAAGCAATGTTTGTCACATTTGCTCGGTGTTGCACACATGGCATTTACCCTGAGAGAAGAATCTGGGCACGTGAGTCCCCCACAGGCCCAGCCCCTTGCTCAGCTGGCGGACTTACGAAGCTCTGTCTCCATTACTGCCAAGGAAAGAACGGTGGCGTTTCATCCTTTGATTCCTAAAGATCTCGGCTGCAAATGCAAAGGGAGGCTTTGCCTAATTCAATGGATTGCATCTAAAGGAGTGGTCCTGTCTCACTCAACTTGGAGGGATATAAGCGGCGGGTTTAGTCCTTTTTGTAGCCCAGCAACAAAAAGAACTTTGTTTCCTTTTGGGGGACAGATGCACTTGGCCACCTTCAAGGACTTTTCTAACCTCTCTGATTCTATAAAATTAATATCTACCTGCACAACTAAGTCATCAGGCATTCAGTGTCAGTTTCTCTCTAAAGGACCAGTCTCCTGCTCTGGGCTTCACCAATCTCCTTAGCTAAAGCAGAGCAGGTGTGAACATGATCCTCTCACTTCTAACAGCTCTGGTATTTGCACCAAAGAAGAATCAAGCTCACTCCTTTATCTAGCCCAGCAAATGGCACTGCCTGGCAAGGTTCTGGTAGCAGGGGCTGGGGAGGATGGACAGGGGCTGGGGAGGGGGGAATTGCCCGGCTGGTTCTGGGAAGCTGACCGAAGCTTGCCCTTGTGTGATGGAGCCCGTGGGAGCTGGTGGGATTTGGAGCCTACAAAGTCTCTGCATTGCCGTGGGCCTTGTTACAGCTGCCCCCTCAGTTTGCTGCTGTGTGTGTAACACGCAGGCTGGGAAGGAAGCAAGATTGGCTCTTGCTTAACGTTAGGCAGGAAAGCACTAGAACTGGCTGGGTTTTGTCGTATCTGGGACCTAAGCATTCAGACAAACACGAAGGCTGTTAGTGTGGAAAAGTAGTTCTGTTTGTGTTAGCCTTTTAGAGGAATCCCAGAGTTTAGAGATGAACATCTAGCTTCTTCAAGGGAGCTGGAAGATAGACATAGAAATTCTTCATTCATGTTTGCTACAGAAATGCTGGTGGCTTGTCCCTGTGGGTGTGTGTCCCCATGAGTTCCCCAGAGAAACATCCTGTTTCTCCAAGTTTCAAGGAAGGAGTGTTGAGCTAGGAGACCATCTCGGTACCCCAAAGGAGGGAAAATGTCAAGTGACATTCTTGGGCAGCAGGTAATTGGGAAAGCAGGCAGGATGAATGCCTCCACATGGAGAGAAAGTTTTGGAGCTGCTTCTCCACTGAGTTGGTTCAGAGAAGTTCTTCCCTTCTCTGAACTTGCAGGCTCTTGCTCCTCCCAGAGCCAGAGGACAGCCTTCTGGTTCAGAGGCAGCAGGACTCCTTGTGGTTCTCCAGTGCAGGCAGCGTGGTACGGGCCCTTGGACAGAGCCAGGCTCCTGCGCATGTTCAGCTGGAGGCACCTGACAGAGAAGCAGGGAGAAGACCCAGAGCTGTCCCTGCACTGCTCTTCCCCAGCCAGAGGACTGATGAGAAATGGCCCAGTGGGAAGGTCCTCAGAGCAAACTTGCACCAGAAGAAGTAACAGAGGCAAAGGTGGCCCATCCCCCTTTCTGTCCCATGGGTCCCCTGGGGTTCTGCATGGAATGTTGGGCTGTGCCCGTAGCAACTGTCGTCGTCTCCTGCTCCTGTGGCCGTTGGTGGAACGCTGGTGGAGCAGTGGTGGAGCAGCAGCTGCAGGATCTGCTGCGGGGCTGTCCCTGACCAGCCGCCTTCTGGCCTCAGCACCAGATCCGGCCTCTGCATAGACATCCTCATCTCCTTGTCTGCTGCCAGGCATCCCCACGGCACTTTGGCAATGTCCAAGGTAAGAAAATCCCCGTTTGCCCTCAGACCACTAACAGAATGGCAGGAGGATCCAGTTGGCTGTCCCACCAACCACGACAGACATGGTCTGTGCTCACTTTCCCCAGACAAGGTTACACACAAAAGTGGTGTCCAACTTCTGTAGGAATTATGTTGCCCCCAGTGAAATACAGACCTTTCCATAGAGAACGTAGAGAGCTGTCACCGTGCACTTGCAGATTCTCATCCACTGATGACCTGAGGAAAAGTTCTTGGTGCCCATTTAAGTCTTAAACCTATGTTGTGGTCAGCCCAGAATATTCCTGAGGAAGTCTGGGGCTCAGTGTCAAGAAATCCTGTTACTCTGCTCACGTCTCCTTCAAAGCTTTAAAAGCCAGACTGCTGGGAACTCTCCTCTGGGATCCCTCTCATTCAGGGCATGGAAGCGGTTTGCCGGGCTTGCCCTCCAATCCTGGCTTTCACCTACAGAAATGATCTGGTTTCAGGGAGTCTTATATACTTACATAGTATCATCATATACAGAAACAGTATCATTTAATATGTTTTCCCCCCAGCTTTCATTGGATCTTTTTTCTCTGGAGATATTGGTATAGACTTGTCCATGTTTTCCAATGCCTGTAGGTCTGGTTTTGCCTCGCGGTCAGAGGCAGCCATGGAATGCCATCTGCCGTGGTCCTTCTCAAGAACACAATCCCAGTATCACAGAGTTTTCTGGGTTGGAAGGGACTCAAAAAGGTCATTGAGCCCGGCTCCTGGGCCTGCCCAGGCCAGACGGCCTCGAGAATCACACCCTGTGCCCAAGAGCAGCGTCCAAACACTTTTTGAGTTCTCTCAGCCTTGGTGCTGTGACCCCTCCCCTGGGGAGGCTCTTCCAGTGCCCAACCATCCTCTGGCTGAAGAACCTTTTCCTGATTTCCACTGGCACATCTTCCATGCCATTCTCCTGGGTCCTCTCGCTGGTCCCAAGACTGAAGGGAGCAGGGCATGGCCTTCTGCTTCCCCTCTTGGGGAAGCTGCAGACTGCTGGAGGGTCCTGCCTCGGAAATTCCAAGAGCAAAAGGCAGCAAATTACACCAAACTGAGGGGAGCTGGGATAGAGGAGCTTGTAGTTTGCAATGATGAGGAGGAGAAGGAAGGCTAGCGACACATCTTGGCTGCAGAATGGTTTTTATCTGGGGCATTGTTTTGCTCTCTTTCAGGTGGAAAGGAGAGGCACAATGGAAAGGAAAGCAAGAGCCAACATTCAGCCGTGAGTTTTGGCACAGGGGTTAAAGGACAGCAAACTTGAGGAATGGCGAGGAGGAGAAGTGCTATTTCGGAGTCAGGCTGGGATTGGTTGAAACCTGTGGCTCCACGGCAGGTGTCTCTTGACCATTTGCCTTTCTTATGACCACCTCCTCCTTCCTTCAGGCACATCAGTGTTGGCAGTGACTTTCAGGCTGAGCTCCCTGAGCTGCAGACCAGACCGCCAAGTGAAGATGAAGAGCCTGCCACCCTGGTCTGGAAGCCCTGGGGGGAAGATGACTCTGACATGGAAAAAGCAGACAGAGGTAGCTGTCAAGCTCTTTTTCCACCCCTGAGATACTTGGGTGTGTAAAACGCTCCTTTCTGGGTGAAACATCTGTTTTTTGCAGGCTCTGCTTCTCTCCTTGTCTCGCCCATCTTCCCATGTGGGAGGGCTAGAGGCAAGGAGGATGCTTTGGCAGCAGAGCAGGAAAAAGAACAGCCGTCCTGCTCCCCAAATTGCTCAGAGGCATTTGCCACTGGAAGAGGGGAGACTGGCCCCCACTTCTTATTACAGAAGCTGCTTTGAAGGGAGAGCCAGCAGGTCGTGGGCCCTTGGTTCAGCGGCCCCTTTCTTTGCTCTCCTTTTCATGCTCTCCAGCCTGCAGTTTTAAGCTCTTGTGCTTTCCTGCTGCCTTGTATGGCAACCGTTCCCCTTCCTCAGCTCAAGCCTGACTTGCGGTGGGTTTTTGTTGTGCTTGCAGTCAGAGAACTGTTGGACATGGCCAGCTCCCGTGGCATTCCCAGGGCAGCAGCTAAGCTGGAGCTCGCCCTGCACTGCCTGCACCAGGCACGCGGCAGCGTTCCGGTAAGGAGCGGGTGTTTGGCTGCAGAGAAGAGTGGACAGGGAATTAATAAGGCCCAGGCACTGGGACAGCCTTTCCTGGCTGCTCTTTGAAGAAGGGAGCTGACAAGAAGCAGAGCACTTTTGCTGCCTGCCGTGTCTCCTCCAGCTGCATCGGGGTGATTCCAAATGGCTCGAGCAGGGAGAATGTCTCTCCTGGAGGCACCGGCAGAAGGTCCTGCAGCCTGCTCCCTTGTAAATCTCCTGCAGATCTGTGTTCTCCAAGGCATTTTGAGGTGCATAGAGGGGAAATTCCAAGAAGCCTCCATGAGCTGAGGCAGTTCTGGGCAATGGAGGAACACAATCATTGGGTTGGTCAGCAAAATGCCACTCCTGGGGACCAGGATCAAAGGCATGGGGCAGCAAAAATGAGGGACTAGGAGCAAGCCTCAATGTTGGAGCCATATGAGATGCCGGAATCTCTGAAGAGGCAAAGTAGCTGAAAGGCAGCATTTCTATTTTTCTGGCTCTTTTTTTGTTGTGGAGCAGCTAAAGCCTTTTTCCCTTTGATCTTGCAGGAGGCTCTGGAGATGTTCCTCTCGGGGGGGCCTCCAACACCTCAAGGCCATCCCCTGGCTGATTATCACTATGCAGGTAAGCAAAACAGAGCTTGTTCCTTCCCTGACAGATGCTGCCATCCCCTGAATTGCCCTGCCAAGCATTTCTGCTTAAACAAGTAACACCAGCACAAGTTCTCATCTTCTCTGGGGGCAGGCAAAGCACCAGCATCTACTCCTTCAGCTTGCTGTCCATGACTTTTTCCCTGGGCAATGCCTGCTCTTGTCTTCATTACCTTCTGAGGGAGCAGACACGTACACACGAGAATGATGCATGGCGCCGCTTTTGTTCCGGCAGCCAACGGGATCTGCTTCAAGCGGAGAGAGAGAGGGATCAATTTACCTGCTGCTTTTCATTGCCAGGCTCGGATAGATGGACACCTGAGGAGAAGGAGTCCTTCCAAAAGGCCTTCCACACCTATGGCAAGGATTTTCGTCTCATCCAGAAGCAGGTAAAGCCATAGGACATTCTTTCTACTCTAGCAGATCATCAGAAGGAGATGTTGCTTCTTTCTGGTACCAAGTACTGGAATTCAGTCTCTCTCTTCTCAAGCACCAAAAATGTTAAAGTAGTAATGAAATGGGAAAAGGAATGCCTACGTGAAAATGATGATCCTGCCTCTCCTGCCCTTTTCTCCAAGCTGTTTTGGAAGACAAAGGTTTATTCTCACAGACTTATCTCATAGGTGTGCTGGTGCTTCCACAACACACTATGCTGGGATAACTGGAGTGAAATGGGGAAAGAAGAACCGTGATAGATGATTTGGTTTTGATCTGCACATTACATCTGTTACCATGTAGCATAACGCAGGGTTTAATACATCGCTCAATGCCTCTCTTACTCCACATTGGTCTCATTTTACACCCTAGTCAATTTACTCCATGATTTTACTTCCTAGTTTATTCCATATCCTACTTCTTCTCCAATGCACCCTACAGGATTTTAGATTCCTTCTTTTTCTCTTCACAACAGATTCAGAGTAAGACCGTGGCACAGTGTGTGGAGTACTACTACTTCTGGAAAAAAGAGCACAGAGTTGCCAGCGCTCTTGCTCAGGTGAGCGGGAAAGAGATGCAGACATGCCAGGAAGGTCAAGAGACTGGGGGAAGGAGAAAAACCTGCAGGCGAGCCATGTGAGACGCCCCTTTGCCAGGATCACATTGTCCCATGCACTGGGAAAGGTGCAGCAGATGCTGCCCCGGGTTTCGTTGTGCTGCTGCCCTGAAATCCTGGAGCATAACTTTGACCCAACAAAGCAGCACCATCACCAAAATGGGCTTTGCCTCTCTATAGATTGCTTTCTCAAGGGCTGGCACCCTCGCTGATTCCAATCAGATCCTGAATTTCCCACTGCGTGCTAACATCAGTCATTTGGGCTGCATTCATGGAGGTGCTGCAGGTTTTCAGGGATCTTTTGTAGCACCCCAGCATACTCCCCAAGAAGGAGCTGCTGATGCTGTGGCTCCGTTAAAACTTTCCTTACTGGCAAGCAGCAATTTGGTTCAGAGAGAGAGAGAGAAAGAGATTCTTTTGGGCAGTCAAAAGTGGGTAACCATGTGCCTTCACTCATTTGACTGAATTTATTTTGACCCATTCCCTAGACATTTGTGGAGGAAAAAGAGAGATAAATAGATGTTAGGCAGAGAGGTATAAATAAGAAATGTCAATAGAACTGTAGATACCCATGCATTTATGCCACCCCTTTGGGCTGTAGAAAAGAGGAGTATTTTCCTGCAAGCACTGCCTTGGAAGTCCGCTGCCAAATCCAGCCATTTTCTCAGCTCTTCAGGCTTTGGAGGAATTCGCTTAGTGCAAACGGTGCGCAAGTTCCTCCTCTTCCTGCTCCAAGCTGTGCCTTTGGACTGAAACAGGCTGACCCTTTTCAAAGGCACCACTGGGGAAGATGAGGGCACTTGGAGGATCAGCCCTCACAGCCGTGGTCAAACCCAATTTAAACCCAAACAGCTTAGGTAAAACCCAACATTCATAACAAAACCTTGCCATGCCCCATCAAGACACAATTCATACAAGTGGGAGTAGATGCATCAAAGCTTGGATTGATGGGGCTGATCCAATGATAAATAGGGTGAAGGCAAAGGAGGGAGAAATTTGAAGGAACTCTAAACAAGAAAGTTCAGACTCATGGCGCTGATCCAATTGCAAATATGTCACAGCCGGAAAAGACAGAAGATCATACAAAAACAGAGACCTTGGTGCTTGGTTTAATGGGGTGTCTTAAATTAACAATGGATGGTTTTTCTCCTCTCTTCCAGGGTGTTTTGAAACCATAAAGGAAAGGAACAACCACAGGAGAAGGCATCACACACGGAAGGAAGCAGAGCCTCTCCCCAAGAAGAAGCGAGCAAATTAAGCCTGCAGCTGTCCAGGGCTAGCAAGTGTTAGCTGTCAAGAGGACTAGATAGCAATAAGATTGTTTGTTAAGTTTTTAGGGTTGTTTATTCTTCTACTTAGTTTACTAGATAAGAATCTCTCCATTTATTAGTTAACATTCATTAGTATTATTAAAGATGCATTAGTATCATTGGATTTACCAGTAAGTGCAAGAGGTTTGGTGTTTGCTATCTTTTGTCCTTTTGTCTTTGTTGAGACACAAAATGTCTTTATCATTAAACCAAAGTTTGCTCCATGATGTCTTTTTGTCTGCATGAAATCACTCAAGCAATGTTTGTCACATTTGCTCGGTGTTGCACACACGGCATTTACCCTGAGAGAAGAATCTGGGCACGTGAGTCCCCCACAGGCCCAGCCCCTTGCTCAGCTGGCGGACTTACGAAGCTCTGTCTCCATTACTGCCAAGGAAAGAACGGTGGCGTTTCATCCTTTGATTCCTAAAGATCTCGGCTGCGAATGCAAAGGGAGGCTTTGCCTAATTCAATGGATTGCATCTAAAGGAGTGGTCCTGCCTCACTCAACTTGGAGGGATATAAGCGGCGGGTTTAGTCCTTTTTGTAGCCCAGCAACAAAAAGAACTTTGTTTCCTTTTGGGGGACAGATGCACTTGGCCACCTTCAAGGACTTTTCTAACCTCTCTGATTCTATAAAATTAATATCTACCTGCACAACTAAGTCATCAGGCATTCAGTGTCAGTTTCTCTCTAAAGGACCAGTCTCCTGCTCTGGGCTTCACCAATCTCCTTAGCTAAAGCAGAGCAGGTGTGAACATGATGCTCTCACTTCTAACAGCTCTGGTATTTGCACCAAAGAAGAATCAAGCTCACTCCTTTATCTAGCCCAGCAAATGGCACTGCCTGGCAAGGTTCTGGTAGCAGGGGCTGGGGAGGATGGACAGGGGCTGGGGAGGGGGGAATTGCCCGGCTGGTTCTGGGAAGCTGACCGAAGCTTGCCCTTGTCTGATGGAGCCCGTGGGAGCTGGTGGGATTTGGAGCCTACAAAGTCTCTGCATTGCCGTGGGCCTTGTTACAGCTGCCCCCTCAGTTTGCTGCTGTGTGTGTAACACGCAGGCGGGGAAGGAAGCAAGATTGGCTCTTGCTTAACGTTAGGCAGGAAAGCACTAGAACTGGCTGGGTTTTGTCGTATCTGGGACCTAAGCATTCAGGCAAACACGAAGGCTGTTAGTGTGGAAAAGTAGTTCTGTTTGTGTTAGTGTTTTAGAGGAATCCCAGAGTTTAGAGATGAACATCTAGCTTCTTCAAGGGAGCTGGAATATAGACATAGAAATTCTTCATTAACTCTTTAAATCTATTATTTCTTTAAAGTATTTGTCATTCCCATAGATTTATATTCTCAATGTTTTCGTGGTTTTGAGTGAGTTAGCTATTAGGTTTTTATATATGTATTAAGATTGGTAGTACTGTGATTTACTCTTTATATTAATATGCAACTTTATCTGGTTACAAAGCAAATGTTGCCCTAAAACTCTGTCATCTTCAAATAATAGGCAAGGAGAAGTTTTAATAAATATTTACTTTTTGTATGTTGAAGGTAGCCAATTTATTAGATTTTAAAGCTCTTCTCTTGCAGCCATGACAGACTTAATATTTAAGGTAAATATTCTCATCTGCCTATCTACATGCAATAGTTGATGTTATTTTTTTTCCTATTATATCCTAATTTCTATTACTTCATATATCTTCCTGCTTTTTACTTCTTCAACTTAATAACTTCTTACGTAAAAAAAACATAGTCTATATTAATTATTTACTTAGAATAAGAAAATATAAATCAAATGGTTCCACACATGAACTGACAAATGAAGAAACTAAAGATATGGCATAGGGTAATTGTAAGAAATGGCTTAAGCAAAAATTTGTAAACTTAGTACCTCATCACTCATTTTGACTTGTCTGTCTTACTGAGATGGAGATGTCTCACCACTTTGCTGTAATTTAGCTTTAATAACATCTCTGTTAAGTAGATGCCTGTTGAACAGACAAGCATTACTTAAATAATGACACTTCAGCAGTGAATTAACTTTCTCCTCTGCAATTAAGTAGCTGTCCATCACATCAGCTCACTAAATCATCTTTCTGTATCTTCATTATTATGTATTAGCTATTTACAGTGGTAGGCCATGTAATAACTGCTTTCCTGGACTCAGTTTGAGTCCTTTCCATACTGATGGTACTGAGGAGGAGAGAGGGGATAGTAGTAACTACTCAGAAATCTGAGGATGGGTGAGTTCTAGAGTTAGGAATGACAAAGGCATTTGTTTCTTGTGTCTACAGCTACACTCACATTGCATACACATCTACAAGCTTCATATTCTGCTCCAGATTTGGGTTAATTTCAGATTCGGGTTAATTTTATTTTGCTGTGTTTGTTTTGGGATGGAGACCAGGGAGAATAAAACAAAAAGCATATGATGTTTGCTTCAAATTCTTCCATTTTACTTACAGTAAATGTTTTCTAAACCCTGAAATTCACACAATCACAGTTGTAAATGGTAAGGTAAAATCTTGAGTTCAATGATTTAGATTTCTCATGTACCATAGACCATAAAGCTTTATATGGTTAATCCAGTTTTAAGCCAAACACATGGATTTTACACCAGACAAATGCAAAGAAAGCAATCATTTAGTTTTCATCTGAATACACTTTTAGTTTTTTTTGTTCCAGTGATTAACCACTTCAATTTTGATGGAGAAACAATTTATTTTGTATTTTTTGCCTGTAATTTCCATTCATTATTATTTTGTTTACCTTGGGTAACTCCATTCTTTGTTACCATTTATTTTGCCCTGATGAGATACAAGTACATCTTAATAATCTTTCATCTTTCTTTTGGTTGCCCAGTCAAATTGAACTGATAACATTCTAAGTTTCTCGAATGTTTTATATTTTCTTTAGAGTTGTTGAAAAGTTTTATTTTATCTCTTTCATAACCTTCCTTGTTCACTGAAACACATAAATTAGTTAAGTGATGACCACTGGTGGTCATTTAGCCCAGCCTCTCTGCTCAAGCACAGTCTGCTACACCAATGGTACTCAGGATGCTGACAGCTCCTGAACATCCCTGGAGAGGGACACTCCACACCCTCTCTGCTCAGCCTGTTCCAGAGCACAGTCACCTGCACAATAAATAAGTTCTTCATCATGTTCAAGTGGAACTACCTGGGCATACATTTCTGTCCTATTGCCTCTTGTCCTACTGCTCAGCACCACCAAGACAAGCCTGGTGCATCTCTCTGGCACTTTCCCTTCAAGTACTGATGGACATGGATGAGGTCCCCTCTCAGTTCTATCTCCTTGAAGCTGAACAGGCTCAGCTCCCTCTGCCTTTCCTCATAAGAGAGATAGTCCCTCAACCTGCTGGTAGTGCTAAGCTATTGCTAATGCCTAAATTAATTAATTTTTTTAAAAAATCATATTTTTTTGTATTCATAGCAGAACTGAACATTTTAGTCCTGTAGGTACTATACTTCTTTTAACTACTTTCATGAAATGCAGCCTAGGACTCCACAGAAATGAGAAATTTCATTCTAGTTGTGTAGCAAATTATTCTCTGTTTTATGTGTTCCCTTTATCCTGGGACTACAATGCCTTCCAGTATATTTCCCTGCCTTTCTTCCTCTTGTTTCCAAGGGTTTTGAAGTGTACCATGACAGCATATTCCCACAAGTCTTCAGACACGTGGCCAGTTATAGCAAAGGGCATTTGCAAATATGCCTTAATTTTAAAAATAGTATCTCTCTTAAATGAAACCAAAATTACAGCTCTCTCAGGAATAGATTTCTTATTAATTTTTTTCATTTTAGTATTTTGGGGTTTTTTTGTAGCTGTTTGTTTGGCTGCAAAATTGTTTCCAAAAGCATTAACATCTTAATTTGGCATACACTTCTGTGTGTAGTGAGCAATTTCTGGATTTCGAATTAGGTAGTTCATTCCTAAAAGTTTAGCCAGACTGAGCAAAGAATATCTGTTTGTTAGTTCCTTGCAATTAAAATATAATTATGAAAATAATGTTCATATAGTCTAATAAATGAATAACGTAAAGCATTCTTTTCCCTGAAATATATAGTGGCTACAGTTTTTCAAGATTTGCAATAGGGAGATACTAAGTTAAGGTGGTAGAAGTAGTGATACTCTCCTCATTGAAGAGCTATTTTTCCAAAGCTACCTTTTCTGCATAAAGAGATTAGTTATGTGAAACAAATTACTATGGTACCTCTGCTAATTTTAAGATAAACAAAAACAAGAATCAAAGAAACATTTTACTGGGCAATCGGTGCAATAGAAATATTAACCATTAAGTAAGTAGTGAAAAATATCTTCTATTTCTCCTTTTAGGCAGCCTAAAAAAACAGCCTAAATGGGATCCTGACACTTACTGAATTGTGCATAGTTAATTATAAAAGCTTGGAACCATAAGATTGAAATTCTGTCTTTTTGCAAGTAGATCAAGGTCATGCTTAAGAATAATCTAGAAGTAGTGCATTGCAGAAAGGCAGTCCTGAAAGAGAAGCAATGAGCTTCATCCTCCAAGAAACACATCTGAAAATTTTAGATTAGTGCAAGTTAAATAGTCGGATGGAAGAGACAGATAAATTTAAACATGTGACCCATGGGACCATTTACATTCTTGCAAAACAGAACCAGATCTTTGAATTTCATGCCTCCTGACAGCAAAGAGAGCAATTTTCATTTCAGTCATATTTGGAAGCTGTGCATTAAAATTAATACCCAAAACTTCTGGGTGAATTTTACTGTCCCAGATAAGAGGCTAAAATAGTTTAGCTAACTTAATCCACCCCTCTGTAATCATGTTTCTGGGATAATCTAAATTGTGCTATTAAATGAAAGAAAAGATGGGATTTTTTCACTGCAAGTTCATTAGCTTTAACCTCTAGTTACCATTTTAATATAAAAAAGAGACATCCAGTAAACATTTTTAAAAGCTTAACCTCTGAACTGAATAACTATCACTATTAGCAATAACTATCAATATTAACTATCACTATTTACTTGGGCCATTGTGAAAAATCTTAACAAACCACATTCTGTTCTCCCTGTGCTGAATGGCCTAAATTATTATATTGGTAATTTTCTGGTATCCATTACCTTTTCTCAAATGACAGCTGCAGTTAAGAATAAAACTCCAGTTCTATAGAAAAAATTTTCCCAGTTGGATCTCATAAGCACAAACCAGGAGGTTTTTCAGGACCTCAACTAAATTCTGCTATGTTTAGCTTTTTTTCATACATGGTTATACTAAAACACAAAAAGCTGCCTAGTATTAAGCTTTACACACCTAATTTTAAGGTAGGAGATGTTGAATTTGAAATAGTGATCCCAATTCATCATCCCATTATTTTCCATTGGTTCTATGTTCTTCTTTCCATCTATTTTCTTCTCTGGTGCATTTTTGGTACTGAGAAGGAAATCCAATTCAGTTCAAAAGTAAAAACGAACCTAGTTTTGTAATTTCATTGTGTTTCATTTTCCTGGTGGAATTTATTATATCTGATATATATCACATGACTATAAGACTATTTGCCTCATGAACAATAGTCATATATCCTTGGCACATTAATGTATTCAAAAGCTAATTTAGGTAGCTGTAGTTTAGGCATTGTTCTGCATAGTACTCTTTTACAGCATATTACTCTTCCTTCTATGAGGGCACTCTTGCTTTATTTAGTAGAGAACCAGGATGCCAACTGAACTCCAAACCTTGTTACTAAAAATGTGTCAAGTGGGTCAGTCAGGATGTGAAGCCAAAAAAAGGAACCACTGTGAAACTGTTCTGTCGTGTCTGATGTGTGCTCACAGAAGCAACCTGTGACCTGAAACACACATTGTTGTAGCGCTGCAGATTTGCTCCTTTTGGCTTCTCACTGCTTGAGGGACAGAATAGAATGTCTGTGGTCCCACTGCATGAAACAGCCTGTCACAGTCTGGCTGATAAGAAAAGTATTTAATTTAAAGTCATGCTCAACTCCTGTAGGCAGGACTGGTTTTCCTTAGAACAGACTCTTTTCTTACCAAATCTGAACCAGTTTGTGCTGAAGGAGGTTTCTGCAAAAACCCCATGGTAAAATGGAAGCATTTTACTGTGAAAGCCTGTCTCATTCTGGCTTTTGCTGCTTAAATTCCTGAAGTATTAATACTGCTTTAACAAAACTTATTTGGATTGTTCATTTTGAGAGTTTCTTACTTTGGAAATAAGAAACTGCATTAGTTGGAGTTATCTTCAGTTTCTGTTCCACAATGGGCTTTCTTTCATGTGGAAAATGCTGCATGCATATGAAGAAAGTTTTTAAATTAACATAAGCTAATGTTATAATGTTCATGCTCTCACTGATGTGGAATAGTATTGCAGAGATTTCTGTGGGTGTTGTCAAACATACTACCTCAAATCAATTATTCTTTATTTTCAACTTCAACAACCTGTTGGAATACAGTGAATGGCTGACAAGACAATGAATGTTACAAGGATCAACAGAAGGCTAACTTTTTTGTATGATTGGTATTTTGCAGTGTGAGACACAGCAATTATAAATCATCTGCTGTAGCAGAGATTATGTATTCACAGCATCAGGGATTATGTATCAGGGATTATGTACTCACAGCATCAAACCTCTGAGGAAAATTTACCTGATATAATTCAGCACAATGTCATCTGAAGAAAGTGGATGCATTGGATACAGGAATCTGCATAGGGCAGTGTTCACAATGAAAATGGATTATCACAAAATAACAGCAAAATAACATTGACGATCCACTGGAAAGTGCCATTACAGAAAAGTTAGAATTGCCACATAAATGAAACAGAACAAGTTATCCATAGGATTTCAGAAAATTAATGGCAAGTAATTATTTAAAATTTCAGACTCCTTTAAAGTAACTACAATTCCCCATACAACAATTTTCTCACTGAGAAAACATATAAAATCTTATAATGATAAGTATAATAAGTAGAAATAATGACTAATAAGTAGAAATAGTGATTTGCAAAAACAAGACATCTGTCATTGACCGCACTTCCCTGTAATGCCACAACATATGATAAAGTAAGTTCCCATTCAGAAATTCTCATTCATGCAAGCGATCCTTGCTCATATAAGCAACTACAACAAAGTTAATGTGTCTTCTAATGAACATATAAACAAACCAGACCCCACTATTCTGGTCATTCCACATCAAAAAAGACACTTAGAATGTGTGAGAACCCTGGGCTTGGTCTGGGGTCTCATGTGGGGGGTAAAGTCTCTCCTCCAACCCGTGCTTCCAAAGAAAAAATCCGCAGCCTCGTGTAGTTCGGTCTCAAGGCAGTTTATTGCGAGTTATCTAAAAGATTGTCTTCTCGGGCTGTGGTTGTTTGATCAGCAGCCCAGGCAGAGACACACACACTCCTAACACCCTGTCCGGTGAAGACACTGTCCGGTGTCTTCTTCTCCTCTCTCCTCACCCAGGGCTGCTGCTATCTTTTATATGATATATTACATGTTATATGTTTACAGTTTTTCCCCAATACCTACTACCTATGTTACAAGGTGCTTTTCTACTCTAAACTGATCTGTGAGTGCCAGCATCACCAAGAACATGGAGGCAAGGAAGCAGAAGGAGGAAGAACAGCATCAGCCCACTTTCCTCCACCTTAGAACTTCTGATACCCATGCACAAAGTAAAAACCCTCCTGTACAGGTGCTAAAACCCCCCTGTACAATACTAAAAAAATCTTCCCCTCTGTTTTGTAACTACTTTTACTATACTATCTAACCCTTTGTGACTGCTTGTTCCACCTTCAGAGTTGGTAACTCATTCCATGGCTCAAACTCAAAATCACAGCTGTTTCCAGCTGCCTGACGGGGTCTAGAATGCCTCTGACCAAGGCCTGGAACCTCTAAAAATGTCTGAGAGACATTTTGAGTTCTAATAAGAATGAAAAAGATTCCTTTTTTACATTGGCGTCTGTGAGTCTGTGTAACACACAGCTCTGTGAAAAAGTGTGTTTAAAGCCTACACTAATGTCTTTTTAAAAAAGCAGCATCATATTTAGGTAGTTGTGAGAAGATTAAAATACAGATAATATTTTGACCATAGTGGTTGATTTAGATAAATATGCAAAGCAATGCTCATATTTGCATTAATACAAAGATCTTCCATAATCACATCACTGATAATCCTTCTTCAGCTGTTAACAAGGGAATGTACTTCTTGTCCCTATGGAAATTTAATAAAGGTAATGTGTTGCTTTTTCTCCATGATATTAAGGAATGGAAAAGTTTTCACAATGCCAAAAATTCAAATACATTAATGGACTCAAGTAATTCTTCCCTATGACTTCTTATTAAAAAAACTACAAACCATAAAACATAAACTTAATATGTGAAAAATATAAGTGTTTAAGGGTACAGATACTCTTGGCTTTTAATCAGGTTGGCTTTTCAGTCTTGGATTTTTATTCTGTTTAGGCTGAAGAGAGCAAGAAATAACTAATAAAACAGTCCCAACCCACACCGAATGTTGCTAGATTCAGTGCAGGTCAAGTGAATGCCAGCAACATATACTCAATCCTGCACAAAATCTGTTTCACTGTGCATACTCTGATCTCAAAAGTGTATGTAAGTGCATATAAAAATATTTTGTCGAGAGAACAAAATATTGACAAGACACTGCATTCCCTGTGAAGCCCCAATATCCCCTAGGCAAAAAAAAAATATAATCTATTATAAATAAATGCTGGGCTACTCTCATTCTCCACAATACATCTTTACAATTAATCTCACTTTTTATAAATGTATTACTACATAAAACATAGAAGAGAAAATTAGCAACAGCTGACTACCCCATATCCTGAAGTATAAAAGCTGACTAGTTATGTTTCATGTGAAAACATCTTCCTCTTGTGCCCAAAGTTGGAACTGCCACAGACAATTTTCACTAAGTGATACAAAATAAAGTTTAATTTATTATTATTATTACTATTATTATTATTATTATTATTATTATAATCATCATCATCATCATCATCATCATCATCATCATCATCATTTCCCTTCAATGCTGAGTCATACTAATAATATAGCTCTTCATAGTGTAAGGAGAATGTGGGTCTTTGCACAGTCCTTTTCTCTCTATGGACTTAAAAATCAGGGCTCAGTGAGGGACAGAGTCTCCTATGGAAGAAGGCCACACCAGGAAATAACAATGTAAAAAAAGTTTCAAAAACACAGATTTCTAACACAACTAAGTAAAATTAGATGCCAAAGCTAAGTACACTTCAAAAATCTTAGCATAACTTAAGAGCAAGAAGAACCTGAAGAATATGAATTTTTATTTTGCTGCTAGGAGGCTTATCAGAATTCTCATTTATTTAATGTGGGTAGAAATCAGTAAATGGTATCAAAATCTTTAGAGAACAAGATTTGGTGTCTTTAACCTGGTGTTGTGGAGATGCTGGCAATGTTTTCTATTCTGTATCCCTCCAACCTTTCTTCTAAAACTTAGTTTTATAGGTAATTTATTTCTGATTTTTTTTCTGTTCCATATAGTTTTCATACCTTTTTTTTTCCCTTATTAGTTTAGAAAAGATTTTCTGTACTTCTTTCATGTCACAGTCTCAATTAAAAGAGCATCAGAAAGGCCAGAGTGGGCCAGAACAAGAGGTCATCTCTTAGTCTCCTGCCTTCAAAGAGGGAGATATGAGATTTCCTCCAGCCTTCCTTTATGTTTGGTTTCTAATGTATGGGAAGTTGACTGCCACTCAGAGAAACTAAAAAGGGGAAAACTACATACAGAAAAAAAGGAAGAGCAGTATTGATCTAAGTCCAAAGCAGTGGAGAAGGGATGCACTTAGGTAGCTGTGTAGTTCCTACACAGCTTTAAACTTACACCTATTGTTTCAGGAAGCCTGAAAGTTCATCTCCACTTAGAAGAGTGTTGCTGGTATACTCTCTTCTGATATATTGCCTGGATTCAGATGCACTTCAATGCATTTGCAAGGACTTGGGCAAAAGTAGCCCACTCTTCTAATTACTAACTCTGCTTAAATTAATTTTTGCTGAAAAATATTTAAGTCCTCAATTTTTTTGAAAAGCAAGTATCATAGTATTCTATAAGTATCACAGAATCATTAAGGACCTCCAAGATCATGAAATTCAACCTTTGACCAATCACCACCATGCAAAATAACCATAGTACTAAATGTCACTTCTTGGAGGTCTCCAGGGATGGTGAATTCCCACTTCCCCGTGCAGTCCTTTCTAATGCTTAGCTACTCTTCCAGTGAAGAAATTCCTCCTGATGTCTACCCTGAACACCCCTGGTGCAGTTTGAGGCAATGCCTTCTCATCCTGTCTCTTGTTGCCTGGGAGAAGATACTAACCCCCACCTGGCTAAATCCTCCTTTCAGGTAATTGCAGAGAAACAATTTCTCCCCTGAGCTTTCTTTTCTCCAGAATAAACAACACAAGCTCCCTCAGCTAAACCTCACAGGACTTATCCTCCAGAGCCTTCACCAGCTCTGTTGCCCTTCTCTGGACTCATTTCAGGACTTCAATGTCTTTTCTATCATGAGGGGCCCAGAGCTGGAAGCAGGATTCCAGGTGTGGCCTCACCAGTGCCCAGTACAGGGGGACAACCCCTGCCCTGGTTCTGCTGGCCACACCATTGCTGATCCAGCCCAGGATGCCATTGGCCTTCTTGGCCACCTGGGCACTGCTGGCTCATGTCCAGCCACTGTCACCAGCACCCCCAGGGCCTTTCCAGCCCCTCTGCCCCAGCCTGTGGAGCTGCCTGGGGTTGTCGTGACCCAAGGGCAGCACCCAGCTCTGGGCCTTGTTGAACCTCACACCATTGGCCTCAGGCCATGACCCAGCCTGCCCAGACCCCTCTGCAGAGCCTTCCTGCCCTCCAGCAGATCAGCACTCCCACCCAGCTTGGTGTCACCTGCACACTGCCTGAGGGTGCACTCCATTCCCTTGTCCAGGTCACCAGTGAGGGCATTAAACAGGATTGGCACCAGTCCTGGTGACTGGCCATTCACCATCACTCTCTCAGTCTGGCCATCCAGCCACTTTTTTACTTAGGAGAATGCTGTGGAAGAGAGTATGAAAGCTTTACTGAAATCCAGGTAGAATACATCCACAGTTTTATTCAGCAGGCCACCTGTTTATAGGCCCCCAAAACTGCCAGAATTCAAGAAGCAGTTTAGACAACGCTCTCAGCCACTTGGTGGGACTTCCCCTCTGCAGGGATAGGAATGCTAAAAAAATTGCTTGGAAACTGCAGAAGGAAACTGCAGTTTGGTCTTTGTCTCCCTGTTTTCAAGGAATTGGACATTATATACTAAGCTGTATTAAAGAAATGTTTTTGTCAAAGCAGAGGGCATCCAGGGTGAAGTCTCAATGCTTTAACTTTCTTCAGTTTCCCCAGTTCCAATTCTAACCGCATGTGTGCATGGGTGAGATTGTGTTCTCTAATGCTCAGCACTATGTCTGCCCTAGAAACAAAGCTCAGTACACAAAGCTTTGCTGAGGGGAACCAGATGCAGACCACCCTGGTTATTGTGTAGGTATATTCCCTGCTGTCCCAACTGGATTCCTCACTCCACTCCCATACACTCACTATTCAGACTAGTGTGCCAGGTTTGTCTATGCTATATGCTCAGTTTTGCAGTTTCAAAGTAGTTCCTTTTTCTAGACTCCTTTTGAATGTCCTGGTAGACAACACTGACCATTACTTTGACTTTGCTTATTCCATCCCTTTATTTTTCTAATAGAATAATTATTACAAGGCTTGCTTGTTGTGAAGCATATCAGACTACTAACAAGCAATGTTTTTTCTCTGTAACACATTTTTATTTTAACATTTTTCTCTGTAAAAAATATTTTTCTCTACCCAGTAAAAAAGGGTAATGAAAATGCAGCTGTCTTCTTTTACTAGTATTTCATGATTCAATTACTAGTGATAAAAAGAAAGAAGAAATGCAGATGTCAAAAGTCATGGAAGCAGAAGTTTCTGATGAGAATGGTGTCAAAAGGTTTGCACAACACATTAGCAAATCTTTAAATGATTTATTAAAATTTGAAAGGAAGTATGTTTAAGACCTCTGCTACTCTTAGATGCTAGCTGTTTGTCTGATAGTGGAACAATACAGCCATCTCCTAAGATACTATTTAATTTCCAATGAACTTTTTTAGAAAAGCTTTCATCATGTAAGTTCAGTTATGGACAAAGAGGTATAGAAGGCCAAATAGAATTTTGTCTCATCAGTGTCATCTTATTTCATATTTCTTCCAGTGGAAAATGAATGACTTGGAATCTAGAAACAAAACTCTGGATTGTAGTTCACTGCTTCAGAGAAAAAGGAATTTTTGTGTGATATTTGCTGTTTTGACTCAAGTGATTAGATGGAGTGAACTGCTTTATGAGGCACTGGATCTAATAACCATGCAACACCAAAGCATTATAAATGAAGAATTAGATCACCAGTAAGCTTGGACTTAGTGTTCCTGAGAGCAGAATAGATGGGTCATCCTTGCCATATCATCTCTTTTACATAGTAAAAATAGCTGTATAAACATCTTAATATTTTTTAAAGACTCATCACAATGGTTTGCCAGGAGAAAGCACAAATTTTTTTTTCAATTTCAAAAGATGTATCAAACAAGACATGTAAGGAAAAATAAGACTGAAAACAGAGGATGCTTCTGTTTTTCTTTAAAATAAAACAGAAAGCCTGAATAAAATGTCAGCTTTTGTGATCAGAAGGGGATGTGTAGCCTGACTTACATCATACGTGGCATTCTTCAAATATAGATAAAGTAGACTGATGTGTCCCTTAGAAGAGAAAGCATAGAAAGGTAGCATGACTTTAGTTCCCATTCCACCAGACTACAATTCTTTGGTAGAAGTTGAACCAGTCCATTAGATAATGTAGGTGCTAATTTCTCATCTTTCAGCTGCTGAACTGTGTTATTAAAGGAGTATCTACACATTTATCTAGCTGCAATACAAATAGTGAACTGAAATATGTAAGAACAGACACGCCACCAAAGATCTATCTAGCCTCAAATACTTATAAGTATTACCAGAATCAGATTCTTATGGAAGAATATAAGGATGAGGAGACTATATAATGATATTTCTCTGTAAAAAAACTTGCAGTTCAGAAACTTCCCGAGCCAGTGATGTTTCAATAACCTTTATGTTCAATAACCTTTTCTTTCATGATTTTGTCTTCTTGCTCTTTGAACTCATGGAAACTTCTGCATCAACAGTACTTCATGGCAACTACCAAAACACAAATTCAGTTGTGCTGTAGGACAAGTATCTCTTTATTTTGGATCTACAATCTACTGGTTTTATATTATGACTCCAAGCAGATGGGATAATGAGTCACATTCTCTGTACAATTCATGACTTTATAGATATAGATCATAAACCAAAATGATCTCTATCAAATGTCTATTTTCTAGGCCACAGACTTAAGCCTATTCAGCTTTTTTCCTCTCATATAGAAGTCATTCTTTATCTTGATCTCTCTCTAACATTTCAAGTTTTGTTAAATACATCCTCAGATACACTGAACAGGACTAACTACAAATTTATTTAAATGAACTCTATGCTTTAAAAAAGGCTTGTGAATACATATTGAAAATAGCTTCAACAATAAGAGCTCATAAATGTGCATTATACTTCCTTTATTTTAGTCCTTGAAATACTAAATGAAATAAATCTACTTTTCTCATCTATTTCTAAGCAGGTTCCTTTTTAAAAGTATGGAAAAATATGTATTTACATGATTCAGTGAGAGTAAGAAGAATAATTATCAGGGACATAGTCAGATATTGTTATTTTAAAATTTAATTTAAATTATTTTTCTTAATTTATATATTAATAATTTAAACTTTCTTATAATTATATCAACATTTCTATATATACCATTCTATTTTAATAGTTAATGCTAATTATCAACTTAATAGTAAGAATCAGAAAGTTTTTAAAGGAAATTTTTCATGTAAGTTGCATTGCTATTTTTTTTTGAGAAACAACATGTCTGACCAATAACTCTTAATCATAGGAAAAAAGCTTAAGATTTAGTTAACTAAATACATGAGTTAGCTTTTGAATATCAGTTGTAGGGACCTGAGAAGCCCTTATCTCATTCCAGAACTATCCAGAGATATTGTTCAACAGAACACACGATTCCATGGCCTTAGGAACACCAGGTTAGGAATGACTGCTACTCAGATGTGACTGAAAGGGAAGTGTCTGGCAAAAAAAATGCTGGTTTGTTTTGTTTTCTCCCCCCCTTATCTGAAATTATTTTTCTAGTTTTATTTCCAAAATGTTATTTCAACTTTCTCATTCCTGGTCCGCCAGGAAAATAATTTATTGACCTTTTCACCCCTTTAACATACAAGTGCACTTGAGTGTAGCAATTGCTTACAGACATTATTCTCAACCAGTTAATTAAGTTCTTTCTAGAAACTATTCATAAATTATCATACATTTAAAAAAATCTATTAGGATAAGTAATGCAAGTGTTTCACCCTTAGGAAAATGTGAAGACTAACCATTTTTTTGGCATTACAAATTTACTTTTTCGCTTTGTTTCTCCTGCAATAAGAGACTATCCTATGTTTCTCACATAAATCCTATTACTCTCTTGTTAAGAATTTTATCTTCTGTGATCACTACCTGAAAGAGCCGCCATAATTTTCTGAGACTTTATTCTTCCTTTTTGCTCATTCCAGTTTCTAAAACCAATTTTCTGCTTTCTCCTATATAATTCCATGTTCCACTTTATATTTTGTTTTCAAATACACCTATACATCAATTAATCAGTAACAAAATGAGTATCAGGCATAATGTGAGTCTGCTACTGAATGGAACAGGGACTCCAATGACAGAGGTTGCACAGAAAGCAGATTTACTGAACACCATCTTTGCTTCAGTCTTCACTGCCAAGGCTACCCCTTAGGAATTCTAACCCAGAAGATCAGGGAGAAGGTTTGGAAAAAAAAGGACTTTCCTTTGACTGAGAAGGATTAGGTAAGAGACTATTTAGTCAAACTTAACATCCTCAAGTCCATAGACCCTGACCGGATATATCCATGACTGCTGAAAGAGCTGGTGGCACCACTGTGAGTCCATAGTTAAAAGGTCATGGAGATCAGGAGAGGTGCTGAGGACTAGAAGAAAGCAAATGTCACCCTGGTCTTCAAAAGGGGCTAGAAGGAGGATCTAGGAAAGTACCAGCCAGTCGGCCTCACTTCAGTTTCTGGGAAAGTAGCAGAGCATTTCATTGTGGAGATCATCTTTATCCACATGGATGATAAGAAGGTGATCAGGAGTCATCAACATGGAGAAATCACAGTTGCCCAGCCTGATTACTTTCTACAATGAGGCAAATACCTGGACAGATGAGGGAAAAGTAGTGGATATAATCTACCTCGACTTCAGCAAGTCTTTTGACACTATCTCTGATGACAGGCAAGCACAAGGTCCTGCACCTGTGTAGGAACAACCCCAGGTACCAGCACAGCCTGGGGCTGACCTGCTGGGGAGCAGTGCTGTGGAGAAGGACCTGGGGGTCCTGGTGGACAAGAAGCTGTCCGTGAGCCAGCTGCATGTCCTAGTGGCCAAGGCCAGCGCTATCCTGGGAGGCATTAGCAAGACCATTGCTAGCAGGTCGTGGAAGGTGATCCAGCCCCTCTATTCAGCTGTGGTGAGGGGCTCCTCAGGACAATAGAGACATGGAGCTCCTGGAGCAGGTCCAGCAGAAGCTACAAAGATGATGGGGGGACTGAAGCATGTCACTTATTAGGAAAGGCAGAGGGAGCTGGTTTTGGTTAGTCTGGAGAAGCCTGAGACGGGATCTATCGATGTATAAGTATCTGAAGGGAGGATGTCAAGAGGATGGACCAGGCTGTTTTTAGAGGCGCCAAACAATAGGACGAGAGGCATAGGCAGAAACTGGAACACAGAAATTCTGCTTGAACATGAAGAAGAACTTCTTTACTGTGAGGGTTCCTGATACCTGGAACAGATTGCCCAGAGAGGGTATGGAGTCTTTTTCTCCAGAAAAGAAATTATTTAAGAGCTGTCTGCACACACTCCAAAATACTGTTGGTTTAGGGAAATCTGCTTGTGTAGGAGGTTGGAGTAGATGACCTAGAGTGGCCCTTGCCAACCATAGCCATTTGATAATCCTTTCTGATTCTGTGACCTACTTAAACAGGCACTTGTCTGCCTTTTTTTTTTTTTTTTCCCTCCATTTGACATAACATATGCTGCATGTTGTAGAAATAAGGTGTTACTTTTGAAGGATATTGTGCGCCAGCTATGGAGGAAAGAAGCATGCTATATTCATTCAATATCAGTAAAACCTGTTCTGGTACCACTGTAATCTAGACCAGGACTAATGCATAGTTGACTCCATGGCAAGAAAATCACAATGTGCTTATAGTGTGTTTGCAATACACTAGCCTTCTCTCTGTTTGTGGCCAGTTAATCAAAATTGCCTCTTCTCTCTTTTTATTATTGCGCATATTGTAATTGCTGTTTATCCAGCAATCTCAATCTCAAGAACTGAATAGAGGTTCTTTAGGGGAGATCTAAAATGACTGGAAGATACAGAAACACCCTGAGATCTTATAAACCTCCTGTTCTTTTTATAAATATCTATCTCTCTATTTCTGCCAAATGACTCACTTGCAATACCTTTAGAAATCAAACATGAACACAAATACATGTTACCTGCACCAGTGTAGCTTAAAGGTAGAACATGAAGGATGTGCAGGTATCCAAACAACAATATTGAAGTCCTTAGTAAGTGTGGCTTGACTTGCTTTAAAAACTCAGGATCCAGTAAGACATTTGAAGTATTCCAATTGTCAAGGCGTGTACTTCAAGAGCAGCCTAACTCAGTGGAGCTTCTAGATAATGGAAGCACAAAAAAGAAGAGATGTTATAATAAACAGATAAACCCTGTACCTGTACCCTCTTCTTAAAGTCTTTAATCTAAATGAGATTAAAGAGATCTTTAAATAAATGTACATTACAGACTGTAACTATCAAACTAAAACACTAATTAAAGCAGATATGTTATAGTATAAATTATCTAGGCATAAGGTTTTAAAAAGTTATTTCATCTTAATTACTTAAACCAGTTAAATATTTTGTTGCAACTGCAGACTCCATGCTTCTCTAGATTAAGAAATAGAGAAGATTAATTGGCAAACTCAAGTCTATAGTTGTTTCACTAATAGATCTAGAAGGAAACCTAGAATTTATATAGAAAAGGCCAATCAAGACTGAACCTGTAACTGTTGACTTCTTCAGAATGATAGTTATGACTAGCTAGGGTATTTGAGAGAATCCACCACAATCTGCATTTCTTCTCCTACTTAAAACAAATCTGAGAAAAAGCCAAATGTTTTCATCTTTCAGAATTATGGGTTTTAAGAAATTAGGATATAGTGCAACAAACATTTGAACAGAGTTTTCAACATTTTAAACCTATTGAGGTCTGTGAGCATTTCTGTCATGGGAGTAATGGGAAATTGTTGGCAGTTGATTTAGGTTTCCTGCTTTGATATCATATTTGATGGTATGATGTTGTGTTGTACTGAGCAGTTTCTTTAGTTACTATTTTGCACTGGGTGGTTTTGTTAAATTACTCTGAATGGTTTACGTTGTATCACATGGTTTGTTCCGTATTCCCCCCAGAGTCCTGTGGTTTTCCCCCAGGCTGGTTCCTTCCTTCATCCCTCTCATCAGTTGTATCCCATGGGCTGTAGCTCCTCTCCTGCCAGAAGACAGACTTTCTTCTCCTGGACGGCTACTTCCCAGACTCTCTTTCCCCTGGAGTAGTTCTACAACAAAGTTGTGGGACGTTAATACCGAGACAGAAGAGCGCCTCCCGTCTTTTGCTTTTGTCCTTGTCGGAGAAGCTGGGGTCCAGAGCTAGCCAAACAGGACCCCACAAGGCAAATAACCCAACAGTATGATATTTAAATATCTGGGAAGATTAAACAGTGAAAAAAACCCCAAATAATATTTTCTATTACAGGGGAAGTTTTGAAAATTGATTCATATTCCATTTTACATGGATTTTAATTACCATTGAACACATATCAGCATAAGAGTATCACAGCACTTATTCCATTGGAAATCTTTGTATTTCTGTAATAGTTTTAAATCTAATCCCAATCTTTTAAATTCCAATATATATTCTCTATCCAAAAGTAATACGTAATATTATGTTTCCAGTTCTATTAATACCTATTTTGCTTGTTTATACTTGAAGAAATTAAAAACAACTCTACAACTGAATTGTTTTATTTTTCAAATTTTTCTGCTTTGTGTTCTATGTTTTTGATTTTTGCCTTCTACTTTTCCTATTCATCATTTAGCTAAGATCATCATAACCATTTGGAGGAATATTAACTAATGAAGATAAGATATATATTGTATAATTTTAGCAATTACAGAAGAGTTGTATAATAAAAGGAATAAAAGAGAATTTGGAGTATCCTGATTTCAAGAGTTGATACATGAGCTCGACTTCAGTGGATAACATGGTAGCCAGTCCTCCTACGAAGGAATAGAGGACTGGTACTTTTGGAAAAAACTCATCTGCTGTCATTACAGTCACAAGTCTTGATTCACTTGGAGGGAGGCAGATTCAAGTGTTTTTCAGGCTCAGGACTACTGGAAGCTGAATTCATGCCTCAGATTGAAAACCCATTATGTCAGGTTGGGGAAAGAGCTTTTGGTGCTTAGTTTTAAAGTAACTTACTATGCATCAGATTTCTAGATCATTAATGAACTAAAAATCATATTACAAGAAGTTTGGATTGTATAATTACTTACCCTTTATCAATGACATTTAAAAGGCAATACTCTAATGCATTTGTGTAGACTCTGCAATATCAGCATATTTTGAAAATATGAGAGTCTATCAGCAACATTCAAAAAAGCGAAGCTTTTAGTAACTTGACATTTCTCTTATACAGAGCTTGAATTCCATTAAAAAATAATTTTCAATGCATCTCTTGTCTTTTTCACGACAAATAACATTCTAGTAATCTGAGCCACAAGAGGGCACACAATAAGCATTTGGCAGCCCAGTGGCCACAAATGTATAAAACTTGGTAAAAAACACTGCAAAGTATCTCACGTAAATGTTTCAGAAAGCCTAGAAAAGTTAATGTTTGTTGGAACAATAAAATTACAGCTTGTTGAGCAATGTAAATCTTTTTCCCTTCAAGCGCATATGTAGGCATGAGTTTTTTCCATAAAAATACATCTTCCCTTCTATTAAGCCTTAGAAATTATTTCTCAGTGCAATTAACTTCTAAATGCTGTCTATGCTTATATGTATACATGCTTGTATGTGTCCACATACATCTATGGGTGGAAAGTAAGAAACCATGTAATTACCAGACACTAGATAAGTACATTTGTGAAGATGGTATGAATAAAGGCGGTGAAATAGTTTTAGGAAAAAACATAAATGGAAAACTGAGAAGCAAAAGCCTCTTATATTCTCTCTTTTAAGCCTTGTCTGTTAATTTTATTATGCTGCAGAAAATTTTGAAATATACAGTGCTGTAACCAATGAATATAAGTGGAGAATTTAGAATTGGAGTATTTTGTGTTTCATGATTCTGTAATTTTGACATAATTGCATACAGGCATAAATTCAATGTGCAAGTACCTTATCACTGCATGGTACTGCAGTGACAGTTAGACAGGGAAAGGCTATTCACTGAACAATTGTGGCATAGTTCGTGCTAAAACTAGATCAAGAACTGATAGCAGAAGTTCACAGCTAACATTCCTGATAAGAATTTCCAATTACACTTAATAAACCTTCAGATAATATTTAAGTGAAGCTCTGCATCACTGTTACTATTTCCTTCTCATATCACAGTCCCATGTTCATCCACTTGAATAACCATGCCTTATTTTTTGCCATTTGTACTCCCACAAATTACTCCAACAACTTCTACAAGTCTAGTATTTTCTTTTTCCATCTATTCTAAAAATAGTTAAGTAGCACATATAGTAAATACTACATAGCAGATATACATGGTAAAGAAAATACTTTATTGTACTTAAGGAGTTTCTTAGTGCTAATACAGCCTTATTTTACAGATTTATACCAAGAAGCAAGCTCTTGCCTGAGAGAACAAGTAGACAGTCTTAAAAGAAACTAGAAACTTGCAAACTGTTGATTTGGCCTCCTATAGATTACCCCTTCCTACACTATATGTGCCTGGTATATATAAGACATAGCTAGCAACCTCTTCATGTAAACAAAACTATGTTTGCAGTCAAAGTTCAAGTGCTGTCTCTGTTACAATTTGAAATAAATAGGCACAGTCAGAAAAACAGAGACAATTGCTAAGGACTGCTGATAGAAATTCTCAGATCTTTCTATAGAGAGAAGTGGGTGTATATTTTTGTCTGATTCAGACCCAATTCTCCACAAGCCTACTCTGGTTTTTGGTGCTCTAAAAATCAGACTGTAGAATTCTCTCTGGCTCTGTGTGACTGAGAGGTGTCTGCTTCAAATCACTGGCTGAGTACCAATAGTTTCTGTGACAGTTTATGGTAGTAATAATAAGCTACTTCTCTCTATAGGGAAAGAAAACTATGATGACTGCTACTGTAAACAAAAATCAAAATCTAAGAAACAATAGGCAAAATGGAGATAGTTAAGTATATTCACACTAGGACTTTCACAATCTAAACCACGAGTTTCAAAAAACAGTGATAGAGATAAAAAGAGCTATGAGAGATCATTAAAAAATTAAAACACTGGCACCTATAGAAGGCAGCTATTGAAGATAGCTACCTTTACAGCAGCCCCATACCCTTAATAAATCCTTTACTGGTAAATAGTTTTGCAAAAAGGATTAAATAAAAAGATAAATAAAAAATTTGCTTTGTGTTGGCTCAGTTTCAATGAGAAAAGTAGAAGTTGCTGTAAAGCAAGCAAGTAAAAAAGCTGCTGCAGAAAAAAATATCCCCCCTGCTTTTTTTTTTTCCTTTCTTTCTCTTCAAGATAAAAAGTATTGATTGTGGATAGGTAACCTTTTGGAAATCAGTTCTAAGGAGGAAAAGGTTGCACTTCACGGGCATATGTCAGGAGATGGATTGACGGCTGTTTTTATGAACACAGAGGAGATGGGAAAGATGCACATGGGAAAACACAGGATTATTCCTTTTTACAATCCTATGTAAAAAGGAATCAGGAAAAACTTCCCTCAGAAGACTTCTAACTACACTTTTATATTTCTGGCGTCGCTTGAAGTCTAGGTTACCTTACTTCTACCGTCAGCGTGGAGTACTAGCACTCGTAACACGGTCACTAGAAGCAACAGCCCAGCCGGTGCTCCAGGCCAAGCTTTGCACTCTAAGGGCTCGGCAGGGGCCGGGCACGCCGAGGCGCGGCGGGGCCCGCCCGGGGCCCGCCCGGGGCCCTCCCCCCGGCCCGGCCCGGACCGGCCCGGCCCGGCCCTTCCTTCCCCCGGCCCTTCCCCCGGCCCGGCCCGGCCCGGCCCGGCCCGGCCCTTCCTTCCCCCGGCCCTTCCCCTGCCGGGCCCGGCCCTTCCCCCGGCCCTTCCTTCCCCCGGCCGAGCCGCCGCTCCGGCCGCACGTCCGGGCCGGGCCGCCCCGCCCCCGCCGCGTGACCGCCCGGCTTCCGGGAGAGCGCCGGGCCGGCAGCACCGCCTCGGCAACTTCGGCGGGGAGGGGGCGGCAGCGGCGCCAGCAGCGCCAGCAGCAGCAGGGCCAGCAGCAGCAGCAGCAGCAGCAGCAGCAGCAGCAGCAGCAGCATGTCCGGCAACGGGCTCACGTACAGCGAGCAGGGCGGAGAGGCGGCGCCCGAGCTGGCTCAGGAGGCGGCTCCCACCGTGACCCCCTCGGCGCCCGCGGCCTTCGGGCTCTTCAGCAGCGACACCAAGAAGTAAGGAGCTCGCTGGGCTGCGGGCGGTGCGGGGCTGGCGGGCAGCCGCGGGCAGCGGCAGCTCCAGGGGCACGCCGCGCCTCCGCTTGTCTGCCGTCGTGACTCCGCGGAAAAGTTCCCGTGCGTACGTTTAAAGTGTGCTCACATAGTGGGTTACCTTTAACTGATTCTTTTAGTTTGTTTGAAAAACTGCTTATCGATTCTCCTCTAACCGCGGTGGAGTTGTCCTAATTTTGCCTTCAAATGTGTATGTATATATAAAAAATGTTCGTAAAAAGAAGTGTTCGTGATAGTTGTGGTTGGAAATGTAGTGGATCAAGTCGAGGCGGCCAGCTCGAAGTGGGTGTTAACAGTGTTAACAGTGTCTTGGTCAGAAGTCAAAATGAGGAAATGAAAAAGGTAAAAAAAACACCCAGCCAAGTGCACTGGTATAAATAGCTTTCAGCTCCTTAAGGTAAAAGTGGATTGGAGAGGAAGAATGTCCAAATGAAAGGATCAAAAGGTTTGCTAAGCTGGAATTGTATTCTACAACAAATTGGAAATCTATTCCAAGAGCAACCAATAAAAAGCACCATAAACTTAAGGTCTCATGTACATTAGAAAATCAATTGCTGCGTCTTCAGTTTGATTGTTCTGCACAAAGAGAACATCTATGCTCTGGAAACCTCGACTGATGTGTTTATTTGTGAGCTACAGCAGAGTAAATCATGAAAACATGAAGCTGCGGGCACTCTAATGCTTAGCTCTATGAGGCAGTAGCTGATGGGCCTCCTCAGTTTGCCAGATGAGTCTCAGTTCTTTTTCCCCTTCTATTTTGCTAAATACTTCACTTTTTTGTTCTGTTCCAGTTCAAATTTTCTCTGCTCTAGTATAAATGTACTTTTGTAGATCTGTGTGTTTTAGCTGACTTACATTGTTTGCACTCTTCTTTCCTTGTCTCCTTCCATAGAAACAACTTGGCACTTTATTTTCAAACTATTATTTTGCAACTTTCTTTTTTCCACGGGGTGGAGGGTGTGGTAAAGTATCATTGATCATGGCCATACTTTTCTAAATAGCTCATAAACTTATGACTGTTTTGCAGGGGAAGTATAGATCTCTGTTTTATTAAATGCAGAAGCTGAAGTGAGTGATTCTACCTAAGGCTCCCTAGTGATCACAGGGATCACAGGATTCTGGGGTCCTGAGATGTTTTCTACATGTGTATGTATATGGATGTCTTTTAGTATGGAAGAATCAGCAGCTTGTGATATGTAAGCATGCCAAAGTAATAACTGCTCCTCTAGACTTGCTCTTACAGGAGTGTAATCATCTAAAGGAATGACTTGAGAGGAAAACAGACAGCTGTCTGTGGTCTTTTGTAGCTGACAAGCAAATTCTTGCTGAAATAGAGTGTTACCCACAAGTCACTTAATGCAGTTCGCTTCAGCTTAACACTTGTGTGGTTAAGCTCTGAGTATGAATTGGGTAGTTGAGGAACAGATGCTGTGCAAGGAAGGTGATTTGTGTAGTGTGGAAAGACCACTGGACTGCAAGTGAGGATTATTGTTAGACAAGCAGACTGTAGCACTCCAGTTGGAAAATATAGTACTCATTCATCAAGCATATACATTGTGTTTCTAATAGTTCACTCTAGTAATAGTGAAAAACCTGCTCATCACAAGGCAATATAAGAGAATATAGAGAAGTGCAAGATGTGTCCTTGGATCTTGTGCATGAAGGTGTGTGGGTTTAGTGAAATATTCCACTAGTGAAATGAAAATGACTCTTAAGCTCGTTAAAGGTTGTTTGCTGATCTCTCTAGATTTTCTCATCATTGCTGCTATACTCATGTCTGATATTATTGTGTTGTTTCAATGCTTGGCAAACTTTTTTTTGTTGCTGAGGAAGGGGGGATTCTTCCTTAGGTCTTCTGATGATACAAGAAATAATCCTACTCAGCAGAGGGATACATATATAATTCATGGCCCAGAACATAACAGCTGGACCAGAGCCCTGTGCTTGCCTGTTGCCAGTCAGTCAGAACAATATAATGAAGTTAATGTATGAGTATCAAGATACTACTGTAAGCACTTAATTGAAAAAGTTCCAGTCTTTTTTTCTTTGTGTTGTCCGTCTTCCCTGTTTGTCATGAAGAAGTAAGCCAAAATGGTTAGGAAGATAATGAAGTGGTTAGAATAAGTTGTCTCTGATTTTGAGACAGAAGAGCCCACGCAGAGGCACAAATCAGTATTGGTAGACTTAAATCTGAAATCCAAAGTTAGTCAAATATGAAGTATTTGTCCTGATTTTTTTCCTCATATTTTAGTAGGTCTACTCTGCTGAAGTTCATCTCATGTAAAAGCTTTGAGTATCCCTTGGTGCAAAAGCCTATGTGTTATTCTCCTGATAAAGCTGCCTTTTTTACCTTGAACATTCAATGATCTATCCACTAACTTTCAATTACAAATATAATTTCAATTTGATTAATGAACATAGTATTTTTATGCTTGTATTGTAGTTTGGTTAAAATGTGTGCTATCAGTATTGAAAATATATTAGTTTGTCAAAATTTCTGTCCTGGTGACATCTTTATCCTGACAAAGTGTAGTTTTACTGTTAGAAGATAATTAAAGATAACTGTTTATTTCATGGTCTCTTATCTTAATATACACAAGGTGCATTATGTTGCACACACCATGTGTAAACATTGTTTCTCATTAGATGATATACTGTATGTGTCCACTGCAGTGAAAGAAAATAGAAAACATAAAACCACAATTTTGGTCTGCGTCTGTGAGATGACTGTACATGTTCAGGACAGAAGAGAGGAGATGAGGAGGAGGGTTTCCTGATCTCGCTGTAGTATTGCAACAAGTACATATGAAACTGATTTCTTACCAGTGTTGGCTAAACTAAAACTGTTACTGAATAAGAGATTTCATTACAAATGTATTATATTGGTGCTAGCTTTTTCTATGTGTATTTAATCCTGACTAAAGAGGCAAATAGAACTTGTGGGTTTGGTATGCATTGCTGTTAAAGCCTTTTGGTTAGTGAGATGAATGAAGTAGATCTGGTGTTCGGGGCATGGAATTTTTGTGTTCTTTCAGTTAAGCATCTCAACAACTAAATAATTGAAAGATCTTACATATCTGAAATGAGTCAGTCTTTACCTTCTTGTGTGGAAAGGGCCCTGTTGCATGACTGGAGATGCCTTTTGTTTTGCTTCCTCTCTTTCACACTTGAACTGATCATGAACTTGAACTGGCAAGTATGATATTCCTTGATAAAATTTGTGTATTTATGCTTTAAGAATGTATTTGTGTGTCCAGGTTGGTAGTTTGACACTTGCCTGTGAACTGGAATATTCTAGATATTCACATGTCTCGCATGTTTCAAAAAGAAGAGAAAGGGTCAGGTTCTGGTCACCAGAGTAATGGAGGCAGTCTGCAGAGAAATCTTTGCCATAACAGATGTTTTCAGTAGAAAATTTGTAAGAGCCGATAGGTTATGTGAATCTTATGTACAAGCTGAATCCAGCATGTGGGCCTCAAGCTATTTCTCCCAGTTTTAGACTGACAGACTCCATGCAGTAAGTACTGCCAGTTGGATTTTCAAGATCTGTTTAGTGTAGAGAAATACTATGTGATTTACATCACTTAAGTTTATAGAACATTGTTATAGTTACGTTATGCCTTATTACATCATTATTGTTCCAAGTGGAGGAGTGAAAATTCTAATCACCTTCCAACATGTAAGAGTACTTAGAGAGTTAATTAGAAACACAGAATCCCTGTTAATTGCATATATTAGGGTACAACTATAACTGCCTACAGTTAATCGCAGATGGACAGAGGATTTTTGTCTATGTTAATTGCATTTTAAACAAAACTTGCCTGCATGTAAAATGAAAATATAATAATGTTTGGTACTTGTAAGTGGTACAATTTCAGCAATAAAACTAGTTATTGCTTTAGCTGATAAAATGTAAAAACTTAAGGGTGAACCATAGGAGTAACATCAGTAGATGTCAATTGTTAAGTGCAGTATTGAAGCAGATGGCAAAATATGTAACACACATTTTCAACTTTATTGATTTTCATCTTTAAACTATTTCTGCCAAGCAAAATACATTTATAATTTATTAGACTTTTTTGTTGCAGGTCTGGCTTACATGTTTTGTTGAGCCATCGTCAGAAAACTCGGCAGTGCTGCAAACTCATTTTTCTTTGCAGAGATTTGCAAGCCTATTTTGCAGAGAGCTGAAGGTGGTGATTTCATTAAGATACTCATTCCCCAATTCTCTGTGCAGAAGACTTTTCCAAACCTATTGGAGCTAAAAACTTGATTTCAACAGCTGCCAGAGGTGTTCTTGGAGTCTTAAATTGATCTAGTTTTGTCTTGGCATATTCTGTTCAACCAGTCATGGAGAGATTGTACATAGATTGCCATTTGTGAAATTCTTGGAGGAGACTCCAGCTCTAATTTTCAAACTTGATGCATCCACTAGCTCATTGGCACAACTACTTTCTTTCTCCATCTGTTAAAATGGCCCTATGCCCACCAATATGGTTATATGCCAGTTTTGGTAGGGTATACAGCCCAGCAAAGATGAATGGTTTGGATGAACTGATGAGTGTACAAGATAAAATCTGAACCCTCTGGTCAGTACAAGGATAGGAACTAAATGCAGTGTACAAATGGAGGCGTACTATTGCAGAATACTTCTCCAGCTGAAAACTCTCAGATCTGATGGGAAGTACCACACAGTGAATATTTTCTTATTGCTATGCACTTGGCAAATATGAGGATGCAAGCAATGAACTGTTGATTTGCTGTAGCTCTCTGTAATGTTGTTACTATATTTTTGTGGCTTTTTTATTTGCTCAGAAAGGCAAGTTTTACAGTTTTGAGGCCGTCAGTGTGGTTTCTGCCTATTTACTGCATTGTCATATATTTGCTGTAGTCATTTGCTTTGATCTGCATCCTGAATGGTATTAAATAGCCATATCTACAGCTGTTACAAGGCTGAAATTCCACATGTTTTTAGTTCTGCATTTTTTGAAGGCTGTTCTTGTTTCTGCCATCCCCTGATATTTTGGTACTTGGAGGAAACAAGAACGGTTCTCGCAATCTGCCAGAAGATGAGCAGCATTGTAATGCTGTTAAACAGTGTTGCTGAAACTTGGACATATATGTAAATATTCAAGCACTGAGTAGGTTCTGACAACACAACTTCTGTGATGGTATCTTTCAAAGAAGCCTTTTCTCAACATTTTTGGGAAAGCTGGTGTGATGCTGCTTCTCACCTTCTTATAATCCCTTCACAACTATCAAAGTGGTCTACAAATGTCTGCAAATTCTGAGCACTAGCCTCGAGAAAGGCTCTAAGTTGGCACAACCATTTAAGTGGCGGCACCACTTCTGATGACACTCTTTCAGCCTTCAGAAAATTGTCTTCCACTGAGGAAGATTCCACTCTGGCAGAAGTTTCCCTTCTGTATTGGTGGTGTTGGTACTATCAGAAATGGTTATATGCAGTGCAATTGCAAGACTGAATATTTTCATCCTGTCAGACAACATTTCTTGTTGCTGGGTGAAGTAGAATCTTTAACTACTTTACTGACAACAGATAATCTTAGCTCGAATCACAGTCCGATCCAGAAGGGATTTCAAACTGCTTTGTCCTACTAGCTGCCATCTGGTTAGAGCTTTTGAAATATAGGTAATTTCAATATCTGCATTGATGATGGTGATAGCAGCAATTTAACAGGTGTTGATGTGCTGAGTTGCTCAAGTGTTGCTCAGGTAGTATCTGTTCATGACAGAGAAATGGGAGATGCTTTATTTAGTTTTTAACTTTACACTTTACTGTTTCCTCAATGAGAGGGAAAGAGTGCAACTGAACATCCGGACTGCAAGTGCTTTGAGAAATTAGAGGCAAAGTAACAATCAAATGAGTTAAATTCTACTTCTGGTCACTATTACTGGTTTTGTTCTCTGTGGCTCTCATCCTTACAGGATACTACAGTTATCCTGGTTTTCCTCACATCTCTAGTCTATTCTTTAATACTGTTTAGTTTGCTTTTTGCATAATGTGCTTCATTTTCAGATTGAAAAATTAGAGATGGCTGAAAAAGAAATAAATTCTTATCTCAATTTCTCTTTAAACCATAGAACAGCTACACTTACAGCCATATGATTCAAGGCTTCCTTGAAGTAGTAGTTGAATTCTGTGTTGTGAATTAGAAATAAATATAGTGTTATATTGAAAAAGGATGGTAGTACTGAACAGCACCACAAGATGTCATTCAAACAGTTTATGGCATAGACCAAAACGCAGTGAAACTCAGATTTCTTAATTTCCTGCTAGACGAAAACCCTAAATCAACAAAATTAACTCAAATTGCAGCATGTATTTGCTGCCAGTTAAGCGTCTGTGTTTTATGGGTCTGAAATCAATTTGCAGTTCCTCTTTAAATGTTAAATTCAAACTTGTTTAGCGTTTACACAGTAGCATGACCTAGAATAAACCAATTTATTTTAAGCAATTTGCAGTGCCAGTAAAATGCAATGAAAAAAACCAAATTTTTTTCAGGAAACATGGGACGTTCCCTAGGAGTTTGTTGCTACTCAGGTGCCAGAAGCAAAGGTTACACTGCTTTGTAAATGTGTGTTTTCTGCTTTAAACTCATGCACAGTATTTTAAATTTTATCTTGAAGGCCAAAAAAAAAAAAAGAATATGCTGTGGTTAAAAGTATTTCTTCTTGAATGCAAGAACAGTGCAATTGATACTGTGTAACTGAAATTATGCAGTGGATGGAAAACTTGAAACAAGAAATGCATTGTTAAAACTCAAATGAGTGAGACTTCTGAAACTTCTGTTCTATAAGGGCTTTATTCCATAACACTGAAATTGATGAAGGTTGCTTCCTCCCAGTGGTGAATTTGTTTACCATTCCTGTACCTTACCTTACAGTGCTTTCCTTATATGTGAAGATCTTCTGTTTAGAATTCACTCTCCTTTCCTTGAGAGGATTACAGCTGTTCCCGAGGTTATTGTTGCATTGCTAGTTGAGCTTCAGTTGCAGTTTTGATACTCATTAATCTTTGGCTTAATTACAGTGAAGGCTTATGATTAGTGGGTGACTTCTTCCAGTAACTGACATGTTAGAACTGTGGCAAAACTTGAAAATCTGTGGATTTAATCTTACAGTGTTGCTAAAACTGAGAAAATAAATGTGTATTTTAGCAGAATGGAGCAAATGTTTTCTTAATAATAGTTGTTTAGAACGTGTTGATGCAGTACCTAATGACGTGCCACAGATTCTGGATTAATATTTTAGTATAACTGGAAGTTTGTCATAGTTCCTATGGAGAGATGAAATAACTGAGACAGAGGTCCAGATTTATTGCATAGCTGTTTAAACTTCAATGATCTATAGTTTGTCTTAACCTCAGCAAGACGTGAGTTTTAGTGACTAAGTGTGTGCTGACAGTAGTATGGCATATTCAGAATTTTTCTTTGGATGCTGTTTGCCTTAATCAGCATGCAGAGTTAGGTGATGAATCCGTGTTTCTAATTTATACTATTTTAGCTTTCAAGTTGTAATACTTAGGAATACAAGCCTGTGGTGCTAAAGATTACAAAAGCAGCTGGGAACTGATTTTTTAATACATTAATAATTGACTTGTTGACTATATCCTTATGGTAGATACCATAAAAGTACTAAAGATCATATTTCATAGCACATACTTAATATGTCGTATGAGTATATTTCTAATTGTTGTCTATCACAGTGCTTTCATCTTGCAACTTTTGAGAATGGTGGGCCTATCTTGAAGTAGAGTTAAGACACTAGATTATGGCTTGGGAACTCAAGTGAAGTTTTGGTGAGTTCTTAGACTACATCATTGGGCAGACAGGTGGGAATCTTCTTGTTTTTCTGGGTTTTTTTTTTGCTCTTGGAGAGTCACTTTACCTCTTCTTACTTTTAGGGAAAATGGCTGAGACTATATATCTATACTCTGCCAAAAGTTTGGTATTTTTTCATCTGCTGTTGTTGGGACCATTACTTTTCTGCTTCATATAGTTCCACATAATTTGTCAACTATCAGATTAGGCTTATTTAAACCTGGTGTTGCTCCTGAAGTAATAAAGTTTATATTTCAGTCATCTACAATATGTACCTAACTCTGTAACGGTAGAGTCTCTCAAAATTTTACCAGAGAGGCAAAGGTATTGATGCAGCTGAAGGTTGCTTGCATTTTTCTGAGCCCCTGGCAAGTGGAAGGAAGTGATAAAGAAAGTATTTGCCTAGCATTGTGTATTGAAGAACTGCCACCTCAGCATAACTAATGAATATAGAAATATGAACTCGTGTGACTGCAAAGCTTACATTTACATTTATTTCTACTTAGAGGGATTTTATTAAAATATTGAAATTTCTTAAAAAGTAATGATCAAAAGATGAAAATACTTGTACTGTACAGTAAACTGTATTACAAAAGACTGAAATGCATTTGCTTTTCCCATTGTTCATGGAGGCTCTGATAAGAGTTGTTTTTGGAAGGAAATGACCTTTGAAATCTGCATATGGTATTTGTTTCTGGAAGTTCAAACAGCAAGGGAGTGTGCATCCTGTTACTTTGTAAGATTTTCTTTTTTTTTAGAGTAGACCTCACTCTTGGCAGGCAACCTTGGTTGAGTTCAGTAATTTTTTTAATTGGTTTTTTACATACTTCACTTAAAAGAATGGAACAAAACTCCACAATGCTGGGCAAAATAATTGAGGTGTCTTGCAGTATTAAGTCTGCTCTTAAAGGGAAAAACTTTGATGTTACACTGAAACCATATCTAACTGTAGAAGAAAAAAGGCTTGCTGCTGCTGGTGATCCATGTGAATGTATGAAGCAATATTTTACTTTGTAAGTATCTAATATTTGCTAATGATGGATTATAATTTGCTAGAAAAGATTTTTTAAAACCTAAACAAATAATCTCTTCAAGTAAGATTTGATTTCCAAGTGGATTCATCAGGAACTTTTTGTTTAATTCGTATTTTTCTTTCTTTATTTTTTCCCCTGCTGCTTTGCTTTTATGGAAACAAGGCTGGCTGAAAACAGGTCTTCATATATAAATTTCTGTGTTTTTTGTCTTTCCAGCTAACAGTTCAAAATGTTTTCATTTGAAATGTATGATAGAATATTTTCTATCAGCATTTAGAAGTAGAGCTCATCAATAAACACTTCTGTCTTCACATCTTAAAATAGCCTTTTTATTTTTTGTTGTTGTTTATTACATTCTGGGAGACGGTTTTCAGCATGTACTTGGATCTTGTTCTGTGTAACTTCCTCCATTTTTTGTTACTTGATCCTCAAGCCCAAATTCTAATTTCTACATTTTCCGCTTTGTTGACAAATTCTTCTTTTTTTGTTTGTTTGGCTGCTAATTAGTATTCTACCTTCCACTAGTTAATGAAACTCTCGCTTCTCATGATGACTGGTCCACATGCTCAGCCTTTCTCTTATCCTCGGTCAGTGATTTTTTAAGTCGGTGGGCTGTGGACACAGCCTTTTACCCAATTGGACCTGATTCCACATTGTTGCTGAGTTGTTTTTATTAGTTTCCTCTTTGTCTTGATGGTCCTGCAAAACGTCCTTGTGGCCCATCAAATTTGCATTCTTGGTCTACCCTCAGGGATACATCCTTCTTCAGAAGCTTTGCTAACCTCACCTGGGGTCTGACATAGTTGAAATATGTCAAGCCCTAAACCTTAACAAGGCAGTTCTACAGGCAAGTCATTTGTTTTTCTAACACACAGAGTTCACTGCGAACTTGTTTGTTAGCTGCTATCCATTTCATAGATTGAATCTCATTTGTTGTTGATCAGGCTTGAAAGTATACAAAGTTGAAACATCAAAGAACATTCTTTCTTAAGAAAATTTTTACGTATTTCACATTTTGCAGCAACAGTAGGAAACTGGAAGCAAGAGCATCGGTCTAAAAGCAACTTTCTAAATCAAGTCCTATCTTTTGCTATGTAACTTTTCTTACCATGTCATACAGATTCTTGCACAGGGAAGAATTATGACTTAAGCAGAAGGGATTAGAGGTTTCTAGTTTCTGTATCCAGCTAGAGCAAAGTGTCAGGCAAAGTACTACAAGCTGATCAAAAAGAACTGAGACTTACTCAGTATCCTATGAGGAATAGGTGAGTAGGAATGGTCAGCAAAATCAGCTGTTCCTGTGGCCAAGAGTGATGGGAATAGAGAGCTGCCAAAAATTAAATCAAACCTATGCTTCCTAAAATGTTAATTTAAAATGGAACTATACAGAGGGATTGAAAGTTAAAATGCTGAAATTATTAATGTTATTTTATGTACAGCCCCCAGACCAACAAATACTTTATTTCTGATATAAAAAATAAGGATATAGATCTGAGGGCAAAATATGGAGTGACTAAAACATGTGTGATGATATAGACATGAATACAAGCATCTTCAAGTCAAATCAGAAAAATGTAGAGTTTAATGTAATGAAAGGTGTGACTTTACCCAGGAACAGGAATGTGGACAATAGGAAAACATGTGTGAAATTACAGCATTAGTTACTTTTAACAGACCTGTCAATCTTGGGTGGTGTTACAAGAAGGTACACTGTACATTATGACTGGCCATGAGGAAGGTATCCAGCTGGAGACTTACTGAACTGATCTTAGCAGTATGCAAAACTGCAGGACGAAACTGAATGGGACATACAATTTAAATGATCAAAGTACACAACCAAACAAATGTAGCAATAGAAGACTGACCTTATACATCTTTGAATGTGTCCAGGAGTAGCTAAAGATAGTAAAAACCTTTGAGTGTGGTGCAGACACAAGTGGGAGTTACCAGTGATATTTGAGAAGTGGTACTAAAGCAGGCAAGGAAATGGAATACTTCCTTTTTTCTTCCTTTTTCCTTTTTTTAAAATAATAATTATTAAGTGAAGCAAATATTGACAGTATAAAGAATCTGTAATAGGTTGCTCCGATTGTTTCATGAAATGCTTGATTTTGAAAAAAGAGTTAGACTTAAATTTTAAGTTGCATGTAGATATGAGTTTTATGTGCCTTAGGTTAGTAGGAAATGTGGTGATTGCTATGTTGGGTTTTTTTACATTTAGTTGCAGTTCTTATGTGGATGTAGACTGAAATGTGGGCAATGTGGATTTCTTGTGGGGAGGCACAAAGCAGATGCAGTACTGGTTCTGAAAACATGAGGAAATTTTTGTTAGAGTCACTCTGTTGCAAGTAGGAAAAATACTATTTACAAGTTTATGACTGAATGAATGACGGTATTTTTTTCTTGTAACTGATTCCAGCTTTGGCTTACATCCTTTTCTTCTTCCCATATGAAATTATGAGGGCAGTGATAAATCAGAATATATCCAGGTTCTGCATTCACTTTTGAAGTCTTGTCTGGATATATTTGGTCTGGCTGAGATGGAATTATTTTCCCTCACAGCAGTCTTCATCATGCTGTGCTTTGAATTGGTAGTGAGAAAGATGTTGCTAACAGTGTTGTAGCTATTGCTGAGCAGGGCTCACACAGGAGTCAAGACTGTCTCTCCAATATCCCCCTTTCCTAGCAGCCTGGGGTTGGGCAAAACCTTGAAGGATGTGTAGCCAGGACTTGTGGCCCAGGGGGATATTCCCGGACCAAGGGGATATTCCATACCATATGATGACTGATCATCAATAAAAGTGAAGAACAAGGAGAAAGAATGCCTACCCTTTCTTATGGTTTTGGTCTTCCAGAGCAACTGGTATGTGTATTAAAACCCTGCTTCCTGGGGAACTGGCTGGACATCACTTGCTGATGTGAAGTAGAGAATAAATATTTTGTTTTCCTTTGCTTCTGCATGCAGCCGTTGCTTTTGATTTATTAAACTGTCTTTATCTTGACACATGAGGTGTTTTTCCATCCTATTTTCTCATCCCCATCTTGCTTCAGGAAGGGAGGGAAAGAATGGCTTATTGGGCATCTGGTGTCCCGCCATGGTCTCCCCACCATGGTGCCTTTCACTTGTGTGAAAGTTCACAGAGTTTGAACTTGGAAAGCTTTCAGAGTTCTTTGGAATATTGCAGGTGTCTTCAGTTTTTATTTGATTGTATCTTTCAGCAAATCAGGCAATCCAGATGTTACAAAAAAGCTGTTTCTTCAAATAATATTTTTTTGTAAACTTTTGTACTCTGTAAGTGCAGTTAGACTGTGATCTGTTTGCATCTAAAAAGCCAAGCAGGATGAGGTTTCTTATTAGTGAAGCTAATGAAAAGCTGTATCTACAAGAGAACATTCTTATTAACTTGATATTTTTTGGGAGAATTTTATTTCAGCTGTAAAAAGTACTTGGACACTGTATGTATCTAATCATCAGGCTGTCTTAGTCTTACAGCTTGTAACACTTACTGCAGATCTGAGGCTTTTAATCCTCAGGATAGGGGATAGCAATTTACACTGCAGAAAGGCAGGTAGGAGGACAAGTTTATATCCCTGATTCTTAATGAAATTCAGAGCATACTGAAGTCTCGACTTTTCATTGATTTAAATAAGCTGATATTACATTTTAACACAAACGTGCCAACTTCTAGTTGTTGCATCTGGCCCTCCCTGGGGGACAAGGGAGAAGTGAATGAGTTGTTGGTTTAAACTAAGCTCTTCTTGTGCTTTAAGATTTCAACCATCGAGACAGGTTCAGCTAACAGCAGGTGGAAATTGCATGGTATTACATTGTTGTTAGAGTCTGATACATTCTTTTGCCAAACACTTCATTATACAGAGTGGTAGTAAATAAAAGTAGGCAAGAAGGAGCAGTGCATCACTGTAAGTTGCTGAACTTATGCAAAAATATAAAAATGGTATTCTGCTTTGATATTTTAGTTTTTCTAATTGATGCTTTACTGTATTTCTACCATAGAAATGAAGATCTAAAACAAATGTTGGAAAGCAGTAAAGATTCTGCAAAGCTGGATGCTATGAAAAGGATTGTTGGGGTATGTGATTTTTTTTGTTACTGTGTTTATTTGTTAGGGGATATGGGAATTTATTATTATTTTTATTTACTGGATAGGAATAATGCTTTCCTTTTACAGATTCTTTACCAGATTAGCACTTAAGTCTCTAAATGATCTTTAAAAGTTGTAGTGATGAATTGATCAAATTCTTATCTTGGAATTTTGTGTAGAAATTGGTGTATTTGGATATGTTCAGTCACATGCTTTTAAAATATTTCTATAACAATGCCAATATGCCTGTAAATAACTATTTTCAGTGAGACTTTGAATAGGAAGTGGCTTCTGAAGAGGAGCTTCAAATTTGTCACACTGGAAACAACAGAAATTTTCAGGAATAAAATGACAAGTTGCATTAATTATTTTTATTTTATTATTGTATAAGGTTTTTCTTTTTTGATTGACTATGACCCCTGAATATTTGTTAACATGTTTCAGGTGTATGTGTACTCATAGAGGTGATTGAATTATGTTTAACACTACTATATATTTAAACCCTATAAACGAAATATCATTAAGTTGATGGTATCCCTTTATTTCTTCTTAAAAGTATGGGAAGAATGTGCTACAGAAGATTGCTCAGTGGCCACTTGGCTTGTTTGTTTTGGATCTTTTCAATTTGTTTTCTGTAATTGTTTTTTCAGTCTAATCTGGATGTGCTTTTTTGTTCTGCTTGGTTTTTGCATGCTTAATCCTGTCTAAGTATGTACCAAAGTGAGTAGGTACAGGTGGTGTCATGTGATCATGTTCTTTCCTCTGACTCCAGAACTGGCTTTTTCTGCCTTATGATTGTCCAGTGATGAGAGTTTTACTCAGGATGGTTGTCTTTTTGCCTGTAATCCCTTAGTCCTGCCAGAGACACCATTTACCTGTGAGGTCTGGGTAACTTATCAATTGTTATTTCATAACATCTTATTCATTTTGGAAAAGGTTTTTTGATTCATCTTCTCCAACATGATGTTAGATTGCTCAAGGGTTTGACCAGTCTGGCATACAGATGTGCTGTAGCAAAAACACATGACTTTTATAAGGGCCATGATAAACTTACATTCTTCTGCTTCCCTCAGAAAATATTTTTCTTTCTGGTTATTACTGTGGCTAGGAGAGCTGTGGCAAGTTGCCTCTTGTTCCTTTGATTTTCTTTTTTGAAAAGCTGGCTAAATCTTTATCTGTATGTAGAAAGTGTTGAAACTGAATGTAGTTGTGTATGTATGTATATGGGGGGGAATTAAAAAACATTATATTGAATCAGCTTTGAATTTTAAACCAAGGCTTTACTGGGTTGTTTTTTTTTTAATTTTCCTTTTTTTCCTACAAAAAATGTTGTCATTAAAAATGAGTGTGCAATGAGCAAAATCTCTATTATTAGATACCTGCTGCTGCTGAACAGTCAAAGGAGGTCTTAATAACTTCTTTAATTTCCTAGAAGTGGAGATACGTAGTTAGTAGTGATAGCTGTGATCCTTGATGGATTTAGGCTGAAGCGATCAGGCTCAGGAGGTCTTCAGTGAGGGAAGGCAGAATTTATTGGGCACATTCTTTCTTCTGCTCCCCCATTTTCTAATTCTGACAATTCTCTCCAGTTTTCAATCACAGATTTCTGGCCTTTTTTTAAGCTCATGGTCATTGCTTTCTGTTCCTTTTCTAAGCACTGTGTACTGCACACCTTCTGATTTTTGGATATTTTTTCCTTTGCTCAGCTGCTGCTGCTTGAAGTAGAAACAGCCTTCTAGCTTGTAAGGCTGATCATTACATAACCACAAGTGATTTGTTTGATTTACTGAATCCTCTGTTTTCATTTTATTTCATATCTTCAAGGTAATTGCTGTTTCCTGTACTATGTTTAAAGTGTGTTTCATAGCAGATACCTAGCACCAACCTCTGGCTGACACAACAAACGCAAACAATGAGCTTTTTGGGTCAGGACTGGGACATTGCACAATATGAGTATGAGGCCTTGTAACTGTGATAATGTTCTTGTAGAGCACAAAGGTGCTTTTGTGCTTACCTACAGAGGGGACCCTACATTTCTCAGGGATAAGATGTGTTTTTCAGAGATGAAAGGCTTCCTCTAGCCTTATTATTACAGGAAAAAGGAATTCTGTCATCATAGTATTGTTTAACATGTCTCACTGGAATGCTTATTTTCTAAGTTTTAGATGGTTGAAAAAACTTGCATACAGAATCCATGACTTCTCTGGCCAACCTGTTCTACTCTATCACAATGACTTTTTCCTAACATCAAGTGTAAACCTACCCACTTTCAGCTTAAAACTGTTATCTCTTTTTCTGTCATTACATGCTCTTATAGAAGTCCTTCTCCAGCTCTCTTTTAGCCCTGTTTATATACTGGAAGGTGCTATAACATTGCCCCAGAGCCTTCTCTTCTCTAGGCTGAAGCCTGTCCTTGCAGGGGAGATGCTCAGTAAGGTGTCTCTAACCACGGAAGCCAGGTTAGTCTTTAAAGGCCCCTGCCACCCAACCTAAACTGTTCTGTATGACCGTAGTTCCATGATACCAACAGTTATCTTAGAATTTTAGTAGACTTTAAGAGGCTAAACCTTCATTTGTTCATATAGGTGTGATAGCAAAGTAGCAGGACAATGCTGGTTATGGCACTTTTTGTGGTTGCTTCCTCCTTTAAGGTAGTTTGTGAACTTTCTCCTAGGGAGAGGGAGAGTCATTACAAATAAAACAAAATCTGTCTTCCAGAGAGTGACTTAAAAGAATTTAGTTTCAAGCATAGGAGTAGTCCTGTTTTGATCTTCTCGCTTATCCCTTTTGTTGCATGAAGGCAGCCAAGTGTACTTTTAGCTAAAATATGACTTTCATGATCAATGACCTTTTTTTTTAAAATCAGTATGTTATTTTGTATGTTTCTTCCTTATAAGCATGCAATAAAATAATTGCAGTCTTTAGAAGAATATGAACAACACAGCTGGTTTAGAAATAAATTTTTGGGTATACATATTCTATTATATGCATGGAAACATAAAGCTGATATTTCTTTTAAAACATTCACTGCTATTATAACAACCAGTACTAGATCTTGAAACCTGTTTGAAGGAAAAACCAGTAAAATTTCACTCCTGAAGATTTTAGAACATAAGTTTAGGAAAAGTAATGTGCCTGATTTTCCTCAGAGAGTATCATGCATGTCTGTGTGTCTCTCACATGTAAAAAAAAATCAGTACATCTTGACATTACACAGCATTTCTGCTAGAGTGAATGTTTTTGTGCAGAAACTCCAGGTGTATAAGACAACACAAATGGTGAATATCTAGGAACAGCGACAAAAATGATCTGATAGATGTTAGTCTTGGAAAGAACCATTATGTTCTTTCAGGTTAATGATCCGTAAGCTAAGGAGGGTTTACGCAAATTGCTATGCAGTAATGAATCAAAATACACTCTTTTAAAAGGCCCTAAATACATATTTACATGGTACACTGGAGTTACTATGGTAGATCAATTAGATAATCCCAGTAATGCATAGAGTCATACCATTACAGTCTATCAAGGAGGTCTGAAGATCACCCCTAGTTTTGACTATTGTAACTTCTGTTGCACCAAGATAAGATGATAATTTTTCATTCTATCTTACTTCTCTGCAATGTATCTTGTTGCTAAGTTCTACCTTGTCATTCTGAATTTGGCATTTATTGTGCAGACCCCCCAGTCCTGAAAGTAGTAAATTGATTTTAGATTTTTAGTTAAAAACTCCTTGGAACTCATTTAATGTGCTTACTTTTTCACAGTGCTTGTGATATTTCCTCTGTTTTAATACAGGTGCAATTAACAGTTTAAGATGTTAAATGGGTTAGATCAAAATGTCATGCTGGACAGCTGCTCTTACTCCCTTTTGAAAAACTGAGTAATAGCTTGAACTACAGCTACCTTCTTCTTTCTGGCATCCTCCTCCTAAGCTTCTCAGAATATGCAGTTTACTGTTTCCTGGCTTTGTGTGTTTTTGCTTTTGTTTAATGAGGGCCTAATTCTTTATGCTTTTAATGTGTTTCATCAATGAAATACACAAACAGAACTGTGAGTTGAGAATATGAAGTTAAATCAGGTGTATAAAGTGGGGTAATGGTTGGATTGTAATGGTTATAGACAAGAGTAACTAGCTGGAGAACTATTGTTTCTTTATGGGAACACTGTGTATTTGTTGTTGCTTATGTATGTTGGACCCCAATGGACATTGGTGATGAGGTGTTCCTCAGGGATCTGTACTGGGACCTGTACTACTTGATATCTTCATGAATGACATAGATGGTGGGATTGAGTGCATCTTCACCAAAACTGCAGGCAGAACAAAACTGAGTGGTGCAGTTGACATGCAGGAGGGACAGGATGCTATTCAGGGGGATCTGGACAAACTTGCAATGTGGACCCATGGCAATATCATGGGTTTCAACAAGGCTAAGTACAAGGTCTGGCCCTTGGGTCAGGGCAACCCCCACTATCAGCACAGGTTGGTGGATGAAGGGATTGAGAGCAGCTCTGACAAGAAGGACTTGGGCGTGCTGGTGGATGAAATGGTGGTTGTGAGCTGACAGTGTTCGCTAGTAGTCCAGAAAGTTTTGCCAGCAGGTTGAAGAAGACTATTATACTCCTCTACGCCACTCTCATAACAGAGTCCCAATCTGAAGAACTGCATACAGTTCTGCAGCCCTCAGGACAGGAAAAACAGACATGTTAGAGCAGGTCCAGAGCAGGCCACAATAAGATCTGAGGGCTGGAGGCCTCCTCTATGGGCAAGCTGAAAGAGTTAGGGTTATTCAGCCTGGAGAAGAGAAGGCTCTGGGGAGATGTTACAGCACCTTCCATTATGTAAAGGGGTCTGTGAGAAAGCTGGAGAGGGGCTTGCCAGTAAGGGCCTGTGATGACTAGCCAAGGAGGGATAGTTTAAAGCTAAAAGATTTAGATTATGTATAAAAAAGAAGATTTTATGATGGTGGTGGTGAAAGGCTAGGACAGGTTGCCCAGAGAGATGGTGAGTATCCCGTCTTTGCAAACATTCAGTGAGGGGCAACCTGATCTGTGAACATCTTGAAGATGTTTCTGCTTGCTGCTGGATGGCTTTTAAAGGACTATTCTATGATTTCTTAGTGAAATTTTATTTTTTATGATTACCTTGATGCTTGGCTGGCTGAATCTTGACCTTGAGCAAAACACACAGATTCTTAGAGATGGGGGTGCTCTGGATCTGTATCAGCAGCACTAAACTTGAAATTTGAAATTTGCAGTTTAGACATAAACCACTTCCAGACATTCTACTGGAATTATATCTAAGCAGAACACTGTGCAGCTACAGTGTATATGAAAGTATTTTATTCCTTCTTATGTACCTGGTTTCCTACAAATAACTTCCTTCATAAGCTGCTTATACAAGAGCTGAAGCTAAACTAGGGTTTTGATGTTTCTGATCTTTATTGTGACAGTTTTATTGTTTCTGACATGCCTTGCTCGTGATCAAACATGAAAAAAACTGTTTAAAAAAAAAATGGTGGGTTGATTGATCTTGCTTTTACTGTGTGGATTTTGTGTATTTTTTTTTTTGTTGTTGTTCTGTAGGAGCACTTTATGCCCTTCTGTATTTAACTTGCTATGGAAAATAACCTTGTTTTTTAAAATGTGATGTTTATTTTTATTTTTCTCCTTGGTTCTGCTGTCAGCCACAGATGTTACAGGGAAATGAAGCGGGACTTAACCTTGTATAACTTTTTGGATTTTGTTGAGTTGTTGGGTTGACCTTTTTCCCCCCCCACCTCTACCTCCCAAAAGATCATTCTGCAGAGCTTTTTGGATTAGAAGTGTCTTTGTTTTTAGTAATTATGAAAGCATTAAAAATTGTTTACTGTCTTATATGTTAAAGTCCAGTTCATGGGTTCCACTCCAGGAAACTCATAACCACACAGCACCCAAGAGTTTTCATTGTATGGATTGTATCATGTAAGGTCTAGTAATTAACAAAATCCCACATCTTTATCCTCGATTTCATTGAAAAGAGATTTGAAATACAGATCTGTAATAAAGCAACAAAGCCCAAGCCACATACTAATAAATGATATTGTTACATTACTAAGATTTGTCTCTTCTTTTTTTTCAGATGATTGCAAAGGGAAAAAATGCTTCTGAGCTTTTTCCTGCTGTTGTGAAGAATGTTGCCAGTAAAAATATTGAGGTATTCCTCTAAGTTGTTAAACATACTGTAATGGAAAATCGGTTTATGAAAATCTTATCTAACTGTATTAGACTTCAACATAATGCATAAAATCTCTAATATCATTAATGGAACTTTTTAGGAGTTCTTTTCAATAATGACATTATGTTAATAATTTCATGCATAAATAAAGGAAACCTGTTAGGTGATTTGGAGGAAGAAATAGTAGCTCTTTACATTTAAAAGAAAAATTACTTAATTTTAGGAATTTTATGAAGTATGATGGTAATTGAGGAAAGTTACTGTAGTTCAGGATTTGAAGTGTGGTGCTTCTTGCAAAGCTTGAGTTTGTGCTACATTGTATTTTTAAACATCTGCAGATCAAAGCTGAAACGTAGTGTCTGGGTGAAAAAATGGTGTGCTCTTGCATCTATATTGGGTGTTATTAGACATACAAAGTAGTTTGCTTCTGTATCTTTATTTTGTTGTTGTTTCTTGTAAGAAAGCAAGGGGGAAAAGTCCTTCTTGGAATCATGAAAATTCAGATTTCCAGAATGATAAAAAATGGAGGTTTTGTTAAATGATGGTGTGTTTAAATCCACAGGGCTACTGTTGTATAACCACAGGGTGTATGTGGAAAATGTAACTCTGATGCTCACTAGCATTACTGTGCATACACTGACGGCTTCCCTGCAGGTGTGTCAGAGTTACAGTTGACTTGACAAATAAGATTTTGATAAAAATAGCATCTGTAAGTTTGTAGTTTGAGACCTCATGGTGTCTAACAAGCATCAGTTTGATGAAAGTAGAGTGAACATGCAATGACTTTAGTTACTTCCTACTGTGTAGGGTTGTAATTTTTAAAAAATGTGGGGAAAAGTTGTTTGAAGTATTGGATTTTAAGGAGAGAACTAATTTGAATGCATGCTTCAGTTCTTCTGTCCGCTTCTGAAAATGTGTACTTCAGGCTTTATTATTAGTGGAGACAAAATTTTTTTTTTCCCCTGGCTTATGGCACTAAAGATTTTATTTCTGATAATAATGGCTTCAGCAAACTCCTTTCTCACTCTTAACATGCTGTGATATAATGGATGAAACATCAGTTTTCTTCCATATTTCATAGATGGATAATAGTCAAGTTTGAGTTTAATTTTACCTTTAAAAAAATTATTTTTTTTTTAGAAAACTTTGGGTTGTTTTGTTCTTTGAGTGAGTGGATTTATTTGGCCAAGGCCAAGTATTGAGCTCTGGCAAGTCAAGGAGGTGTAAATGTGCAAAGATGCTAATTCAGAGGAACTTACTGTCTTAAAATAATTTTAGAAGTTGTAATTGTACTTTTAGTAGCAGGCAGTAAAAAGATGTGAGTAAGAAATCAGATTAGTTAAATATTCTGTTCCAATGTCATTTCTGGTTGTAAGTTATGAGTAGTCTAAAGTCAAATTTTAAACAGGGAGACCTTACACAAAGAGGAGTGCCTTAAAAATATTATTTATCTGGTGCTTTTAAGTGTTAGGGCTGGATCCTTTAGCCTGATAGAAGCAAGACTGTCCTAGGTCCAGGCTTTCAGCCCAACCAGTAGTGAAGCTGAGACTCTATCCCCGCTAGGTGTGCACATACACACAAATATTGTATCTGTACATATACAGAACAAATATGTATGTACAGAGGCAGTCATCAATTGTCAGAGGGTATTCAGGTGAACACAAACAGTATCAGCAGCTTGGCAGTTCAGTATGGCCTACTACTGGGAATGTGTGTATATATAGTGTTCATCCACATGGAGTCTGCCCAATGTCTGGCCCATGGATCTCAGTCAGCCCTCTTGATGGCAGCTGGACATACAAGCCCCTGAGGCTGTAGCGCTTTCTTGTTTGTTGGTATAAATGTCTTTAGACATATGAATGCCTCTAAACCATGACTCTCCTGCTCCCTCATGGACTCACCCTTGGACACCCAGGTGTGTATGCCTCTCTGCATATGCAAGTGGAGCTGGCCAGAACTTCCTTGCTCCTTTACTATCTAAACCCCTGTGGTTGTACCTTGAAGAGATGCACAAAAAAACCACCATTCTTGCCCTTTGAGACCCAGAGCCATGGGCTTTCCTTGCAGCTGGATGGGACTTCACTGGTCTGTGGCATAGCCCTTAGATGCTCACACCCACACCTACTTCTTTCCCAGACCACTTTACCTACTTGTCAGCTGGTGCAGCTTGGTACCATCATATACCTGCACTCATTCCAGACACTGGCACCACAGACTCACTGGCTTGTCCTTGGTTTCACATATTCTTGTCTATTCAGTTACACACATGCTCATGGACCATCTAGCCTGTGGTTCCAGCCTAAGTTTTGGCAGCCAAACCCTCACTTTTTCCAGATGCTGGCCACCCTAGACTTAGAGATCCCTATGGCTTGATGTTGCATTGCAGTTGCTGGAGTCATACTTAAGTTCCCTCACTCTGGTCTCTCTAGTTGCTGGTGCCCATTGACATAGCAGCCCTCCAGCCTGTGGCCTGACTGTAGTTGTAGGCATGTAAATGCATCTTCACACCAAATAAAGAGTAATTCACCAAGGAAAACAGTTCAAAATTAAATTTAATTTGAGTCAATGCAACAGATTGTGCTATTCACGTGCAGGGAACAGAAGGATAGATGTACCAATTATCAAACTGTTCAGCCCTCGTATCCCTGACTTAATCCTTTCCAGATCATGTAGATTTCCCTTGCTTCTCTTTCACTTAAATACTTCCTCAGAACATCCCATGTCTTGTCTAAAATACTTTTAATCTGTGTCCCATTTTTGTACATGTAAATACCTTCAGTTTGAAAGATGCTTTGGTCTTTATTGACTCCTGGTGGTTTTAACACCTGGATGTAGAAGCTGAGGCTCTCCTGAGGTTTTTCTGGGAGGAGTGTGACAAGGTATCCTTTCTCTGAGGCCTAAATTTGTTTTCCCTCCTATTACTGTTTTTCTTTCTGCATCTCTGAGCTGATGGTTCTTGTCATGGGCTTGGGAGAAACTAGAGCAGGGTGTTGTGTGCACACATGCCTCCATCCCCCTTGTGGGATGGATGCTTTGTGGGTGTGAAAAGGAGGTCTTAACACATATCCAAACATTATTAGTAGAAATCTTTCCCTGTTTACATTTTATGGACCTTTTATCCTATTTTAAAACAAATAGACAGCTATATGAATTTACATGTCATCATCTATTTTTACATCTATGATGTAGATAAACTTCCCTACTTACTAATTTTTCCACCACTTAATGCTAACATATTTGTGCAGGAAGAGACTGTTAAACTGAAAAGAGATGAGGACAGTCAGTAAAGCTGTCTGATGAATTTCTTTATCGATTTGACTTAGATGACAAGTTTAGGTCATGGTGTAGAGGTACTTACAGTCATTTAGTTAGACCTTTTCTGTCTCAGGAACATTTATCATGGTCCATTTCTTAGAATGCTTTTGAAATTATGGGAAATTACTAGATTAAGTCAGATTCTTAGTACATTGATCCTGTTTCCTGAAAATGTTTTGCTGAATTTTTTCCCTATTCCTAAGAATTCCTAACCAAATCTGTCTGTACAAGTTGCAGCAATGCAGTAGGTAAAATACATTGGTTTACCTGAGTTACCCTGAGAGTAGCTCAGTTGGTTAGAGCATGGTGTTAATAACAGCAAAGTTGTGAGTTCTATCCCTGTATGGGCCATTAATTGGAGAGCTGGTCTCAATGATCCTTGTGGTCTTGTTCAACGCAGAAGATTCTGCAATTCTATGACTTTGTATCTGTGTGAATTTTCTGCTCAGAAATGGCTGCTATATTTTTTTGAAATCAGGGCTTAGTGCTCTGATGCAGGAAAATGGAGATGAAGAAGTGGTATAACATGTTAATTTATTTGAAGAGATGCAAAGGGCACCTTATTGTTTACAGAAGTGCCTTATGATTTTTTTTTTTTTTGTTGTAAGTGCATGCTGACCTCAGCTTGGTTATGTGCACTAAGTCATGAATGGTAAGGATACAAAAAGTGACCTGATAAACAATTGGTGGTATAGAACAAAAATAAGTCTTCATCAATAATTCATGGATTTTGATGTGCTTATATTGATAAATTAATTAAACAAATCTGCCTGTGTTCCTCAAGCCTAATGTGCCCCTGTTATGATTAGGTTTATAGAACAGAGCATTTTAACATTGAATGAAGGTAAATGGTAAAAGAATAGTGTAGTCACGAAGCTCTGAGTGCTTCCATTTCCAGTCACAGAGTGGTTTCAAGGAAAGAAGGCTTTCTTTGCACACCTGCAGTCATTCAGTGCACAGGCCTCTTGTGGTCAATGTTGATTGCTACTTCTCTATAGCTGAACAAAAAATAATTTAGTATGGTGTAACCTTCTGTGATTTAATATTATGGTTTTTTTGCCAGAATTGGCACAAAGATAGATCTTCCGATAGTAATGGTAATTATTTGCACAGCTGTAGCTGAGGGTCTTTCAGAATTTTCTATTATAAACCCCAACAGTTGGTTTACTACACAAATGTAAAAAAATGTTTTCACTGCTTCCTGGGTATCAGGGGTAAAGTGAACTAAATTTAATACCCTCTTCCCCAAAATCATACTGAGGTTTTATTAATCTTTGGATATTGTATCCTTTGTAGTATGCTTTGCTTATAATACATATTTTGAATGCTTGTAGTCATGCAAAGGTGAGACTAACATCCTTTGTTTTCATCCAAGATAAGTGCTCTTTTAATCAGATTAGAGATGGGTAATTTACCACACATATTCACTGAAGGCCGAAAAGTTATATTCACTTTCAAATGTGTTCAAGTAATTTATTTTGAGTTTTTTTAGGGTAAAATAAAATAAACTTGTTGAAATTCTTGGCTATTGTACTTTAACCTTTCTCTAAGAAAAAAAAGTGTACTCAAGCAATCAGTTTCCCTATGTCAGCATCTTAGATTATTATAATCTTAGTTTACTAGTTAATAATATAAATCAGAACTTTGTGTTACTAGTCTTCATCTGTTTCATTAATTAGGTAGAATTGCAGCACCTCAGGTGTTTCGTAAGACATTGGGAGAAGTCTGTGAGTGCTTTGCAATCTATTAGCTTTTTCTTCAAAGAAGAAAATGTTGATAAAAATGTAAAACATACAAAATGTGAAAGCTAGTTTTATAGAATTGTAAAACTTTCTCATACTGATAATCACTGTGTTTATTCATTTCAGATAAAAAAGCTTGTGTATGTTTATCTCATGCGCTACGCAGAGGAGCAGCAAGATCTAGCATTATTGTCCATCAGTACATTCCAGCGTGCTTTGAAAGTGAGTGACTACTAAATAACATTTTATAGGGAATTCTGAGTTGGTCGCACAAGAAAAATATATCTTTGTAAGTGTAGTATGGTAAACTACACAGAGAGATGTAAGTATATACATCTGCTAAAGTAGTTGTAAGTTACGTGATTGACGTATTTTTTTTCTGCTACCTCAAACCTTGTCAAGCAGCTAAGTAAGCCTGAAAGAAGTAAAATTGCTTCACTTAAGAAAAACAGCAGAATGGTGCTCCAAATCCACGTGCCAAACATATAATTTCTGAAATTACTTTTCTCATTCCAACGTAACTTGTGTGTATGGAAAAAAGACCCCATTATTACCATGAACCACTGATGTTCCTTTTAGTTAATGTAAAATAAAGAGGCTTTATGTATCACAGAGAATTGAAACATAAGGAAGACATTAGTACCTAAATTAAAATATTCAATGTCTTGCACTTGGCACTTTTTCATTAAAAGCACTGAAAAGATAGCTTTTTGTACTCTTGTTTTAAATGAGGTAACAATAAGAAATTGGATTAGACAGCAAAGTTTAGGATTGCCTTTGAAGTGTGACTATGGAGAGAAGAAAGATTTATTAAGATTCTTTTCTGAAATTTGGCCAGTTTTTATAATAAGAGAGGATTGTGTTTTTTGTTATCCTTCTTGTACTCTAGGCTCATATCTGTTATTTCTGTTACTTAACACACACCTTGTATGTTGTTTGAAAATGTTGCAATCGGAGCACCAGTTGTGCAGCTGTAGGAGGATCCCACATCAACTAGAGTTTTCTGCCCCTTTCCCTTGAACTTTCATCCCGATGTCATATGTACTGCCTTCACTATCTCTGACTGCTATGAAAAGCTAGAATTAAAATGACTTTGTATGCAATGTTTCTTGTGATATATGTATACAGTGAACATGCCTCATGGCATAACTCTTAAAATCTCTGGGTAATGAGAGCAGAGGGAGGAGTGATAATGTTGTGGCTGAGTAGCAAAAAAAGAACTGGTGGTGTGCCAAGTGGGTCGACACCAAACCAGCGGAGATTGTCATCAAGAAATGACTAAGCCTGCTATGAAAGACAGGTGTCTGTTCTTTTTTTCTATTGTTTTGTTTCTCGTTTTGTAATGAGTATAATTTGGCTTTATGTGTGGAGATTTTTTTTTACCTCCCTTTGTCAAAAGAACTTTTTATTTTAAACTTAAGTGGCTGCAGATGAGCTTCACAAACTGTTAGGAACAAGATATTTTTCCAAAAACAATGAAATAAAGGGTTTTCACCATCTAGATACTTGCTACTTAGAAGCTTCTAAGATGTAAGGATTTTAGGATCTTAGATGAATTGATAATTAGGAAATACCAGTCTGAAAATAAATGTTGCTGGCTCTCAGTCCTTGGGAGAAATGTTCTTTGGGAGGTTACCTTCTGGCAAGACACTGTACAGTATAATGAATTACTGATGCTGCAATTTCACTTTGCTAGATTTCAGGGGATTTAGTACTTTATTAAGCAACATTTTTCCCTTGTGTTCCAAGCCCATGATTAATGGATAAAGTTTACATAATAGTTCATCCAAATATAGATGTGTTGGATCTCCAAGCTCACTCTAGTATTGTAAAATTGACCAAGAACTGGGGCAGGAGATGATAAGAAATAGAAAGAAGTCTCCAAACATTTAGCCTAATATTTTGACATGTTCTTTGAAATTGTTTTTGTTACTGGCTTCAGTTTATATCTTGCAGTAAAGCATAAAATGGATATTTTGTCAAGAACTTGAATATGAATGTCACTGAGAACAAAATTTTTTATTTGACATTTTGTAAATACAAGTAATAAAATTGAATATCTCAGAATATCTGAATTCCACTTGGATTGCAGCAAATGTATCAGATTATTAAATAAAATATTCATTTTTTTTATCCATAATTAGCATATTTTGTCTGGAAAATTGCATTATGTTAATGTTTTCCTGTGTAAAATTTTAATATTTTCATAATGTTTAATGTTCTTTCTTTATTTGTTTTACTTTTTTTTTTGTTTTGGAAATTTCTTTGTGTGAAGAAATTTTTAGCACGGCCTTCACTTGCAAGTCTGACTTAGATTTACATGTTTTAATGTGTTGTCACTAATTAGTATAAGCAGAGCGGTGTATTTAATTATTTGTTTCTGCACTATCTTATTTTATGTCTCCCCTTCACTCCTGTTCTTTAGGATCCTAATCAATTAATCCGTGCAAGTGCTTTAAGAGTTTTATCCAGTATACGTGTCCCAATTATTGTTCCTATTATGATGCTTGCTATTAAGGAAGCTTCTTCTGATTTATCTCCTTATGTGAGAAAGAATGCAGCCCATGCAATCCAAAAACTGTACAGGTAAGTGATTCTGGCAATTACTCAAGAACAGTTTGCAATAGTTGTTGGCTAGGCTTATAAAGACTACTGTGAATTTAGCATGTCTCAGATCTATTTCTTTAAAAGTATGGGATGGGTGTAGATATTCTGTCACTCAACTGGTTTGGTTGCAATTCAAGCAATTCTCTTGATTGCTAGACTTAACTATAAAGAGATACAAAAAGAAACTTTTGTTTTTTAAGATACTAGTTATTTTCATCTATATAACAACTGTTCTGATGGATATTAGAATCTATGAATTCACTGTTTCAAGTGTGTATCTTTTGTCCTGAGGCATTTGCCTGAAGGTAGTTTGCAGCATGCATGACGAAAGAATGCTAACTTCTAGAAATTTTATCTGTGCAAGTCCAGGTCTTTCAGATCTTCCTACTTCAGAAATTCTTGCTTTGTAAGAGTTCGTATAAAGATGTGGCTACTGATTTGCAGAGATGGAGTCAACAGAACCTGTACCTTTGCAAAACATTTCCAGGCATTTATTCTACTACTTCACTTTTATTTCATCTATGCCAAAAAGTGGAGGTTGAGAGATGTTAGAGGTTCTGAATCAGGTAAAAAACACAGTAACAGAATCTGGAGAAAGTGGCCTTACCTCCTTTTATTATCTATGTATTCCTAGTGGTAGTAAAATGGACATGAGGTTACATAACAAAAGAAAACTAGTGAAACTGATGTTCTGTTTCCTTAATGGTTCAGAGGGACTCAGAGGGTGCATCTTTCAAAAGCTCACTTCATGCTAGTGTACTATATATCATGGTGCAAGATTTAGAACTACTGTAGCTGGAAATTCCTCCTTACTTGGACTGGAGTAAGCTTCATGATTATTTCTGAGTGGAGCTGCAGCTAAAAATTGTGTCCTTAGTAGTAGGATTTGGGAGCTATTTATAAAAAGCATGTGAACTTTTATTTTCACATTTTCAAAACTTACTAGTACAAGTGCTATTGCATTGTGCTAGTTAACCATGGAACCGAGGGAGAGAGTATCATTTTCTCAGTCACTGGAGCAAGCAGCAGTATTGGAAACTGGTGAAGAGGCTATCAAATTAATCTACCCACAGGCAGACCCAGTTGGCTTGGCAGCCGGTAAGAATAGGTAGTAGTTAACGGGCCATCTTTGTATACTTTGTTTAAAAAAAAGTATGACTGATAGCTAGACAATTCAGCAATATATTGGTGGCAAGGCTGACTATTAGCCTACTGCAACAAGTAATTTCAGAATCCTTACTTTTAAGTTGGTCAGAATCCAGAAGGGAATGGACTTTTTTAAGTAAAACTCAACAGTTAATACACTCTCCTACATCTTGCTACTCCATCTTCTGTAACCATTTGAGTAAGAAGTAGTAACAACAGTTTATTCTGTCTGTACGCTCCATTTGCTTTTTGGTTTTCCCAGCTGCTCTACCTGTTTGATAGTTCTGTATTACAGTTAATGCTCTAATCAGGGTTCTGGATGCAAGTTTGATACTCCAGTCTTCCCTGTATTTAGTGGCATGGTGTTTGGATGGATGTCTGCCCTAGAAGGTCTTGTTTATTAGGAGTTCAGTCAATCCTAATAGCATGAAGCTTACATATCAAACAGAAAAGATTTCAGACATAGTCTGAATAGCAACATTTGTGTCCAGTGTAATTGGACACAAATGATACTGTTCACACAAATGCATTTGTGTCAACATTTGGACACAAGTATGTTAAAGTAATTTAATCACTGAAGATGTCAGACCTTTTGTTTTCTTTATTTAAGAGTGCATTTTAAAGATATTAGTAGTTTCTGTTTATCATTTGAAAACTGTATTGTGTTTGCAGTGAGGTTTGGAGAAGGACTACTTCCCATCACTAGTATTAGTAGGTTCCATACCAGTACTAGATGTCATAATGAGAGGAAATCACAGACCTCTTTAGCCTCTTCTTTTATTTTCTCTTTTGAAAACAGCCCCTTCCTTGTCTTAAGTATCAGGACAGTGGAGGGGGAGGAATATAAATTCATTTATTGGATGCTTTCTGAAGACTTTCTTGATGACATAAAAAAATGGTTTTGCTCAAGTTTTTTAGCTTGAAGTATTCCTTTCTCTCTAAATTTTCTGCCAATTTTAAAAAATTTGCAATAAAACCTTTTTGAGAGACTCTTGGCTTTTCCTCTGGAGGTTTTGGTCCTTGACAGAAGATCCAGTAAAACCCTTTTAGAAAAATAGAAGTTGGAATAAAATGTGATTATGAAAGTTATTATTGAACAATATACTGTTGTGTTGCTTATGATGTTAATGATTTCTAACAAAGTTTTGTTATGCATTTTGCATGTTCTGATGTTGCTAGGTCTAAGAGCCTTAGTGAAGTAGTACTCAGCCAGATAATAACTTGGTGAATCTGTACCTGGGAGGATATACTGTGCATTAGGGCAGTCCATCACTCAGCATTAAAACTATAGTATGAAATAATGACCAAATACTCTCTCATTTATCTGTAATTGTATCTATGTTGAAATGACTTTTCAAAGGCATAGAACTACACATCTCTAAGGGTTTTTGTATTCGCTATCTATTTGCTTTTGACTTGGTTTTAAATTCTTCTATGTACTGTAGATCCATGAAGGTGAAGCAGCTGGAGTGAAAAGTTTGTCTTTACTTGCCTAAGAAGCAAGTTTGACAGTAGTGGATATGTGGCAAATTTTTCTCTGCTCTTGTAATGTGAAAAGATGCTACAAAGGTTGTTGCTTGGAACTTTTGCTTTACCTCTGCTTTTGCTATTTGTTTAGGACTTCAAGCACTTTTATTTTCCATTAGCTTGTACACCAACTTTGTATATATCCACATTTTTGCATTCCAATACTTCTGACTAAAATTAGTGGTTAACTTAAAAGTTATTAAAGTGTCTTACCCAAAGCTTTATTGATAATTAGATAATAAAAGTTTGAATCTTTTTTGTTCTGATGTTCATTCACTATTGAATTACATTCATGCTGAAATTAATATTTGCAAGAGCAGTGAGGACCTTGTCATGAAACATCTGAAGTTGTCAAGTTTTCTGTGATGTCAGTTAGTCTGTCTTAATGTTTCTTAGATCCTAGGTGTTTTATGAGTTTAAGTTTCATATAGAAAACACATAAAGAGTATAAGATAAAATTATATTTTAAATTTAATTTTATACTCCTAAGTTACTTTCAGTCAAGTTCTTTTACAATGAGTTCTTTGGAATACTTAATTTTTCTGGAAGTGGTTTCTTCAAAGTTGTTTTTTCCTAGTTTGTCTAAAGGTCAAAAATCAAACCTGCTTTAATTTTGGATATGTCTGACCAAATTAGTTAAAATAATTTTATTTGTCCTTCTAGTCTTGATCCAGAACAAAAGGAAATGTTGATTGAAGTGATAGAAAAGCTTTTGAAGGATAGAAGTACGGTAAGAAACAGATTTGTGACATATGCATATATTTTTATAGAGTTTACTCCTGAGACTGTCATTCATCAGTAAGTAATACACTTTCCTAGCCCTTGCCAATGTGATTTTGTATGTTTTTAGACATAAGTATCAGTGTGTATTTATGCATTTATAGTATGACTGTAATAGTGACTATCCTTTAATAAGATGTAATTTTACTTGCATCATGAGTGTGTTAATTAATGTTTTTGTTAGCATGTGTTTTATGTATGCTTATTTAAACTTTATTTTGAAAATTAAAGTGATATAATATGAATCTATGAGTGTTTATCTATAAATTTTTATATGCATATTATTTTGATAATTTCATTAATTTGTAGGAGGGTAGGAATAAATTACTTGTGTAGGGTGCACAAGTGTGCCTATTGACATTCATCTATTTTGCAGTGTTAAAAAATTATATTTGCTTTGCAGTTATTTGTTCTTGCCAGTATCCCCACTTCCACTCTGGTACATAAGAGATGTTCTGGCATGATTTCTGTAAATTTAGCACTCCTGTTATATTTAACCTGTCCTATATAGCTACAGATTTTCCATATGTACTCCTAGATGTCTCACAATCTTTAGTTTGTTTTATTTTGCAAATAAGTTGTAGAACTTGTGAACTAGAATTGACCAAAGACTCAAAGTTAGATTTCAAAGAGAAACCAGATTTGTGAATTAAAACATTCTCATGTTCTTCTTGTTCAGATTACTAATTTAATGAATGTAATCCTTTTTGACTAAATCAAAGTTTTACTAGGTACCAGATAGTGTGTTGCTTCATCTGCTATTTTCCAAGTGTTTTTGTTACAGTTACGACTGTATCCTCCAGGATAGACTATCCAGGACTGTATCCTGTTCTAGCACAGTCAGGGTGTTCAGAGCTTAAAAGGTGTTGTTGGCTAAAAGACATCTTGTAGCTGCCACTGAAGGGTTACTGAAAGAGGTGTGTTAAAGCTTAGTGGCTCAGCAGACAGTAAATCAGGGTCTCCTGACTGCATCTGTGCTTGATTTGACAGAGGGCTTTGAGCTTGTGTGAAGCTGTACCTGCAGTGGTTCTTCATGTAGTTTATTTAATGGTTTATGCTCATGGTATACATGTAGTCTGTGAATGTGGGATTAGGTTGTTAGTACCAGTGGAGGAATAAAGGGCTAAAAAATACAAAAAAAAAATAAAATCCCTGAGTTTGTACTCTTGTTTCCCAGGCCTTACAGCATAAATGGTTATCCCATACCTAGTCATTTACACATTTACTTTAACAAAAAATATAGAGGAGGTTTGAATCTTTTATCTCCTTGGAATTTGGAATTACTTATAAAGAGATAATGGGCTCGTTGCCTATTGGGCTCATACACTGTGTATTGGACATCATACTTATAAGGATACCAACTGAAGCAGTAGCTGAAAATTATAGACTAGACTAGGTCTGCTGGGAGACATACTTGGTTAATTGCTACAACTTTTTGCTCCCTCTGATCCCTCTTTGTCTGTTCTTAGTGAGACCTGATTCCAGTCTGAGCTGACATCTGAGCTTCAGAAGTCGTACTGTTTTGGGAACTATTATGAAGACTAATTATTTCAGAAGGAAAACATACAGATCTCTGTTTAAGGCTCTCTGCATCTAAGTGTGCTCTTTCACCCCAGACTCCACAGCTTGTGGTGGTCTAAAATGGATCAGTCTCTATTTAGTCTTTCATAGCTTTGGGAGGACTACTCTAGCATGGCAAAGCTTTATCTTAAGTAGTTATCTTTTGTCACGTACCACTGAATGTTCCCAGAAAGCCTTCACATTTACTAAGAGAACGTGCATAGTGCACAAGTGTTTTGTTAGCAGGTAACTCCAATCTGAATAAGCTTATTCTTTGCCCCTAATTGGAAAACAGCAATTTGCTCACAGTGGGCAAATCAAGAGTGCCATTTGTAGCTAGATTAATCCTTTAAAGTTGGAGAAGACACAGCTGCTTATATGTGGTGGTCCTTAAGTATAGATGTGTACATATGTGTACATAAAGGCTGGCAACTTTATAGGTTTAATAAGACTGCATCCTGGGGAAATTTGTGTTTATTTGATTCATCTTTTTGAATTTTTTGAGGGAAGCTTCACTTCATACATTTAGCATAAAAGAGAAAGCTCCTTCAACATACATAAAAAAGACAAACACTTTAGAAAGTATTTTGCTGTCTTGCTGAAGAAAATTAGGTCCATTTGCTGCCATAAGAATTGTTCAAACTGTAAAACAACAGCTTTTGGTCATAGACTTATGAAGTGCCTGTATTTGATTAGTGAAATATCTCAGCTTTTTGCAGCTCCTGTTATCTGTTTGACAGTCAAGGTGTCTGAAATCTGTAGGGTGATAATGTGGAACTAGAACCACAAATGTTTGACACTGAGCTTTGGATTCCTTCTACTTAAATGCAGAGCTGTTCCCTTACATTAATATTAGTTGTCATCTCCTGGTAGCTCTAATCTAATCTCAGCAAATCAGTTTGTTCATGAAATAGATTTTTTTATCAGAGAGGGAGAGTCCTAGTGACTTACTTGAATATCAGTGGTTTTCCACTTTTTTTCACTTGATGAAAATGTCAAGTTACTTCTGACACTTCTGTGTACTTAAGGGCTGATTATTCTCAGACAAGCCATAATATGTTGTATGTTAACCACTGGATCTGAGATAATCCACTATTGATTGATTATTGGTTATTTTGATTATAATTTTTAAAAATAGTTTTTAATTAATTAGATTTTTAAAATCCATGTTTGAAGGGAGAATGTAATTAATAACATTAACTATGTATGTAACATATACATATAATATTATTTGCATTATATTTGATACTGCACTTTAATGAGAAGTGAACTTTACTCAAAATCTGTTTATTTTCTATAGCTATTTGACCTAAAGCAGGATTTTTGGAATTTACTGGTGTAATCTCTATGTTAGAATAGCTAAGAAGTATAGATGCTTCTAAATTTCTGTAAACCAGGAAGTTTTTTTCAGAGAGGACATTCTGTTTTATGTTATTAATGCAGTTTTTGTTGCACAGAAAAGACACAATGTATTTCAATTAGCCGGAATAATTTTACTTTTGAAATAGCAAGAGGGAGGGGAATGATCTAGAGGGGAATTTTACGGTAGTAAAATTAAGTCCCTTTTTAGACCATGTAGGATGTGTTTATTTTTTTAGATCTCAATCAGTAGTAAATTTTAATATAAGCTGAGGTAAGCAAAACTTAAAATGAGATGAGATGTAACCTTAACCCAGCACTTCATTAAAATTTCTGGTGAGATAAATGAAAAATCATTCTACTCCTAGAGTGTCTTAACACAAAGATTCAATTAAAACGCAAGCTCTTGGTTAATCTAAAATGCAAAATCATCAAGTTCATTGTTAACATACCCTCAAAGGCAGCTGACTATGAATTAGAGTATCAACAAATCTGTGATTTTTTGCAAGTGTATTTAAATTTTAAACAGATGTTTGCAATTATTTTTATTATTGAGGCTTATAAACTCCTAGTTATGTTTTTACCCTTGCTTTACAAGTACCTAACATTTTGATAAGTAGGTAGAAGAGCATGAATACCTCCTCCTTTTTTTACCTAGTAATTCTAGGTAGTTGGGCAGCTGATGCAATTTTATGTAGAAGGGAAGATAAGAGCATGCTTGTATTCTATGCTAAAATTATTTTCTCTGAAAGTAATATGGCTAGTCATGTGTGAAAATATAACTGGGTGTTTTAGAGCAAACTAGTTCCCTTTTCTTTTTAGTTGATTCTGTATTACTTCACTCTAGTCTCTTGTTTCTGTTCAGTGATAACCTAGCTTTGATGCATAGTGTTTAAGGCAAGATTTGTTGCAAAAGTTCATTTAGGAAAAAAAGATACTGTGAAGGACTAGTTAGCAACCTGTGTGTTTTACAATGCTGTGTAAACAACAATGGAAATCAAGTTCATTAATGATATCTGAGTTATAACAGGTAAAAGAAAAATAAAATCCATGTTGGCATTGAAAAGGAATTATGCCTGTTATCGAAACCTGTAAAGTAAAAAGAACTTGTGACTTGCATTCTACAGTCTAAATTAAAATATCCCAAGTATATTAAAAACTTCTTCAATAAAGGAACTGCAGGATATAGTTGGGATGTAGTTGTATGGATGATGGGTATATTAAAAATGCCCAAATTTATTGCTGATTTACATCTGTAGCTTTGATCAGATTTTATTTTTTTTGGGTACATACCTCTGTTATAATTAATTTATTATTTTGTTCTGGTACTGTAATTTTCTATTAATAATAATGTGTAACTTTGTATTAAATCCACTTTGGCGGTGAAAAGATCTTATGCAAGTATGTGAGCATAGAGAATTCTTCTGCAGACTGCATGGCTACCAGGTGAAGTGCAGATTTTTTCTCAGTGACATTCCTTTGATTAAAAAATCATCCTAGGATTTGGTGATGGCTTTGTGATGAAGATCTTGCTCTTTACACTAAAGCAATGTATTTGGCCATAATGGGGAAAGAAAGCTGGGTACTCCTCAACAGTAGTCTTCAGCTGATAATGTAATATTTTAGTTTAGAACCCAGATGTGTGGGTAAGACCATGTTTTCCTAACTTACTGATTTTATGATGGTAAGTGCTTCAATTTTGTGGAAAAAATTACTGAGTTTGTGCAGATGTTTTGTTGTGATGGATCTATTATCCAGCTATTAGAAGATAAATGACTGATCTTTTCCACTTTCCTTGCCTCCAGAAAATTGAAATAAGAAGGGGAATATCATTTGGGTTGTATGATTAGGGCAGGTGGGCTGGCCATTAATTTAAGAGAGAAGAATCGTGGCAGCATGGGCCAACTTGCACTGTATTATCAATCAAACCTCGATGCACTTCTTGTGATGACCCAGCACTCTCAGGTTTTCACAGCGTTAATTAGAATTCATGACAAAATAGATGCAAGGAAACATTTTGTACCCTTCATAATTTTATAGAAAATTTATTGTTATTAGAGGAACCATTTGCTTAGTGTGATTTTTTTCATTACCAGCTTGTCAACTAGCATAGATAATCTGGAGAAAATATGAACTCCATAGATTGGATGTCACTTTTGTTGATGGTTCCTATAGTTTACCTTGGAGCACAGCTAATGGCTGAAGTTCATAGCAACGGCAGAGAAAAATGTGGCACCTAGTGGAAGACAAATGAACCATGTTTATTGCTTTAATATAAAAAATACATAAATGGAAAGCAGCATTTGAATTTGATGAGCTCATTGCTAGTTTTGTTGGAGTGATTTATATTTTCTCCTTATACAAAAAGCTACTATTGACACAGTGAGATGGAAATTAACTGACTGTTTTTTAGAAACTGATATTTTTTGGTTTTATATTCTGATTGAATCATTTTGTTTTAATTTTAAATACTTTTATGGAATGTTGAGCATTTAATAAACAAAGATTATTAGCTGTTCTGCTGATGTTTAGATATATAGTAGGATCATACTATAGGGGAAACAGTGTAGACTAGAAAATAATCTCTTGTTAAGAAAGCCTTAGGAAATTTTCTCAGAGAAATATACTTGTTACTAGTGCATTTTCAGTCTGTCACATTCTTACTTTTTTTTTCCCACTTTCAAATGAAAAGCCAAATTTTAGAAAATACAGTAATGGTGAGAGAGGCATGATCTTAATAATGTCATGATGAATGGCAATTCCTATATTAACTTGTAAATCGGGCGACTTGCCACAGGAATGAAATGCTTGTTTATCCAGTGCACCTCTTGCATTTCATAGCACAGGTTAAATTTTTTTACTAAAGTCTTTTAAGTGCTCACAAGTGAGAGCGTGGTCATTGTAAACTTGAGTAGGAGATAAATGTAATTTGAAATAAGGAATTATTTAGAATTCCTGTATTCTGCTTTGACTCTTTCTTTGTATTAAGTTGTGTTTTATTCATAATAACTGAGCTTTTAAAAAGCCATCAGTGTTTATAGGATATATTCTCAGTTTTAAATTATCTCAGGTAATTTTATATGTATTTTTTGTCAGCTTTCAAGTTAAATCACATCCAAATGAAAGAGAAATACAACAAAATGTGTGTACTGAACTCCTAGTAGTAAAAGACAAGGGTTCTCTCTGTAGAATTACTGTTGGAAATCTCTGTTGACCTTCACCTATGAACCTTAAACTGTATTTTTAACCATTAGACTGACTATTCTGATGGTCATAAACTGATGTGTGTCAATCTCTCTTGTCTCTGATATGAAACAGTAACCTGCAAGTAGTCTCTCTGTGTGGTCTTAAAAGTGTTATCTCTTTCTTCTAAAACTTCAAGACTGTCATATTGTCCTCTGCAAGATGACCTTAACCATAGTTCAGAGCTCTGCATTCTGATAAAAAGACTTTGCACTTTTCCAGTGGGAAAGCTTCTCAGCTTCTGTGGCCTAAATGAATACCTGCTCAGGACAGGTCTGGGATTAACCACTACCTTCAGCTGAGCTTTGAACACCCACCTTGGCATTGACTCTCCACAGTTTTAAATTACAGATAGGTTACTGATGCAGCACATTATTAAGAAGAAAGTTTAGTACAACAACAGATAAAAAAAGAGCTGTTTTTTTTAATGATACAGCAAATTATTTTAGATGTAAAGTGTATTTAGTTCTATCAAATAATCAGATTTTGTTCCCTGGAATGAGTTGCATTCTTGTTGGGACCAGCAGGTACTAGTATGTGGATGAGGCTGGAGACAATAAATGCAACTTCACGTTTATTCTTATTGGTAATTCATAAAATCCCCACAGAGCCTGAGACTTGTTTAGCATAATATCAAGACTATCTTCTGAGCTGTTTTCTTTCAATTGTAGTGTTGAGCGCATACTAATAAACCACATGTCAACCAAATACAGGGAGAAAAATATAACATATGAATTCATTGTATTTAATATTTCTCAAAAAGTACCATTTCAATAAACTGCACTTCTATTTAATTGCTTACTTTAAGTCATTGGGGAAATTATAGAGGTTGAAATGCAGTTCCCTAGTGCTTGGATAGAATATGACATTAATTTGCTGCCAGAAGGCTATACTGCATGCATGCTAACTGCATACATATCAGCTGCTTCATATAAAGTATCATCATTTTAGTTATTTGACTTAACATGTACTCTGACACAAAACAGACCTTAATTAAAGCAATTAGAAGAGAAAGAACACTAATCCTAGGCATACATTTATATGTTCTTATAAGACGTGGTCAGCTTTTGATCTTTTCTTGTGGTTAAAGTAACCTGCTCACAGAATTTTAACTGGAACTCCAATATATATTTCATCCCATTAATTTTAGAGAAAATACCCAGGCAGAAGTTTTCAATAATCCTTGAGGTGTTAGAATGTTGATAATCTGTTTAATTTTTTCATAAAAGTAAAGCTGTTTTGTAGTCATAGCATGATGATCTTTATGCATGAATAAAGAGATATTTCTTATGACGGCAAAAAATTGCATGAGAACATAGAAGGATATAAATGATGCATTCCTACAATTATGTAACTGAAATGCTACAACAACATGCAGAAATTGTTTGGGTGGGAGAGGGGGGAGGAGTATGTTCACAAAACTGTAAATATAAAAATTTCTGTGACAGTTAATTTGGCCATATTGAGAGAGAAGTTTGAATTCCAGTAATGCCCAGGGAACTTGGCCCAGTTCTTCTTTACTTTGACCAGGCCAGTGTTGATAGAATCCCAAAAGATCTTGCTGAGAATATGTTTTACTTCTTGTTGTTTCCTGTTACTTCTGAGTTAATTGCAAGTTCTCTGTTAATTTATTTGGAAGCTAAATCTGTAAGAAAAAAAAAATTATGCTTACATTGCACTGTGTCTTCAAGGCTGAGAGCTAAGATTTATGTGTGCAATAGAAACAGCAAGTGTTTTCTCTGTTCTAATAGCCTTACCCCAATTCTATTTTAAATAAGATACCATTTCTGTGGGTTTACTTTTTGTTATTGTTGTTGTTTTGTTTGTTTTTGCTGAATAGAAATAATTTTAAATTGCTGAGAATTGCTAGTATTAATTCTGATTATCACTTGTCTGACAGTATACCTAATAATGACCTTTTGGATTCTATTTTGTTTTCTAGCTGGTAGCTGGGAGTGTGGTGATGGCATTTGAGGAAGTGTGTCCAGATAGAATAGATCTGATTCACAAGAACTACCGAAAGCTCTGTAATTTGCTGGTTGATGTGGAAGAGTGGGGTCAAGTTGTTATAATCCACATGCTAACTCGATATGCGCGAACTCAGTTTTTAAGTCCATGGAAGGTAAGTTCGCAACTTCTTAAATTACTGCTGTGAGCCTGCTGTCTAAATTATTTCCATTGTTGGATTTACTTAGTCTTTTAAGATGCATTTCTATGGAGACTTTAGTAAAAATAGAGATTAAATACATAAGTCAGCTCTCTAAGATTTCACTAATACAAGGCATCTGCCTTTCTTCAGAGCCTGAGAATTCTCCTTTCATGTTATAACCTTTTCTTATTTACCTATGGCATATCCCATGGGTAGCAGAGATACTCCTTTTTCTGTGGTTCTTTGAGCCATGTTGCTTTTTGCTTTAGACAATTTTACGTGAGTCAAAATCAGAAATGTCTGCCATTCTGTCCTGAAACTGGGTAGATTCTACTTATATTGCAGATACTAGGTACCACAGCATAACAAACATTACACTACTTGTTTAGGTTTTGTTACTGTGCTGAGGCACTGTGTGAAGACTTGAACATATGTATTTAAAATGTGAAATGTAAAAAATGAGGTGGTTATTTTCATTTATATTATGTAAATATGAGTATACTTTAAAAGATTTAAAAAAGAGGTTGATCAAGACACAAATTCTTTCAATTCTTACAGTAAAGAGGGCACAGCTTAAGAAATTTATGCTGTTAACATTGTTTCAATACAGATCTAACCCTGAATAACAATTCAAATTAAAAGATTACTTCTGGAAAGAACTGTTTAAAATTGCTGTACAAGTCTGTTTGTTTGTGTTTTTTTAAGGCTTGGGGATGTTACTAGTGTTAAGTTTTACCATTTAATTTGAAACCCATTCATGTTTAAAAATGTACATTTTAGTGCAGATTATTGTCACTTGTAAGTAGTACATTAACAATTTCTTAAAGATTCCTTATTTCATCATTAGAATAGGGAATGACACCACCTATCACTCTACCACTGAGTTCTTTTTAGCTGTCTTTTAATATAATATCCTTTGCCTGGGAAAAAATAGAAATGCAGTGCTATTCTGTGTTAATATATGTATAATTTATTGTATGAAAATAATTATAAGGAGATATATTTGGACAAACAGTTCAGTCTGATTTAGTTTACGATTGTATTAACTTCTTAAAAAAACAGGGATTATAACGAATATAGCAAAAATGTCTGAAGTAGAACAATATTTCTGGGCTACTAGTTAGATGCTGAAGCATCCTTTTTCCTTTTCTATGGAAAGTAAATTATTTATAAGAACACATCTTCCCATAACATTGCTTAAAATAAGGAAAGTATTTTTAGGTAGTGAGGCATTTAAGTTATATGCTTTCCTAATGTCCTTGAGGCAGTGTTTATTACATGTTGATTCTTGGAAGAAGGCAACTTGCATTCTTCTCTCTGACATTTAGAGAGAATCAAAATTGATAATCTGCTTTACCTAAAGCTACAGTCCCACAATATGTTTCAGCCAGTTTTAGTCTGTAATTGGACAAAAGGAAAGTTGAAGAGGAGGTTGACCTCCTGTCTTGGATTGAGAGTTTGGAGTTCTTGATGGGATTTAGTTTCTTTAAGACTGTAATTCTTTTGTCACTGAAACTGGATGGATGACAGTTGCTGCTGTGGCTTCTGCTCTAAGAATGTAAAAGGTTTGTGTGGCAATACTGCCTGTGCCAACCTTAAATTAGTCATCAGTAGTATAGTATTAATAACACTTTGTTTTCACTTTCAAGATCTTCAGTATAAAATTTAGTTTGTCTACCTACTCAGCAATTTAATTAGCAGATTTTTTTTGTGGTGCTAGTTGATATGCATGCCTTTGTCAATACATTCTTAAATGAACTCATCATACAACAGGCCATCTTGTGCAGTAGAAGAGATTTTTAATTTAGTTTATTTGCATCATTATGGATCAGTATTTAGGCTGTTTATATGTAAATGTATGATTTGAGGAACAATTAAGTGTTGACAAAGTAGATTGCAGTCATATCAATTGCAGTGCATTTTCCATAATTTTTCTAACTGACATCTTTGATGATAAATAGTGGATGCCAAGTCAAAGCCGATTATACAGTGCACTAGGAATTCATGGCGCTGTCAGGGAGAAGACCGATTGACTTTAAATTTACATATTAATGAGAAGATTTGTTAAGAGGGTGCTTGACTATAGAAAATAACAGCATATTTATAGGGCACGACACTTTATAAATAAAGCTGATGCAGGAAAATGGAAATTAAACCTATCAGATTAATAAATTCAAGGCTGCTAAAATGCATATTTGCATTTTTATTCAGTAAAATTTTCCCTTAGTTTTTGAGGAGCATATGTTGCTTTTGTTTAAGTTAAGCTAGTTTCTAGCAAGTAATGGTGTAATGTTTGGAACTGATTTCTTGAGCATTTAGAAATCTTTAAAAAAATTTTGAATACTTTACAGTTATGGAGAAAGTTGTTTTTTTTTTTTTTTTAAGCAATATGCTTAACATTGTTGGAATTACCCATTAACCGAGAATACTTAGCTTTTTATTCTTATTTCTAGCTTCTTTGAGGAGTATACTTTTTAATAATAATAGTGAATAAAGTAAGGAAAAATGTCCTTGGTTTATTCTATTTGTCTTTAAATACTTGGGCGTGCTTTTTGGGTAGTTATATGCAAATAACACTTTCATAATTACCTTTTTTTCTATATGAACTGTATGTATTCTGCTTTAATGTGTGTTAGCTGAAATGAGACAAGACACTCATATTCTGGAGTAAAAATACCTGCTTGGGACTTAAACCAGCTAAGAACAACTCCAGGTTTTCTGGGAAATAAAATACTTGATAACAGATTAAGCTGAAATGCATCACAGTTTTAATGTTTTGTCCTGTCCTTGTTGCAGAAGTTGTTGGGACTGCCAAGCTGTTTGTAAATACCTCCTGAAACGTAACAGCTTGCAGCCTAATTAATACATAAAGATGGGTAAACTAATGTTGGTAGTTTTCATGAATACATTGAGTTGCAATGTAGCAATTCAGGAAGAGGTTTTTAAGCTGTTCAGCCATCCCTGTTTCTGCAAGGAGATGAGGATTGCAGGAGGTAGGAACTACTTCAGCTGTCCTGGTATGCAGAGTTACCACCAAACTTGTGTGACATTGGGGAGGGCAACTTCTGAAAACAGATGACTTGGTCAGAAGTTTCGACAGTCTTTGAATAGAGCAAGATGGAGCTAGGAGCTGCAGTCTTGAGAAACAACTGTGCCTCTCAGGGCCATTCAGCTTCATTTCAGACAATTGAAGATTACATAAATAAACTCTTGGTCTTCAGTAAGGATTGGAAAAGAATGGTGAATTCAGATTGATCATGGGCTTCAATCATGACATTCCTGATACTTAGGGGAAGCATGTCTCATGCTTACATTTTAGAATTATTTATTAAAGTATTGCACAGTTTAAAGTGCTCAGAATTTGGCATAATTGTTGGGCTGGGAGGGATGGAAGAAGAAATTAAACATGAAGAAAACAATCTGAAGGAATAAAGACTTTTATGAGAAAAACATGAAGTATTTGAATGTTTATGTATCTAAAAGCATGAATCATGAAAAGTAGCCCAGCTCTCAATAATTACAGGAAGAAATAGATTGCAAATATTTCTTTTGCTTGATTGTTCTAACAAAATACTGAGGTTCCTTCTGACCTCAGCTGTTCTGTGATCTCTTTGTCTTTTGTTAAATGCTTTTTGTTTCTTATTCTTGCAGTACTTTCTCAGTATCTTTCAGTTATGAATTCTTAGTGTATGCCATAAAGGTCATGATTTTGTGTGATGGAATTCAGTATCTAATGGCTGCTTCAGACAGCTGAGCAGTATCTAAAACTGCTTTAAATGTTTTATTTTTTGTTGTTCTCTGTGTTGGGGTGTGCACTGAGGAAACTAATTCTGAATGATAAAACTTCAAGCACAGCACACAGAAAGTAGTGTCCATCTTTACTTTTGTAGAATTCGTTAACAGTAATGAGCATCCTGAAACAGTTCTGCTGGTTTACTGCAGAGTTTAATAAAACTGAATTCTTTGCCTAGAAGCTGAGAACAGAAGAGAGGGGTGTATTCAGGGTAATAGCCTCCAGTTCACTAGGTTACGTAGATAAAGCAGTAAAAATGAAACACGTTAAAATATTTTAAAAGTATTTTATATGTATATCATAATTTAATAATTAATCAGCCTGAATATACCTTTTCCTTCTTTTGTTTTCCAACTCAGTAGAGGATCTACTAGTTTTATTATGCTCTTCTGCAGTAAGAGGGCATAGATGCCTATTTAAGAAATACTCAAAATGACACTCAATATTTAAGGATAAAATTAATCATGGTATGGCATGTATTACTTATTTAGCATATCATCTCAGTGGAGTTTCTTTGTAGATATACAAGGTGATATTCTTGCTGGTTTTTAATTTTTTCCCCCCTGCCTTAAAAGATTAGTGAGACCAGAGCATTCTGTTGACCCTAAACTGGCTCCTAAGAGCAAAAACTTAAATTAGGAAAACTAGTTTACAGTGAAGTTGTCTTATGCTGCTTATTTCTTCCTTTTGTAGTATATCTATCAAAATCTTCAGTGTGAATTGGGGCAGTCTGGATTCAGTTACTTTTCCCTTTTTATCAGAGCTCAGTACTTTGGGACCGTGTTCTTTTAGATTTGCATGAGGTGGGGTTAATGTTTAATATAAGATTCACTTATTTGAAGATATTTAGTGAAGTGTTTGGGGCATAAAATGGACTAGCTAGCTATTTTACTGTCACATCAGTTTTATTTTTTTCCTTTTGTGTGTCCTGCTTAGTACAATCAGAATAACTGAGTGCATAGATTCATAACAAAAAAAACTACCTCAAGCTGATTGTGGAAAGTTTGGATAAAAAAAAAATCTTCCAGCAGAAGAAAAACTGACAAGAGGGTTAAATTTTGGACACATTAATTTTCTGATTTGTTTTGCTTTGTGGCTGCTCAGCACTTACTGTTGATATAATAGAAGTACAATTGCAGATAAAAATAGCATTTGTCTTTGCAGTTGAATGTATTGCTGTGGTTTCTGTTAGTCCCATGACAGAGTTGCAGGAACAGCAGCAGTGAGTAGAATCTCTCTAGGCATGTTCTCTAGGATATGTATCAACTCCAACTAAGAAAGAAGCCCTTTGTTTTGCTACAAATTTGACTAGCAAAGTTTCCATGTTTCCATGCAGTACTGTAGTCTCATCTTCTTGACTCAGAGTTTCTTTTTATTATCTATATATATATAGGATAAGAGGTATTCTAGCCATCTGTTGCAGATAATTTGTTAAAATTGTTTTTATCTCTGTCTAAATAATTTTCTCTGACTTATGAAGACAAAAATTTATTGGAAGTAAACAAATATTTTTTATAGAAATCTAAGTATCAACTGTGTAACTGCTTATCATTTTGAATTTAAATATTAGATGTGGCAGATCCCCATCATCTCGTAAGCCACTAGAGTTTCTAGCTTTAATTTTGGCCCATTGAAGGCTACTTGTCATAGAAAATTGTGTAAACTGTATGAAATTAATGATTTGTTATATTACTTTGAGGCCTTCTTGAATGCCAGAATACTAATGAATTTTGTTCTGGGCATCTGTCTACAGAATATTACCTCTCTGTCCAGTAACTGTTGTGGCCTTTTCATAATTGTACCAGGTTTTTTCCTCTGTAGTTGGAAGAATTTTTAAATAAACTTGTTTAGCTACTTTGTGAAAATAAGCCTTTTTCTGCAGTGTGAGGAACACGTGTGTGAGGTCAGACCTTTGCTCTGAGAAAGCTTTAGGCTCCTGAGTCTGAGCCTGTACACTTCTTTTGTTTGTATTATCAGGTAGAATTCTTGACTGATTGTGGTGGCTCACTAAAGGACCATGGGCTATAGTAAATGTGGAAAAAATTCAAATTATTTGGATCATTCTTCTCTTTGGTAGTGTATGCACAAATTTGCTGCACTTTATGGTGAGCCATAAATAATGCCAGTACCATGTACCAAGAAGAGTGGGGGTAACTGTGGCTTGAATTATAACATATCCTTTTATCAATAGAATAGATACACCACCAGTTGTTAGCGTGAGAATAACGCTCACGTAAATCAGCAGATGTTTTAAGATGCTTTCAGCTTCTTTGCTTACTGAGGCACTACAGGGGAGGAGAAAAAAATTCCGTAATGCAGGATTTAATGGCTATTGATGATGTTTAGATGAGTATATCAGACTCTCTGGTAAGGGCAGCAAACTGCCACCTTTCAGACTGCCAGTCTATATGCAAGTACAGTTTATTCTTCAACATCATTCTTCATTCTTTATCATTCTTCAACAATTTAGGATAATTTTGTGTTTTAAAAATTTGAGTCTCTTAATTAACATATTGAGCTATGGCTGTAGTCCAGATATCATTTAAATATTGAATAAACATTTTAGTAGCTGTAAACAATCCTAAAGCTACATGAAAATGAAAATGGAAATAAATGTATGAGTATGTTGCCATGTATGGAAAGTGTTCTCACTGAATTTACCATTTAAAATCATGTAATTTTTTTTTTTTTTTTTTTTTTTTTTTTTTTTTTTTTTTTTGAGAAAAGGAGGTTGAGTTGCTTTAGTATACATGGTTTGATGTAAGTGGAGTGTGTACTCGGAATGGTGGAAGAGGAGCACAGTGGTGGCTAACAGCTGGCCTGGAGTCCTCACAGTCATAGATAACCCTAATTAGAACTTGGCAAGTCTTGGCCATTAGGGGTGTGGACAGCTAGTGGCCAGTTAGCCAGGTGGCAAACAAATTCAGCCAGTCAGGACCAGCTATGTGGGCTTTTGAGGACTGTAGAAAGGGAACTGCACTTAGTAAAATTTGCTGTTGCCACATGAACCTCGAGTGTCGTGTGTCCATGTTGACTGTGACAGAGCACTGGTAGCAACTGCAGTTCTGTACAGGAACTGCACCATGAGTGATGTGCAGTTCTGAAGACCTGGGATCATCCCTGCCCCTGCATACCCTGTCGGTAAATCATGAGAAGTGGTGACTGCTAATTCTAGAGCATGTAGTACCCTTCTCTTGGTTGCAGTCCTAAACTAACTAACAATTAACTGGTTTTCTTCATGGTTCACTTACTTTGCAACCCTGTTGAAGAATATTTTTGCTTGGCAGTTGGTTCACATTTGCTTGCTGTCTTGATGTCTTATACTGCCTCTTCAGATACTTAAATTTTAACCTGAAAAACAGGTCAAGCATTTTATCAAACATCAGAATACAAATTCCACTTTAATTTTTGGATTTGAGAATAGAAAGAGGTAAAATTTTAGCTAGAAGCAAATGGTATCTTTTTTCTTCCTTCACTTTTCTTCTTAATTTTATTTTGCAGTATTTAATTTATCCCTTCCTGTTGTTTCCTGTACTTTCTTCCTCTTATGCTTGAAATTTTTTTTCTTTTATTTTCTTTGCATCAGTAGTCTTTGCATTGTCATCGTGCCTTTTCCCCATACTATTGAAAAGAAGGGTTTTTTCTTGGTAAGACTAAGCTATTTTATGTTTCACTCACTTCTGTTTTTAGGAGTATGAAATTGAAAGAGGAGTTTTGAATAAATGAAAGTGATCTAAAAATCATAATGGATTGTTTTGATTCTATCTGCAAGTGTCACAAGACTTTATTACTAACAGTGATTGTACATTTGAGGTTGCTGAAGAAAGATGTTCATTACTGCAGCATATTTAAGTCTTAGCCCCTATTTTTAGACACCAGTCCTAGATTTAATTGCTGCTTCTTAGAGAAATAAGAATGAACACTTCTTCAGTTTTCACATTAGTTTGCTATGAAATTACTTTGCAGAGATGTTACTGTAGACCCCTACTTCCACACATGAAGGTGGGGTCTACAGTACCATGTGTGATTCTCTTGTCTAAGAGGTATACTATAAAAGTGTCATAAATATGGGTTTTCTTAAGGATGTTTTACATTGTTTGGTTTTTTTTTATTTTTAATTAAGCTTTTCTTTCATTATCTTTTCAAGTTTATATTTAGAAGTTATGTTATTGGCTAAGTGAGGTTGTAAAAGCCTCTGCAAGGCTGAGTTGAAAGTTTTGAAGAGTTTTTCAAGTAATAAATGTGTTTACATACTCATATTTTGTAAAATTATGGGGCTTTTTTTAGAATGAAATAAGCATATTCATGTGAACTGGGATTATAGAGGCTATTGCATAGATGATGATATTATTAGTAAACCACAAATAAAACTTGATTTATGTATTGTTGATCATGTAACTTTTATACATTCTGAAGGAAGCTAAGAATGAGATAAATAAAAATACCTTAATGTTAAATTTCACCTGCCTTAGTCAGATTCTCAAGCCTGAGTAGGTGTCTTAATTCCTTTGTATAGCTTAAGTGTTAAAGATCACCGTTTTTAAAAATTTGAAGCTTTTTATAGAGAAAGCTTTTTTGAATTGCAAATAAAATCTTATCAAACTAGTAGAATTTTATTGTATATTCCTTAACTGAAATGAAATTGATATTTTCTTAAGAAATATAAAAATGTAAATATAAACATAAAATTGTAATTATAAATATAAAAATTGCTGACTATGAAACATGGATCTCCAGAGGTTAATATCACAATATAAGCTGCCTTGAAATACAAGTCCTTTTACTAAAAAATGCCTTGAAGTTTCCCTGAGAATTTCCATTAATACTTCAATTTTTATTAACTGAAAGCATGTTTATCTTTTTTAAATCCACAAATGTATGGAATCCAGAGAAGTGTGCAAATCTCTTACCAAAACCTCAAAATTAAAGTTTCCATTGTAATTTACTAGAATTATATTGTATCTTCTATGTAATTATGTTAATATATTACATTTTCAGTACAATTCCATTCATTTGAATAGAGTTCAAATGAATGGTGATCTGAAAAGTAGTCCTTGAAAGAGGGTACTATTTGAGTTGAAGTCTGTTTCAGTGGCTTCAGATCTGCATAATTCTGCAAGTCCAACTGAACTCGTAGGTTTTCCTTCTGACCTCTTAATCCAAATGCTAATGAATAGACTGGTGTTATAATTGAAATAAAAATCATAATATATAAGGAAATCAGAATAACTGTGATCTTCCAATCTATATTGAATCTTCATCCCAGTGTTGTTCACTTAAATGAAAATATGTATGTACTTGTGGACTTGCATAGGAGCAACAGGTCTAATCTTTGGGAGAGTGACAGAATGCAATGTTACATAATGTGATAATTTTGTATTGATATTTTATATATATGTGAGATAAGCCATGTGTTGTTATTTATATTGTGCATTACTTAATCATTGCATTCTGGAGGTCCTGTGGCTGCCTGTTTGTTCAGGAAATCTTCTTACAAATTCTTCCTTGATAAAAGAAATGTCATATCCCAGACCACTACTTCATTAACTGAATATTTTTATGTTCTGTGAAGTAGAAGGGATAAATTAAGTTTCTAAAATTCTTACTCACTTTGAAGTAACTTTGTTGCTGAAAGCTGTAAAGGCATTGTGTCCAAGACCACACAGAACATATTGTTCTGGTCTAGTGAAAGCAAAGACACCAGCTTTCTGTCCATTCAAAAATGGGTACGGTTTGTAAAAATTTCTGTAAAATGCATCCTGGTTCTGTGACCCAGTGTGTTTCTTATTTGTCTTGTAAAATCCTCAGCCTGTTCCTTTCCAATGGTTCTTAACACATGTGCCTCAGAAGTTTGTTAGGTGTTAAAAATTGTTTTCTTTCAATGTAACACAAAAATGTTTCAGTAACTATTTTTAAACAGGAAAATATTTTGAGTGTTTATAGTTTTTCCCTATGGAAGGGTAAGTACATGAAAATTTTAACCTTTGGACAGACTAGGATTTGATAATTCTGTAATCTAGCTGTGTGTCCAGTGTTGTTCAAAATGCTACAAGATGCCCTTCCTAGTCTTCTTCAGTTTTCATGTATTTCCTGTAGGCTCCATAACTTCAGAGTCTGCCAAATCCATGCAGATTTTTTTCACGTTTAAGGGAGAATAAAATGGCACTAGAGGCTTACACTTAGGCATTTGAAATACTTCCCTACTTCTACAGTGACCTCAGAGTCATTACTAGGTTTTATCAGTCCATTCAAGTAGCACAAGTTGTTATCACATGACTGATTATAAATTGCAGCTTACCTTAGAATGAGTCAGTATACTTATGCTGGCTGTTTAGTACTTGAGAGGAAATTATTACTTACGGGGTGGAAGATCTGGTCCCTTTATTCTTTATCTCTTCAACTCCCTTTGGCTTAATAAGGCAAACTTGTTAAACTTTGCTTGTGCCCTCTAAAGCCTCTCTCCAGCCAGGCTACACATTATGTTGGTTACACTTTACTGTCTCGAGTGTTTTTTTCATGTGAGTTTGTGTCTTTTTTTAAGACCACTAACAATTCTTGTCAAGCTTTATCTCTATGACAAGCCTGAATCATATTCAAGGATTTGTTGTAGAGAAGATGAATTCTCCTACTAGCATGTGTCAGTTAACAGGTGTGATTGGTTGAGGTCTGCTCTTTCGTCAGAAACTTCTCACAGCTAATCTACTGAGTAACAACAGGTCTGTTCTGGTCTTCTGATAATCATCAATAAAGCATGTGGAAGGATTTAGGTAGGCATGTTATATACAGCATCAAAATTTCAGGTCTATCTTATGTAATGCATTAATACTTTAAGTAGTAAACCATTCATAGATTATCCACCCTTTTCCCTTTTTAAATAAACTATTCTTCATACAGCAGGTGAATACTGATCTTGGTGGGCTAAAGCAGTTTTTGGTATTGCCTTCAGGTTCACCAAATAGTGATTAATTCCAAAATTCTTCCTACTTTCAAAATCTAGCTTATCCAAAACTTGCTTGAGAACAGTTCTTGCAAATATTAGGAAGGTCTCTGGAAGATAGTGATAGTCATAGTATGCCAAAGATTTTGATACAGGCATCAAAAGAAAGCTGTGAGTGTATTGCCATATGAAACTGATGAAACTGAAATTTGTAACTTCAAATAATTTGTACCTAACCAAGGAACACAATTATTTGAATCATTTTTTTTCAATACAAGATGGAGTTAAGGCTGGCAAACTGGGAAAGCACTATGTATTCATGCTTTGGATATCACTGAAACTTTATTTTAACTCAGTATGTGGGTGTGTGAAGCTCTGTTTGGAGGTGATTGTAGTATTCACATAATGTGTTTACAAATTCAGTATTTTACCCTAAATGGAAGTCACATTCTCAACTTTTATGCCATATTAAATGTAACATCTAGAAAAATTTCAGTTAAATGTTAGCTTATTTACTTAAATAAATAAATTATTTATTTTTAATATTTTTAATACATTATTTATTTTTATTTTTCCATTAGCCTTTAAATAAAGGCTAATGGAATTTGCTATCTGTCAGATTCTTCATTTAAGCTGTTAACACTTAACAACACTTAACAACATGAAGATGTCCCTGAATTGTATATCTGGAATAATGTAAAAAATAATTATGCTTGTTCTTCCACACTAAAATACTCACTTCTCTGCTGTGAATAAATCGTAGTAGATGGGGAAGGCACAGAGTCTATTTGCAAATTGTAGTCTGGAATACCATGGTTTCAGTTTTTAATCATTTTATTCTCCCAGGATTCTGAACTTTTTAGTCATTTTGCAATTTAGAAAAGCTGTTAACTGCACAATTAAATCATGTGCTACTACAAATTGCTAAGTGTATTTAATGTGGTTTAACTAACAACTGCCACTTTTCTGTTCTGTTTACCACCTAGTGCTTTTGCCAGTAGTTCTAGTGATCCTATGACCACAGGGTCAGATCATTTTACTACTCCTGGTGAAAATAAAGCATCCTTTCAAAAAAGCAAACAAAACACACTTCTGTTGGACTGATTAGTCTTAAATCAGCTGTGAAACTGCATCTAAAGGGATTGAAATGACAACAGAAAGCTTTGGAACATTTGAATCTAGTCACAGAATACTCATGCTATCTTTCCATTGTCAAAAAGGATCAGAGGATTTATTTTATTTCTGATAAAGTTGCTAATATGTACTGGTTATCATCAGTTCATGTCTGTGAAAGTAAAATTTGAGTGTTGCCCATATCTAGCATTTCTTCAGGGATGTGTGTAGAAGTATATTCCACAGTCTAGTGTAGTTCACTATAGACAGTGGAATTTAGAGAATAAGTGCATAGGAAATCATCTGTCAGATGTTGATTCAATAGTTAACTAATTAATTAAAGAGTTAAATTAATAAGTAAAACAAAAAGACTTTCGTCTCCCAGAGTAAGAGTCTTACTTTCAGTCCTCTGCTGGCAGGAAAAATTTTGATGTTAATAGTGTTTATATTTCCATTATACCCTATTCATGCCTTCTTTTTCTGATTGAAGTTCAAGATGTAGGCCTAGTATCAATGTAATGCTACTCTGATTGCTTTTCTTCTCCAGAACACGATAGCAGTATTGTTGAGCACGGAGGTGCTTTCTAAGATCTCTGCACAAGGCTTTCCCCTTTTGTTAGAACAAAGAGGCTTTGCTTGTGCTTGCCCCCTTGAGGCTGGTTCTGTGCCACTTCAGAAGAGAATTACTGCTTGTCCCAGTCTCTTTCCTTAGTACAGGCTTCAGTACTTGTACTTGTAGGTTTATCTGAGCAACAGTTCAGCTAGATATCTTAAGATGAGGTTTTGGCTTGGTGGTCTGAATTTTTGGTGGCAATTTAATGTGTCGGAGTTCAGTTTCAGATTTTCTGCCTAGGCTTGAAATGAGTGAAGAGAATCCTAGAATTATGTTCTATCTAGAAATAAGCCAGGCAGTGATAGCAGAAATTACAAGAATAACCTAGTGCATGCCAAAACAGACTTGCTTACTCAGGTAAATGCAGACTTCTGAGCTAGTTGGAAGAGGAAGATGAAAGAAATGTTGAAAAGGCAAATGAAATATTCTGTGGGCAGGTGAGAGATGCCTCACAGTCAATAGTCTTCATTCTCAATTTACCAGATGCCTGCTGAAAATACAGTACAGTGGAGAGGAGCCAGTCCAGGAGGTTCCTGGATGATAATGCCCTGACACAGCTGGTCAGGAGTCAATAAGATAGTGCACCCTACTGGAACTGCTGTCTTTCGAGCAGAGGAGGACTGGTGGGTGATGGGATGTGATTGTTGGAGACTCTCTGGGCCACTGTGATGACAAAATGGCAGAGCTTTCCATTATCAGAGAAGTAAGAATGTGCTCCAGCAAAACTGCAGGGGGAAAAAGTATTAAGGATGAGGAAAAGACTGAGATGCCTTTTCTGAAGTGAAGAGGACAGTAATTGTAAAACCAATTGTTCTCAAGGTACCCAGCCCCTGATCTGTAAGACAGAGAGAAGGAGGAAAATGAAGCCCCCATGATCCAATGGGAAATAGTGTGCTACACCACTTACACATGCACAAGTCTGTGGGGCACATAGAATCCACTCATGGGTACTGAAGAAGCCAGAGCCTGAGCCGCATTCCATCATTTAGCAACAGTCCTGCTTAACCTTGAAGATCCCGGTTCATTGGAGATTGGCAAATATGACACCCGTCTACACAGAGGGTTCAAGGGGGGATATGGGGAACTGTCAGGTTTGTCAGCTTGACCTCAGTGGTGAGCAAGGATATGGATGGAGCAGGTCGTCCTGAATGCTGTTACATGGCATATGTGGGGCAACCTGAGGATCAGGCCTAGCCAGCATGTTTATAAAAGGCAGGTCCTGCTTGGCAAGTTTAAGCTCCTAGTATAATAGGGTAGCCCACTGATGAGGGAAGGCCTTTGAAGGTTGTCAAACTGGACTGTAGTAAAGCCTTTGAAAATGTTTTCCACTGCATTATCCTGGAGAAATTGGCAGCCTGTGGCTTGGATGCAGGTATGCTTTGCTGGAGGGACAGGCCCAGAGGGGAGTGGTGGTGTATGGAGTTACATCCAGCTGGTGGCTGGTCACCTGTGCTATTCCGTAGGGCTTGCTACTGAGGCCAGTCCTGTTTAATGCCCTCACTGGTGACCTGTGACCCTCAGGCAGTGTGCAGGTGACACCAAGCTGGGTGGGAGAGCTGATCTGCTGGAGGGCAGGAAGGCTCTGCAGAGGGGTCTGGGCAGACTGGATCATGGCCTGAGGCCAATGGTGTGAGGTTCAACAAGGCCAGTGCTGGTCCTGCCCTTGGGTCTCAGCAACCCCAGGCAGCTCCACAGGCTGGGGCAGAGGGGCTGGAAAGGCCCTGGGGGTGCTGGTGACAGTGGCTGGACATGAGCCAGCAGTGCCCAGGTGGCCAAGAAGGCCAATGGCATCCTGGCCTGGATCAGCAATGGTGTGGCCAGCAGGACCAGGGCAGGGGTTGTCCCCCTGCACTGGGCACTGGTGAGGCCACACCTGGAATCCTGCTTCCAGCTCTGGGCCCCTCATGATAGAAAATACATGGAAGTCCTGTAGCAATTCCAGAGAAGGGCAATGGAGCTGGCAAAGCATCTGGAGCGCAACTCCTGTGAGGAGTGGCTGGGAGAAAAGGAGGCAATAACCTGAAAGGAAGTTGTAGCTGGGTCAGGGTCAAGCAACATGACAAGAGGATATGGCCTCAAGCACCAGGGGAGATTTAGATTGGATATTAGGAAGAATTTTTTCAGTGAAGGTTTTCAAGCACTGGAATGGGCTGCCTGGGGAAAGGGTAGAGTCAGCAACCCTAGAGATATTTAAATAACTTGTAGACATGGCACTTCATGACATAGTTTAGTGTGAACTTAGCAGTGCTTGGTTAACCATTGGACTATATGAGCTGAAAGGTCTTTTCCAAACTAAATAATACTGTGATTTCTGAACTTATACTTTTATCTTTTTGTCATTGAATATAGTCAGTAGGTCAGCTTGAGGCTTTAAGGGTTTTTTTGTGATTTGAGTGTTTTCACATTGTTTGGTAACTGTTCTCCATGTGTGGGATGATTGATAGAATTTGAAATAACAATTCTTGTACACTAAGGAGCTGCAGGTTTTTAACCTAGTCTTCTGACTCTTTTGCATAATATTTTGCTTTTCTATCCATCACAATGTGCAAATCATGCAATATTACATGTCTACTTTGTGTTATGGCTACAGATTCTAAATAATTAGGAGTTCATCAACTTGATTTTGATGAATTTCAGTTTGTTAAAATAATTTCCCTGTCATCGTTGTATTGTCATCATCCTTTGTCTGGAATATAATTATTTCCTAAACAGATCTCAGCAGATCTGAGAAAAGAGTTACATTCTAAAATTACAATAAAATATGTGATTATGAGAAGATCATCTTAATACTTTTGCTGTTGGGGTATGAAGAAGGACCTTAATCAGATTTAAAATAAAAGTGTTTTCATAAGAGGCATATGCTGCTTTTTATTGGAATTCTGCTGCTTCAAGTATGTTCCAAACAAACAATTCTTTAAAAAAAAAGTCAGAAATTTGAGAGCTCAAGCTGTTTCTTTGTAACAGTTATTAATGACTTAAATACTGTTTCAAACTCAATATTCCTGTTGAATTCAATAGTACTGATCTGCATGTCTGTTAGCAGTCAAGGCAAGGATATTGAAGACTGAATCAATGAAGATTGAATTATCCTCCTCCTGTTAGAGGAAGCTTCTTCAGTGCAGGTTGTGATGCACTGGGATCGGGAAATTTCCTTTAACATTGCCTGTCCTGTTGGCAAGGGAAGAATTCAGTTAGCACTGGACTTGATATGGCATCCTGGGTTTTTAGTTTAGAATGTGACTGCCATAAAGAATTGTGGGAAGAAAAGTAAGTACATTAAAGTACTTCAGTTGCTATTGCATAAAATATCTATGAGTTTGCTAGGCATCCTGTAAAGCACTGAGAGCAAAATTGGCATCAATTAATGAAACTTCCCTTCATATTTCTTCTTTTTAAAACAAATTCAATGTCTGTCCAAATTCTAATAAAAACCAGAATTAAATGACAGTTTTAATTCATTGTCACTTCTTTCCTCCCTCCCCCTGTCCTCCTACCTCTACTGAAGACATTTTTATGGATTCTCTCACTACACCTGAATTTTGACCAAGGCATGCAGCCTTTCCAAGTTTCCTGAAGACCTATATCTTATTTTAATTTCTAGGTATTTTCTGCAAATGCCAATTTGGATCATAGGCTTTAAGTCCAAAAAATACCTTTAAGAGTTTGTTGAATAATAGCAAAGATATTTCATATGTCAATATAACTTATTTCTAAGGAATTTTTGTATATATTGTTAATCTGTTTGTCATGTCAGTGCATGTACTGTCTGAATCAAATTGGTAGAAAAGCCAAAAACTATTCTTAAAAAAACATATATAAATCTTGCTTGAAACTGTGGTGCTGTATGTTACTTCCTTAATGAATAAAACCTGTTGATTCAAATATTCTGTATATGTCCCTGTCATTTTGTCTTTTGATAGGTTGATGAAGTGGTGGATGAATACAGTGAAAGTAATTTCTATGAATCTGATGAAGAACAGAAAGAAAAGGATCAGAAATTGAAAGCCATCTATACTATGGACCCGGATCACAGGCTGCTGTTACGAAATACAAAGCCTCTGCTTCAAAGCCGAAATGCTGCTGTATGACAAATTCCTTTATGATTAAAATATTAAATCAAAAATAATCTAATTTTTAAAAACTTTAAAAGATTGAAGAGTAGAATCTGCACCTCTTTAAAACTGATGAAAATACACTTTAGGAGAAGTGTGATGGATCTATTTTGAATTTAACTTAGCTTGTAAGCAAAGCACCTAAACTGATTGTGGTATGTGTTTCAAATAATAAAGACAAAATACTAGAAAAAAGTATGAGAGCATTTGAATCCAACTTAGGTAAGCATGTGATGACTCTACTAGAGTAGCTCTTGATGCTACACTCTCAACAGTTTGGATGGCACAAACTGGTACAGTTTTATGGAACAGATCTACAAAGAAAATCATACTGTTATTGATTCATTGATTTGTTCTTTTTTTTGAGTCTCACATTTTAAAAGTAAACAATTATCCACCACATTTCTAGAGCAGTTGCCCTGGCAGGGTGCTAGGATAGACATGACATTATAAGTATGGTATGCTAGATTATTTCCATGAGATTTTAAAGTACAGGTAACTTTTTAGAATTAGAAAAAGCCATGCTCATGGTGAATCATTATGATGTTAATCAGATCACAGAATATTAACTTTCTAACCTGAGATTGTCATGTTAATCAGGACTAGATGTCTTTTGAGAGAAGTCTTCCAGTGATAATGAATACTTCTATAATTGCAAGAACAGTTAGTCCTCCATGATTAAGTTTCCTTGCCACCTATTCTTTATAAGCTAAATAGATCAGGTTATAGTTCTCCATTGAAACATACTTTGAGATTCTAACTCATGTCTGACTCTTCTCAAAATCATTTATGATCTGGCAGCCCAGCAGACTTAAACAAGTTGATTAAATTTGTACAACTTTTTGCTAAAAATCACTGTTCAGTGTCTATGTTGTTTCTTAATTTCATTTAAAGAACAAGTATGTTTGATATGTTTGCCGTCCCACTTCACTGAGAGGTTCAGCTAGTTATTGCCCTCATTCTATAAATAATTTTCTTTATTAAATATGGTATTTATTCTCACACTAACGATCTTTAACTTTCTGGCATAAAGTTAACTGAGATGTTAAAGTGCATTTTGGAAGGTGTTACTGAAATTATGTTACCTTGAATTACTATTACGAATGGGGTTATTCATACTGTTCACAGAATTTACCTACAATTAATTTAATTAGTGGCTTTCCATATGACCTTATGGCTTTTGTCAGCAGTAAAAGATACTTGTGGTATATTGCAAAAAATCTTAAAGTTATTTCCTAGCTTTAGATATTTTAAATTGCTTTGTATTGTTGAATAATAATTTTTCTTTCATTGGTACTAGGATTTAAGATACCAAGTGAAGTGTTACTATGAGGGCTTTACTTGGAGTCTCTATGATTTTTTTTTTGTTTGAAACAGAGAGTTGAACATGACTTGTAGGAAAGGTCCAATGGTTACATGACACTCACCAGCATAAAGATCATATTTTGTCTTTTATTTATGAGGAAATCTGAGAAGAAAAAAATGGGTTTTAAGTTGCTTATATCTCAGTCTTCTGAATTTTGTTAGCCTGGATATCAGTATACACCTCTGTAGCTTTTACTTTCTGTTGGATTTGATACTTTAAAATTTTCCAGTATAGACAGCTGTTGTTTTATAAATTGCATAATAGAATAATAGAATGAAAGGTTTTGAGTGGAAACTAGATAAAAGATACTGAACCTGTAGTAATAAAGGAAAAGCACATTAGAAAAACTTGTAAAGAATATTTCTTCATTACTTTGTACAGCTGATGTTAGCAATACTGATTTATCAGGATGTTTGTGATTTAAATTGCTTTATGTTTTTTCTCTGTCCCTATTTCTATGACCTTCCATTTATTATAGCATACTGTAAATACTGGGAGGAAGTAAAGCTACTTAATTAGTAAAAATATATTTATTCCAATGTTCTTCCTCTGTCTGATTTCATGATTTCAAAGACCACAGGTATGCACTTTGTTTTTGAAGAAGAGTGAGCTGGTAGTCCTGCAGGTCTGAAGCAAATGTGGTAGATATGAATGATGATTTGAAGCTAACATGCTGCTCTGAATGTTCTTCCTTTAGGTGGTAATGGCAGTTGCACAGCTTTACTGGCATTTGGCACCAAAATCTGAAGCTGGTATTGTTTCTAAGTCATTGGTGCGTTTACTCCGCAGTAACAGGTAGGTCAAGTCCAAACTTCACATCACTGTGTGTACTTTTTTGTGCATATTTGTTTAGCCATAGTTACAAGACTGTAACTATTACTATTACAAAATTAATTTAATTTTTGAAATTATCCTGTAATACTCACATTCACTCAACAAATGAGGATCACTAAAAGTTATTCCATCATTTTTGAGATCCTGTCCAGGGATCATTGGTTATTGTATTTCATTTGTATGATTTTTGTTCTAACAAAAACATGGCTGCCTAGTTAGTATTTAAATGGAATCAGTACTAACTGGTTTGTTTAAAATCTTGATGTTTTTTAAATTAGTGGAAATCTATGTTGATTTCGTTATGTTGTGGTTTGACACGGAAAAAGAATTTTTTTAAAAGAAGAGGTTAATTTGGATATTGATTAATTAAAGGTGGATACGCTTCTGAGAACACAGAGAAGTTAAAAATAAAATTTTTAGAAAAACTTGTTTTCTTTAGTTCTGGTTAGCATGTAGTGTAGTTTCTTTTTTGTCTGGCTTGTGGCTGGGTGGGGAGGGGAAGGCCCATAGCCTGACTGAGGTAGGCTGAAGGGTGGAAGGACTAGAACTGGGCTGGCTCTTCTGTAGATGGAAGGGTGGAGGAAATTTGGGATGTCTCTGTTTTCTTTTTAGAGTAGAGAGAGAGAGAGAGAAGTAATGATGGCTTGTTAGCAGTATACTGCGGGGGAGGAAAAGAGTGGGGGGGGCGCTGCAAGGTGCTCAGCTGCTTGTGGGACTTGGAGAATTTAGATATTGAGCTATTCTTGGGAGTCAGGACTTTTAACCTTTTTAAAGAAATAAAAGCTTTGTGAAATTTTTCTTTTTTTTTAATTTTAAAGAGAAGAAGAGAGACAGCTTAGACTCTGAGATGTTAGAAGGAGAAATTTTAAATAGGAGGAAATGACGTTAGACTTTTTCTTTGGTAGTCACAGATGGAGTTGATCTTTTCTATTAAGAGAGACTATTTTAGGAGGATGTTAGTGAGCAAAGAGATTTGCTTTAACTGGAAAAAGAGAGAAGTGAAGTGAATAGAGAAAAGTTAGGGGGTTTGTGGTAGTGCTTCTTGTCTTTAAAGAAAGAGAAGAGAAGAGAAGAGAAGAGAAGAGAAGAGAAGAGAAGAGAAGAGAAGAGAAGAGAAGAGAAGAGAAGAGAAGAGAAGAGAAGAGAAGAGAAGAGAAGAGAAGAGAAGAGAAGAGAAGAGAAGAGAAGAAGATTTTTGTTATTAGATTTTTAAACTCGGGAAAATGGAGGGGGACTGTGGTCTTAAAAAATGAAAAACTGAACTATTTGGGTTTTTTTTTCCCCTCTTGGCAGGGAATTTTTGAAAGGAAAAATCTTAAAAGCAGTCTGTCTATCTATACATTAGTAGTGAGAGCACTGTGCATGGAAAGGAGAAGAGTTACTATGGCAAACTTTTTCTCCGGGCGGTGCCATGTGTGACATGGAAACACAGGATGTGGAGCTGTGTTTCTTGGGGGGTCTGTGGCACAGGAGAGACTTTTGTCTCCCTCGATGGACTGCGTATCGATTGGAGAGTAGAAACCTGATTGGGGTCCAGATTGTGTCTCACTATAGTTTGTTAAAGTTAGGTAGTAGGAGGAAGAATGCTTTGCAAAGTTTTCATTTTAATCTTTGCATAATTTTTTTTTTGCTTTTCTTTTTTCTTTTATAGTGGTAGCTTAATAAAGTTTTTTTATGTTATTAAGCTTAGGCCTGCTTTGCTCTGTTCTCAATTGCATTTCACAGCATTCAATTGAGAAATTGCATTTTCATGAGGGCACTGGCATTGTGCCAGTGTCAAACCATGACACGTTACTGTCCTGTTAAGCACTAAATAAATCTTCTGATGTATATTTTATTTTCCTGCACTGTAACACAAATCTCAAAATGGGTGAGTTTAGAAGGGAGCACTGGATATTGTCTAGTCCAACTTTCCTATTCATGGAGGGTCTCCCAAAGCACTGTACTCAAGACTGTGTCCAGTCAGTTTTTGGGAATCTCAGGGGAAGGAGACAACATATGTATTAAAATTGATATTGCCACTTGATCCTGCTGTATCTTCTGTGTTTCCTTAATCCTTGGATGGCTTTTAAAGAACAAGTTTATATTTAATTCAGAACGTTCTGATTTGACTTCATTATTTTCAGTAGTATTTTGTCTGTTTTTCTATGAAAGGTCTTGTCAGCTAGATTTCATAAGAATGTTTCTGCTATTTTTTCATTTGTATATCATAGTTCTTTGTGTAGTGTGCCAATATTTGCTGCACAGAAGTGTTTTTCTTCCCTATTCAGTTTTTAGATTTTGAACTTCCATGTATTTGTATGAAAAGCCTTGAAGGGTTTACATGAGACAATATTAATTGTTTTTAAAATAACTTTTTAACTAAAAATGATATCTTTGGCTGGAACTTCATTGTGAGAATAATTTACTTTTTTAATCAGTTTTGTCAAACAGACACAAAGGCTTTTTAAAAAAATCATTTTTGTGTGTCTGGCAAGATTACTCATCCTAGATATACCTTAACTTTTGTAAGCCCTGCCATCAAAGAGTTGTTTCTCTAAAAGTTCTGCAGCTCAATATTGTTTAAAAGTTGGTAAAGAATTAAAATGAGACTTGGTAGTATATTCATTCTTTTATTTCAGATAAGAATGAATCACTATTGGTTTTGTGTTTGGCTTCATAGTACAGTATGCTTCCTATTCTTTTTATGCAAAGATGAGTAAAGTACCTAAAGCACTTGGCAGATAATATATAAACTCATCATCACAGGTTGAAAGGATCATTTGTATGTGGTTTATTGCGTGTTTATACACAGTTTTCATTAAAGTCACTTCTTTCCTGTATCTCAACTAGTACCTTAAATGACACTAGTCTCCTGATTTTTCTGTCTTTTCTGTTTTCTGTTACCATTCTGGGTGAAACACTTCTGCTTTTAGAACCACTTCAAAATAAGCTGTTGCTGTTTGCCCTTGAAGTTATTTGCCTGTGGCCTTCAAATTAATGTCAACTAAGCTATAATCTAGTTAGGGTGAGAGTGCCCAGAAGGGCATCTCATAGCAATTTCCAGTCTTGTTTCATCATGTGTAGCTGACTCTTGCCATGCACGTATGTAAGAATTGCATAAAATTGGTTTAAAAGATCTTAAGTACTTCTCTATTATCACTTTTCTTTGTAAGCAACAGCTGCAATTACCTTAGGGCTATTAGACAGTTTTGAGTAAGAGGAGATAATGGGTATGATGATTTCTCTGTCAGGGTGAGATTTGTAGCATGCAAGGATTTGAGCACTCATGGTTCAGAAAAATTGTGTGTAAGTTATTACTTAGTTTTTAAGCAATTGGTGACACAAAGTCTGTACTTTAAAAGCTTCAGACTAGTATCCAGATTTCTTTTTGATCACTTATGTTGAGGTTTTTAAACTCATATATTAATGATGAGAATGCCTTCTCCAAACATGTGTAATGTTTTTGTATTATATTATTGTCTATCTCTTGCAAAGTCTATTATGTAAAAGTATTTATTAGTTTTTTTATAGATGTATATGTCTGCCAGTGAATACACTTGAGTCACGGGAGATCTTGGATTTTTAGAAAAATTCTTAAGAGAAATGTCATAGCATTTCTTGCTAATTGTGCAAGGATTAACTGTTCTTCTAATTAATGCAGTTATTTCAAGTCTGCAGATAAAGCTTGTGTATTTTTATTCTCAGCTATGTCATTCTGAAATACTTATTTCAAGAAGGTGTATGAAATGTAAGGCTTTTGCTAGCTATTTCCATTATATTAAAATGGTAAATGTAATTCTGGTTTCAACAAATACCCACGACCTACAAAAGGCACCATTGCACTTGTTTCAAGTAAGTATTTTTGTGTATTGGTGTTTTAAAAAATGAGAGCCTGGTTTCATCATGCATCTCTCTTCCTGTGAATCAAATGATGAAGCTGGCAGTTGGCAACAAGCTTTGCCTTCTATGTTTATGCCAAAACAAATGGGTAAGTAACTTGATGTTCAAATAGAATTTAACTTTTTTTGCTGTGTTGAATTATTCTGTGTATCAATAATTTTTTTGAATGACTCTTATTTTTCTTTTCACATTCTAGAGAGGTGCAGTATATTGTCCTGCAAAATATTGCCACTATGTCAATACAAAGAAAGGTATATCCTATTTAGAATTTTTTAAATCACACTGTATACAAAACACTGGAGAGTTACTTAAATATATTCTGATTTTCAGGGTATGTTTGAACCTTATTTGAAGAGTTTCTATGTTAGATCAACTGATCCAACTATGATCAAAACACTCAAGGTGAGTTTATTAAAGGCAAATTTTTCCATATACTGGTGGACGAAAGCAGTTTGCAACAGAAAGGTAAAATGTTTTTCACTGATACAACACAGGTCACTCTATACAGTTTCTTTATCTCACTAAGAAGTATGGAGGCATTTAGTTAAGTCCACAAGGAGCCTTCAGGCTTGTCAAGCTTTGTGAAAGATTCTGTTATTATGTTGCAGGTGTAAGAATGGCTGTATTATCCACCAGAGCTTTTAGGACATTTCAGTGATAGAAAGCATTATAATTTTTTTTCTACCAGGTATTCTACTGTTGAGAGTTTGACTATTTCATGGGAAGAAAAGAGTCTTTAATACTGCTAACTTAAAAAGAGTTTAAATCTGTTCCTCTGTACAAAATGGGGCAATGTTTGAGTCCCAAATTTTCGTTGAAGTCAGCATTTGACAGAAGTACTTTAGGCTTTCCTCAAGGCCACATCTCAATGCATGTTTCCAGCTGTTGTCATGTTGCTTCCTCTGTAGTAATTCTTCAACAAATGTGAAATCCTTGACAAAACAATGGCAAAAAACGTGTCTACTATTATGTGCCTTTTCTCTTGTTTAGATTTAGATTGTCATAGGCACTTATGTTTAGGCGTAGAAGGTAGTTTTCTGAAAGAAACAATATTTTTTCCTTATCTTTGTTTTACATGCATATTGCACTTAGATTATATGTGCAAGAGTGGTGTAGTACAAGATGACTATATCAAAACTGTCATGTTTACATACAAAATAAATACATATTTGTATTATATACCAGCAATAAGACTTAAATATATATGAGGCAGTTGGAAGCAAAAAGATATTCTCTATGTTTTAAGGAATATTGTGACTGCCTTACTGTTATCCAAAAATAGTCAGTCGAAAAAAATAATAGAAAGTTGATGTATTTAAATTCCCATATCAATTGATAATATATTGGAGAAGAGTTGGAAAAATAGAAATTGTGGTGTTTTTCTTTCATTGTTTCATTTGTTTCATGATGGCTGAAAAATTTAGAAGACCCTAAACTTCTGTATAGGTAAAAAAACCTTGTGGTTTTCTCCCTCTTCTACTTCTGTAGTTCAAGCCTACCTATTTCAAAACAGAATGGTGAGATGCATGGATGTAATTAATATGTAGGAGCACCCTTGATTTTGTCTCCTGTGCTTATGGATTTCTGGTTTTTGTTTTTTTTTTTTAATTTTCAACCATCAAGTTTGCTTTTTTGATCACTGGTTAGCATTGAGCTTTTATTTTCACAGTAACCTATTTTAGTCACAAATTCTCAGTTATAATTAGTTGTCATCATCTCAGAGTCTATAGTTTTCCGAACAGATAAGGTTTTTTCCCTATTACGAGCATTACTTTGCAAATGTGTTGATTTTTTTTTCCTGTTTTATTAATTACTCTTCTACTATTTGGAACTCTTACACAGCTTTTCTTAGTCAACCTTTGTCTTCATATCCATGAAAACTGTAGCATCAGTTGAAAACTTTGTCACCTGTCTTCTCCTTACTTTCCCAGTTCATATGTGAAAATGGCCAGTGAAGATATTTGTGATGTTTCATTGATAGCCACCCTATACTGTAAAATAATCTCCTTTTCTCATGCACATTTCTCTTTTTCATTTATCCTCTTGCTTTCTATGCAGTTTTAGATACATATCTTTAAGAGCCTTTTGTAATATGTCTTAAGAAATTGTTTTGAAGTACAGGTGGACTGTATCATTTGAGTATCCTTTTCTGGATGTCTCAAAGTCAAAAAATACCAACATATTTCCAAGGCGTCTTGACTTCCCTTTTGGGGTTGTGTTTTCAGTTTACTTCAAAGTTGAAACAGCTTGGAAGCATGGCATCCTAACAATACATGCCAAGTATTGCATATCATCCTTTTGTTCACCAGGAGCAAAGATGAGGGCTTCCAGGGTCTGATGTTTTTGTTGTTGAATGAGATCTGAGGAATCTCAAAGATACAGATATTTCATTCCTGAGTTTAAAGGTCTTTTATTACAGTTCATCTGAATATAATGGGCAATTTATTTCTCCCATGATGCAGTTGTGACTTCCGTTATTTCTTCTTACATTGTTGTGTGGTTCTTATATGCTCAGGCCTGTTGTATAACATTGGAAAACTGACAGAAGTATTTCAAGCCCATTTGATATGCAATGAAACACTAAATCTTGGACTCATAAAAAAATACATCACTGAACCCCAGGGTCCTGCTTTGTAAACTTTGCTAGTATTTGCAAGAAAAATATGCCTTCTGAGCACATTCTGAGTGGTGCCAGTTTGTGTTGATATCTGGTATACTCTGTTGAATTCTGAGTGGTATTTTTAATATATACTTTATATACAATAAAAGTATAGTGTACAAGTGCTACTGTTTGTAATATTTTAACTTTTGACAATATACTGGGTTTTTTTCTTGTAGCTTGAAATCATGACAAATTTAGCAAATGAAGCCAACATATCAACTCTGCTTCGAGAATTTCAGGTTTGTGCAAAAGAGTGTTCTTTTTGTACTCATGGTCTCTTTTTCTGTTGTCGGATGTTTCTCCAAGGCTTAAATTTTTCAAGTTTAAGTATTTGCAAGGATGAAATGTTCCAAATATGGAAATTAAAGCATCTCATACTGTAACGGATAAAGGAGCTATTTATATACAGAAAGGAATCCAAGTATTTTGTTTCTCACTCTCCTCCAGCTACCAAAAAAAAAAAAAGAAAAAAGAAAAAAAGTGATGAGAAAAACTCAATCATCCCGTATTCTTAAACACAAATTCCAGCAAGTTGACTGACACTATAAGTCACTATGTGACAGAGTCTTAATTTTAGCAGTATGTGGCCATTAGCATTTTTTGACAAACCTCATTTCCATAAGTCATTTGATTAAGTTGTGTTTATTTTCTCCAATATCTTTATGTATCAGCAAGATCTTCTGCCTATATTGTGAAACAGTGTCTGTCCTTTCTTTCCTCTTTGCTTGTGACATCTATTTGCATTGCTTCAGTTCTCTGGCTGGATTTCTGTGAAAGGTACTGGTTCTCAGGCAGGTAGGTTATTCATAGTTTCACAGATGCTCCTAGATAAATGAACTGAAACCTCTCTGAAGAGAGAGCTCATCAACTCCTCCAGCCTTGCACACAAACTAATGGCTGTTTTTGGGTAACTGCCTCCTGCCCCAGGCTTTCTTGAAATCAGAGGTTTGCATGGCCATGGGTGACCAAAGCTTGCAAGAAAATGTCTTCTGTAAGTGACAATGAGGTGAAAAATTATAGCTTCTAATGTGTATTGTAGCTAAGCTTAATTTATTATACAGTATGTTTGCCTCATGAGAATAATATGATAAGTCTTTGTCTAACAAGAGTTATATATTGACTAACAAAAGTCCTGTTTCTTTAGACTTACGTGAAAAGCCAAGACAAGCACTTTGCTGCAGCTACGATTCAAGCTATAGGCAGATGCGCAACTAACATCACCGAAGTGACTGACACGTGCCTTAATGGCCTTGTCTGTTTGCTGTCCAACAGGGATGGTAAGCTAAAGTTCTCTTTGTTTTCTGGATAGCTGATAGCATGAAACATTTTCTTAGAGAAAACCACACAGAGCTTCAGGTCACGTCAAGAAGTGAGTTGACTTCTTAAGAATTTGGCTGACAGCTGGATAAAAATCCTGCGCTTCCAAAGGTTCTGATATTCACTGAATAGTTATTTTCTCTTCTGACATAAAAATTAATTTGTCGTGTTCCTCAATTACATGTTTACCTACTTTTTCTTATAATGCTGTGATTATTAAAATATACTGTTTTGATTATCTTAGGTAGCAGTATTTACAAGTCAAAGTGCATCAAAGCAGTTAGCCTGTAGAGGGTGCTGAAAGCTTGGAATTTTTTTTTTGTAGTACATCAATGCATAAATGAAAACACGTATTAAATACTTTTAGGACAAATGGCCGCAAATTTGGTTTTGTACTCTAACCTTCTGTTATTTTTGGGTAGCGAAACAAAGTTTCAAATCATTAGGGAACACAACAAGGAGCAGATAAAATTAAAGAGGGTAGAGCAGCACAGTATGTCAATACTTAATAATATTGTATTTTCTTACTAGTTACCAATGAATATGGCAGAGTCTTATTTCATAAGAAGTCAGTAATATATGTTAATAAATAATGTCAGGAAGGAGCAAAAGCATAATTGTGGAGTGTCCTGGAGTAGTTCAAATAGTTCAAAGAACTAGTGATGTGCTAGTGCTCTTGGCTTTGAAAAGCAGCATTAATGCGTCTGTATATCTCCTGGACATATTTTTTGTGGTAATCCTGAGAAGGCCTTTATTAGGGACATCATTTTGGCAACACATACTTGGCCAGTGAGCCACTACTGCACACAGAGCTTGCTCTTACTTGTTTTATGAACTGAGATGTCATTCTCAACAACCTCATCTTGTATCAGAAATTCTTGAGTGGCCTCAGTGTATGTCTTTGTATTTTTAATATATGTGACTTTCATTTCTTAGTGCTGTAGATCTTATTTCTGTTTAAGCCTTTCAGATTATCAGCTGCATTTAAAAGATATTCCCATTTCGTGTTATAAAGCCATATCTGCACAGTGCACCTTCTTGTATTATTTTCAACAACAACCATAGTAAAAATGCAAGCTTCAAAGGTTGTTCTTGATTTTGCCTGATTCTTCTAGCAACCTTCCTCTGAGTAGGCTTCCTTCAGCATGTACAAATCTCTATATTTCTTCTGTTTTAAATGAAATAATAAAACTGTCACTTCAGAATACAGATTTTGTTACTTAACAGTCTGTTTTCTTGCTTTATTGTTGTTTTGCTAAAAAGGAATCAAGATAAGAGGAAAAAGGTTTTTTCCTTTTATCACAGATTGTCAGTTTAATATTTTCTTTAGAGTCATTCAATAGATAGATGTATATATTTATATACACACATATATGCATGTGCATGTATACAAAGGTGTGTCTCAACAAGATCAGTTTCATGTCTGTTTCTAAGTAGTTGTCTAATAAATAAAATTATCTTCTTGTGCTTACTGTTCTAAAAGACTGCAAAGGATATATTGAGGATCTTCTAAACCTGGCAGCTGGCAAATTGCTTTACCATAGCTGCAGTGTCTTCATTCCTTCTTTAAAGGAATGAATAGAATGGCATAATTTACATGGTACCTTTCCCCATGTGGCTGGAAATTACTGATAGTCACAGCTTACTGAACGTAAGAGTTTTGGCATGGTAAGGTAATAAAAAAGAGATTTAGCATAGTGAATGAGAATAGCTTTAAGAGTCTTGGTTAACTTGCTTTCCCCCATCCTTAACTGTTAAAGTATGCAAGCAATCTGTTTGCTCTGCTGCTTCTTTCGTGGTCATTTGAAGCCTGGAAGTAGTCCTGCTGCTTTGTGTAGCATGAAGCACAAGCTGGTAGGTCCAGGAGGTTCTGAGGTCTGTGACAGCAGAGTCAGCTGTGCTTTCTCAGTACTATTTTCTTATTATGAAGAATTCACTTGAGTGCAGAAGAGAGATGCTCATACTAATTTTACCAAACCACAACAGTATCCTGAAGTACAAGCTTTGTGGGGAAAGTGCCTTCTGATTCTATGTGCTTATAATTGTAGATACAGCCCAACACTCAGGATATCTTGGGTATATCTGGCACAAGAGCTTTACAGCTAATTATTCTGCAACTTGGGTGATAAGAGGCAGAACTTGTTTCAGAAACAAGGATATCAATAACTGCTCTTGAAATTTTCTTTGCATGCTTAGAAGTGACTTAAAGTCAGATTTGTCTTGCTCAGGAAAACTGAGGTACGTGGGGAAAAAACTGGATAACATTTGAACTACAGAAGTGCAACAGATTCTAGAAATTTCAGTGGTGAGACACCTTAATGAATGATTATCACAAGCTAAACTTGACGGACTCCTAAGAGACTGTTTTTGTAAAGCCATATTGAGGGCTGAGAATTATTTTCCTTCCTCATCTGCTGAAGGAAGGACAGAAATAAAAGTTGTTTTCTTTCTCTGCTGTGACATTTGGCATTTGACTGATGCATTTCCTTTAAGCAGTTGTATTGATAGTTTAAACTGACTGTCCCACTGTGACATAAAAGTAATTCTAGATGTTAGAGACACATTATAGGAATTACATAGGGATTATAGGAAGTCTCTTGTCTGACTGTACTGCATATACTAGAAATCCTGCAGGTTTTTATTAGATGGGTGACTTCCATTTTCTGTTGGAAGTTGCAGGTTGAATGTTAGCATGGTTGTAGAATGTATAGCTAAAACATTTTTTGCCCTGCAAATCTATATGAAATTGCAAGTAATAAAATTACTGGAACTGTTAATACATCTGGTAACTAGTACATTTCTCTTCTAATTACTGTTAGAATGGGATAAAGAAAAGCAACTTGTAACATCCAGTTTATATGTATTAATAGGGTTTCTGAGATTTGTTTTTGATGTTATAAGGATGGAAAAGTCAACAGGGTAAAAGCTTAAACTTTGGCTAGTTCTGAGAAGCAGAAAATTAGGTCCGTCTGGATAATTAGCTGTAGTGATTAGTTTGTTTTTAACCCTAACAGAATGGTTTGGGTTAGAAGAGACCTTTAAATTTCATGTAGTCCAACCTCCCTGCCGTGGGCAGGGACACATTGCATAGACCAAGTGGCTCAGGATTCCATGTAACCTGAGCTTGAATAGTTTTGGGGAAGGAGCACCCACCAAAATGGCATCCTGTCCAAAACCAGCTGATCCAGTTTTACTGCTTTTAGAAAAAGTGGTCATACAAACTATAGACTGTGGATAAATTAGTCTTCATTTGAGTGTTTTAGTTGCTGCAACAGTGGGTTAATGTATGTGAAAGAAACTTTGATGCAACATTGATGGTTTCAAATGTTGTATTTCAGAATTCACTTTTTGAATGTTCTCTGGTAATATACTCCATGCTGAGATGATTTTTTGAGGTTCTGTTATAATGCAGCCAAATTCTCAATTATGGAAGAATCTTTAAGTTCTACAGCTTACTGTCTGCTGTGTTGTTAATTTTTTTGCATGCATCATTATTTGACAAACTGGAATAATGTATGACTGAGTATATTTTAAGTTTTTGAAAAGTTGTCAGGCTTAAGGGTCTTCAGATATTGTCCTACTTAGTAAATTCCACATTGCTTCAAAATTTTTAGAAGAAACTAAAATAACTGAAACTGCTGGTACCCCGTGTAGTCTTCTTTATTGATAAATGCATTCCTGATCAGATCTTATGGGTTTTCAGTCTTTATTTTAAGAACTTAATTTATAAACCTTTAGATATTATTTAGACTGTTTCAAAATTCTTGTGTTCATTTATCATTGCCTTGTATGGACTTCCTCTTTGATAATTCTAGTAGGAGTTACATTTTAAAATTTTCTTACTGCACATTCAGAATGCTTGTTTTGCCTTCTCATCTAATATTTAGCTGGAGTTTGTTATGGTTTTGAACAGAAATGTTTCTCTTTTTTTCCTGTTCAGTTTTGATATCCTTTGTGTGCACAAAGCCTCAAAGAGTATGACTATGCCAGTCCTCATTCTGATACAAATGCATTTTGGTTTTGTTTGTATTTTTTTTCCAGTAGTTAGACTTTTGTAAAATAACCATACTAGTCTACAATTGTTTAGAATTGTAATTAACAAATTGTTTACAATCTTGTTTATTTTCTTTAAATTTGCTCCCATAGATAGCATGAAAGTAGTTCCTATGGTGACATCTCATCTGCTGCAGTTGATATTACCATAGTCAGTTTTACATTGTCAGGAAGTGGTTTTAATAATGACTTCATGTGCACTCATTTTTTTGGGTTCAGTTTTATTTTTCTTAACTGTTCAGTGTATCATAAAATACTGAATGATGAAAGTTGCCATTCCAATGTTCCCCACTATAAATATTCCAGTTTGTAATTTTCAAGTTTCAAGAATTGGCTTCCTATTTTAATATCTGGCAAAATACAGTGTAAATTAAATTGATCTGTAGGATTGTGCAGGACCTTGAGATGTTAACCTTGTTTCAAGAAGTTAGTCTAGAAAAATGACAGATGTCATATCAAATAAAAGATGACACAAAAAGCTACAAGCAAAAATCTGAGCATTTCAGAGGCATATGATATAATGATATGCTCAGAGCTCTTCAAATGCCTTTGTCCATAAAGACGTTTGCTTTCTCAAAAAATCCAAAACAGCAAGGAAACCCACAACTTCCCAAAATTTAGACATGTATGCCCCATATTGTTCTACTGAACCTTGAGCATGCTTGATTGCTGAATGAAGGATGCATGTGTCAGATTAACTCGGACAGAAATGCATTGATAACTGTTTAACAAATGGTAGTTAGGCTTCTTCATCTTTCCATACATGAGTTTACTCTTGCATGGAAGCTTATCTCTGCTCATGTGGTCTTCTCAGCTTCAAAAATTGTACATTTCATACAAGTTGATCAGTCTGTGAATGTTACTTGTTGCAGTAGTTAAGCACTCCAGTGCATGACTTTGGCATGAATCTTTAAACAGCTTGCTATTTAGATGCTTCATTTGAATGTACTAGAGATTAGGTTACAGACCTGAGAGAAACTGTTTAGATGCAGAAACATTCTTTGCATTTAGAAAAAATGCAAAGGAGATGTTTAGATATTTCTCTAGTGTATGAATGAGGTGTTACTTTTAATTCAAGCATTTTTATTCTCATTGCAGACTGCAAATTACTTTTGAATATGCATAATTTTAATGAAAATCACATATTTTTTTACACTGTTCCTCAATTTTATAGGAAAAATCTGAATTGCTGCTTCACTAAAACGCAGTTTCAAACAATATATACTAGGTTGGTATTTTTACATTTAGAATGTTTGTGTCCTCTTTTTGCGAGTTGTAACATCATTCAGAAAGCTGAACTTAATATTACTTAGTAGGACGGTTTACCTATTTCTTACCAAATTAATATAATTAGTTCTGCTAAGTGTATTTGGAAGGCTTTTACATCTTTTACGATCAATTATTTATGGCTTTTTCTTTTGCATAAATGCTTTTAAAATTAATAATTTGTTTTGTCTAAAACAGAAATCGTAGTTGCTGAAAGTGTTGTTGTCATTAAGAAACTACTGCAAACCCAGCCAGCACACCATGGTGAAATTATTAAGCATATGGCCAAGCTCTTGGATAACATTACGGTGAGTATTTGTTCACACACTCTTATTTGTCTTATCAACTAATAGTGAGATTTTTATCTCCTTGTAATTTGTGCTGTAAATGGAAGTAGGTATATTAGAGAAATGCAAAATATTTTTTTTCTTTTTGACATAAAATATATTTTTCATTATCTTAATGGAAAGGAAGTAGAAGCTATCAGATGGCTCCAATTTGTGCCTTAATTCTGGGAAGCCATTTTTAAAGAGATCCCTGAAAATGCTGGGTATTGCTAGTACTGTTACTCCCAGATGAATAACAGGTTTAGAGTGTGGAGTGGGTATATTGAAATGAAAATAATCAGTTAACTTAAGGATTATTAGCCAGTTGTGTTTGTGCTCTGGAGTTTGAAAGTTTTATTTTAAACCATTTTCCCCAAATTATATGACCTCCTCATGGTATCAGACATGCTGCTGTGAGTGTGTTGCAGTGCCTTGAAGTTGCATTTTTATCTTCTGGGTATTTGAGATTCTGTGGTATTTAACATTAAAATTTGAATTATTCCCTATTATCTGTCTTTAGACTTAATTGACCTTTAGATATGCAAATACTTAGTTCCCAAATTCTCCTCACAGGCACAGTAATTGATAAAACGTTTAGTGATCTGTCCTAAATTAGAGTATAGGTATGACATCCAGTAGCTATCTATTATATCCTAAATCAAAGATGTCAGATTTTGATCTGTCAACAATTATTTTTTTCTGTTGAGAACTGTTTAATTTCATAAAATTACATATTCTTTGATAATGGAGCAATTTCTAAATTAGTGAACATTCATTTCTCCATAGCTGAATTCAGCAAAGTTTGGAGTACTAAAAGAAAAAGAAAGATGGTATTCTTGGTTCATGCTTACTGAAAAATAAATTAACTCTTTGGCTGCTAAGAGCTGATCATCAGTTTGTAACTGATATAAAGAAAATAAATTATACTGAATTGCTCATATCAAAATAAGATACTGTTGCTAATTACATATCAAAGTAAGTAATACCTCATGTATAATAATTGCCTATATTTTAAGAAAATTTGGGCAATATTCTGATGGGATATAACAATCTCAAAAACAATGTTCTGTCACTTTACCAAATGAGTTTGGCATCTTATTTCCACATACTCTACAAGAGAAAATAGTTATTTTTATAAATATTCTGTTTAAAACTTACGAGAGTTTTGTAGCTATTTTATATAATTAATACTTTCAAGTATATGCGTTCTGTGGAAAAGAAAATCCTTTTTTAAGGCAAATAATGGCGATGGGGAGAAGACATGCTGTATTCAAACTACTTTAATGTTCTCAGGTTTTCCAATATGAGGTAATACAGAATATCAGAAAATGTTAAGTGGTAGGAGAGCAGTCTGTGGGATAGAGCAGTCATTCAAATAAAGTAAAAATCAAAATCTGATTCTGAATTCTGGCTTTTATTCAAGAACAAAAAAGTGGTGGTCAAGAATTACAGTCATGGCAGCTATAGGTTCTTCAAGGTGATTGTTTTACATCTTTCTATGGTATTTTAAATGATAACTTCAACATACATACCTTTCTTGGTATGCTCAAGACTTTGAATTAAAGAATACATTTTGAAGAAGTTCATATTCATAATTTGAGTGCTGTATCATTTTTATGACTGCCCCTACTATGTCTGAAAATGAATGTATTCCTTCACAGAATTATTTGTGTTGGAGGAAGCTGTAAAGATCATCTAGTCTAAACCCTCAACTCCTTACTTGTGTAAAGGATAAGTGTATACATTTCAGAATGAGTGTTTAATTACTGGGGATGTTAGTTTGAGATGTCAATACTTAATACATTACTGGAGTTCCTGACATCTGCACTTGTACTTTAAGCACTGATCTTACTATGGCAAAAGTGGTTGTGAGTTGACATAACACAATTGCCCTGGGTTTTGTCTAGATTTTGTCAAGGATTCAATTATTACACTGACAAACAAAATACATTTGCACAGGACTTTTTGGCATTTTGGTAAATTTTTTTTTTTTTTTTTTTTTTTCTCGGCCTCTCTTCTGTTGTTATAAAGTATTAGAATTGAAACATAGAGGACCTGCCCTACAGCTCTGTACAGGAGTGTACCCCTGGTTTTAGAGGGCTCTTGCATTTGGATGTAGGAAAGGCAGCCAAGTGTGGGCTTGAATGGACTTGAAACTGAAGGGTGAAGGAATGTGAACAGAGGAATTCTTTGTTGCTTTTTAGAGTTGAAATTAATTTAGTACCATGTATTACACAGAAGAAAGCATGAAGAGGAAGTTCTTAACAGAATTAAATACTAGTACATCAAAAGGCCCTTAAGGAAAAAAGGAGATTTTTGATTGTTCTGTTATGATTTAGTTTAAGTCAATGGTAAACAGCCACTAAAATAAGCAAAATTGGTGTAAACTTAGTGGAACAGATTTTTGAGTTTGTGCCTGATTTTTTTCTCACTGATATTGTTATAAATTTCACTTGTGCTAGCCTGCCATTGTGATTGGCAATTTTGAGGTGTCTGAAAGTCTTTCACAGCAATTTTTTTTTTCGGGTTATTTACTTTACTGAAATTTACTTGGTTTTGTTCTCATCTTCTTCACCCACAGAAGCCATTTAGAAAGGGGTGGGATATAGAATATTTAGAAAATAACAATTTTGCCTTGTAAAAGAAATAAAAACTAAATAAGAAGAAGCTAAATATTAAGACCATATATAAAAAAATAGTAAGACCAACTATAAGAAGTATTAGGAAGGTCACTTAAAAAATCTCTTGTAGATCACTGACTCTAAATTATGATAAAGACTGGGTCTGTTTCAGCTTGTTCTTTGATTATTTCTTCCATATCTGAAAGTAGTGGTTATTTTTGTCCCTTTACTTTTGTGTGTTTCATTTGTACCTTAAACTTCTATCCCAGCTGTGCCCAGGCAAAGATCTATGAGGTCTATTTTGTGTGTGATACTTGCTGAGTACTTAAACCTGTGCATAGTACAGCTTGATCTAGCTGTGCTCCAGCTCCTTTCCTCACACCTTTCAAAAGCTGTAATGGAGAAGTACATGGTGTCCAGAAGACATTAAACAAGACAATAATTGAATCTCTTTAAAGTTCCAATTTTTTTAAATCATAAAAACATTTCCATTTAGCTGTCCATGTGTTAATAATATCATGCTTTGCAATTTATTAACTTGCTAAGCTTTGAGCCAGAGATTGGAGTAGTGCTCATTTGTGTTAGGTAGGCACTCTAAGGTAGGCTTAACTAGTTTTGTGTGTACAGCTTTTAGAGTGACAGAAATTTTAAAAATATACTTATAGGAAGGAGCCATTTAAATAAGAGTAAATGCAAAACATTTTAGGAGTTTCATCTCCAGCAGCAAAAAAATCTGATGCTTTAAGGAAAGGGTTCTAAAGATAAGAGAAATTCATTATGGTGCACCCCCAGTATGTCTTCTCATCCACTTACTGGAAGCTTCTGCTTACTGTCCACATCATCATGCTTGCTAATCTGAAAATTCCAGTTTCTCCTCCTATTCCATGTTTCTGATCAACTATTCCCTCTTCTCTTTGCCTTTTCCTGATGTGTCGTTTTTAAAGTAGGGTGACCAGAAGTGTACCGAGTAGTCAGATCTGCTGGAGAATTCTTATGCAATGACGGAGTGATACTGCTTGTTTTTGTACTGCTTTTTATCTCACTTTCCTGGTTTTGCCTGCCTTTTGATCTCTGCAGAACACTGACTTAACAACTCTACAACTCTATGAAAACAGTCATGATTCCAAGATATATTTCTCCTTAGAAATATCTTAAGAGTCCATCAATATGTGTAGAATGTGTTTTTGCATCCTCTTCTTGATGTTCTAAGGCCAGTAGTCTCCAAATTTGTTTCTACCTTTTGTTTTTTAGAAAAATTATTGATTATGGTACATTGTATTCAGTAAGGACTGCTGTTTAGGTGATGGGAATCTTGGCTTCCAGAGTGTCTTTTGTCTTACAGTAATACTAAGGCAGGTTTTTTTCTTTTGGTAGCTGGTGAATTCTTACAATCCTGTTTTTCATTACAGACTTATTCCTAGTCCCTTCTAGAATATGAGCAAGAATATGAAACAAGTCTGAAGGGTTTTCTGATCTAGAGATGTGGAGGAATATTCTTGATTGGATAAGGCATTCCAAATGTAGAGCAAAATTAAGATAGTGATGTGTAATTTTTAAGAGCTTAATATGTGAGGAAAATCAAGTCACTTATGGACATGATTAAGTGTCATTATTTACTTGTTTGGATTGGGATTCTTATTACAAGAGTAGTGGACTTGAAGTTTTTAACACTGCTCTGTCCATTCATCCACAGATAACTTCCTAGTCTTACATAAATACTGCTCATAGTTCTGTTTCTAATATGGCTTCACAGAACAGGCAGCTTGCTTTCTTTAAATTAGTTCTCCTTTCTTGCAACGTTGGGAAGGTATCACAAACTAAAACATCCCTATCTTTGTATGTATTTCAGTTCTGCAAGCTTCAGATTCTAGGCAAATTTTTTTACCTTCTTACTTTAATAAGTGATTTTTAAACTTTTGTATTAGTTGTTGTTGTTGTTATTGTTGTTATTAAATTCTCATAAATTGACAATTTTTTTTACTGACTCTGATATCTATGTGGTTTTTTAGAATTTGAGAGGAATATGTGGCCTCTGGGACATTGTGTCCAGAGACACTGAACTTGAACTAAATATTCTGCTTGAATAAAACACAACTTTAAAAAAAATTGTATAAGAGGTGCAATCACCAGTAAAAATTCTGGTTTAATGGAATTTTATATGTAGAGTTTCAAACAACAAAGAGTCTTGAAGATCTACCATTTGAAAACAAAAAATGAATACTTCTCTTTTGCTCCTATTCTTCTGGCTGTCACTCTGACATTTCAAATCAACTTTATCCCTCTTTCCATTTCTGATTCCAAGTAAAATTTAAAAAAATTGCTAGCTAAGCAGGTTTTCTCCAGGACACAGAAAATTACACCTCATTTGCAATTTGAATATCTCTCATTTTGTGACAGATGTGAATAACCAGAGCTGGTGATTTTAAGTTGTACTTTTGTGTTTTGTGTGAATATATTGAGAGCTGAACTACTTTTCAGTAGTTTTTCAACTGTGCTGCTTAGAGCAATCTGTAAAGTCTTTATAGTGTCTTTCTCTAATTGTTGCAAGTAACCAGGGTCTTGGTTTGAGGGGAGTGTCTGTCTGGTTTTTTATTTTTCTTTTGTAGCCATTTATTTATTTTCCTTGAGACAGGTAATGGGTTGAAATGGCAATAGAAACTGCCTCCTGGTACTAAAGGCTTAAAAAGTGCACTTAACCACTTGTTCAGGCCATATGGAATAAAACATCTAGCAAAGTAATTTACAATCCTGTTTGCCTTTGAGGATAATGCAGAGCAGGGCTGAATAATGAAAGTATTATTTCCTGCATTTTTGTCAATTCAAGGTCCCTACTTAAGCTGTACTGGAAAAGGCAGTGAATGTCTAGAAGGGACTTCATTTCTTTGCTGTTTTGAGTGCCCTGGAAACAGCAGCTGTAGGATCATGCACTTGATATTACATGGTTGTGAGCTGGAAGACTAAAACAGGGAAAAAGAAGTCTGAAAATATTGTGTGATTTTGACCTCAAATGAATCCAGTGACACAGAAACATTGGGTTCATCAGTTCAACATAGACTTTTCATTAAAATGGATTCTGCTCAGAGTTTGATTCAAAAAGTCTCTAATTGGTATTGATTCTTGTGGCACAAAATTGTGTTTAATATATATGCAGTATTTACATAGTAAGCTAACCATGTGGTTAAAAGGCAGATTCTCACAAGTAATTTCTGTCTTCCATTGTCACTGTTTTTCAAATGAGGCTTTGTTTAATCTATTTATTTAGCATTGTAAAACTAGTTTATTACTCTAACAATTTTATTTTACAAACTAGGAAAAAGATTTGAAGAGTAAAACACTCTACTTAAATACACACTATTTAAATATATTTAAATACATTTCATTGTGGTTTTAAAGTGTAGTCATGGGCGTGACTAGGAAAAGTACAAGAATGATACTTGCATGTCATTATTAATGCTATTACTGAAATTGGTCTGCTCTGCAAGCTATGTTTGCTTTATAAAAAGACAATAATATGAAAAAGAATGTTTCTGATAGGCTGCTGCCCAAACTATGGTACTTGGTGATCTCTTGTAGAATTTTAGTACTTTAACAAGTCTGTAATGAAATATTTTAGAAAAATAAATCTAGCATAACTGAAATCTGAAGTTGCCTATATATTCTTATTTAGAGGTATCTATCTGTACAGTAGGAAACTTGAACTGCTCCAATACTGGAAAATCTAATGTACCACTCAATTACTATTCTTTAGCCCAATTTAAAATAATAGATTGGGTGTGAGGTCTTAATGCAGTGTAACCTTTGGAACATTAGAAATAACCTCTTTCCCTTTTGAAATCAATGTACAGTAATGGCATCAGTCTTACCATTTGCAGATGAACATACTCTGACTGTTTTTAAAGTTTTTATCCATAACAGTTCTTCAGTGGCTTGTTCATCTCTCTTATACTGTGAATTCTAAGACTATTTCGTTTTTTGTCCACTCACATTAAAGAATTCATCTGTATCTTGATCTGTATTTACATATATCTGTATATGTTAAAACTATGTTATACTACTCTCAACATTTTATGTTACCTCTATCTTAAATTTCTTCCCTATAATCAGAATTGGCCTTTAGCTTTTACAGGACATTGTGTTGTTGTTGTTGGACTCTATATTCTGTTTATCCATGCTGTGCTTCTTCTTTCAGTGGAGGCAGTCCTCTGTTTTCCCCATGACATGCCTGTTTATATTTTCGCTGGCATATATATTTGCAACCATGTCAAGTACAGAGGCAAATATTGTCAAGTTGACTTTATTCAGAGTTACTTCCTAACCTTTTGGAGCACATTTAATTATTAGAAATTCTTGTGAACATTCTTGTGAAATTCTTTAGTAGGCTTAGTAGGCCATTTTACCCATTTAGAATATATATATTGTAATTCTGAGAAATAGATATTCATATATTAGTAACAGACATGCTGGAAAAGCAATTATAAAAGTTACTAAGAATTAATGCCTTGAGAACAACAATGCTGCATTTCTAAAGCATTTATATCCTGTGAATCTTACCCAAGGCAAAACCCACCTTGCCATTAGTGTAAGCTTATTAATAAAGATCATTGTGTAGTATTAGGACTATTGAAAAATGTTAGTATGAGTTTTTCTGATCCTTTCAGAAAATGCAATAAAATCAAGTTTGCTGAAATTGCTGTGGAAACTTATCTTTTTTCTGAATTACAGACAGTTTTTGATAGACTAGAAGAGTTATTATTTTCCCCTGACATTTCAACATTTGTTGAACAAGAGTCTGTAGAGAATGTTAGAGCACCACTGTCTGTAGACACTATACAAGACATGCTTTGGAATTTTCTCATTGCATTCTTTCTTCCTTTTGCTCAAGGAAGGAGAAAAATGTTTTTAATGGATGTATGTAACACAGGTGCAATTTTTAACTTGACCACCAGGTACTGTAGGCTAGCTCACCTTTTACAAGAGTATGTGTATATTATTTCATTTAAATCTTAACTGCTTCTATCTCAACTGCATGGAGCATGAGCTTCTGTTCCTTTTTATGCTTTTCCATTTCACCTTCCCTCTGTTTTTGGCAATTCTGTGCTTCTGAACTCAGCATCATAAACAGGGAGTTATCTAAAAGCTGCTACTGCCAGTTAGTTCAGTGGTAAAGCAGCTCCAAAATGGTAAGGCCTGTGTGAACTTTTTGGTCAAAGTGTTTCAGTTAAGGTGGTAGATCCCATTCAGGAATTGTGAATTACAGTTTTGAACTTCTTTCTCGCCAGTATTCTGATTTCAACTGGTCTTGGACAGTTGGAAAAAGACAAATCCTATTGTCATAAAATTCTGAAGATAAATGAAGGAAAGCTAGAAATAAAGAAATACTTATGCTTCTAAACTAGATAGGCAGGATTTGAGAAGGTTGTATTATTGGAAACCTTTTCTTTATTAATATAGTAAAAAAAAACAACTCTGTTTTGTTTACACATGGTGTTTACCATAACCTGGTGGCAGGAATTCACAACCACATCATGAAAGCTTAGACTGTGTTCTCAGATCTCATCAGCTTGTACTGTGAACATCAACATGTCACCTCTGTGTGCCTCTGTATCATGCATGTAAGGCATGAGTTTTGGGTCAGAATCAGTACCTTACATTTGTAGGAATATTGAGTCTTCCACAGTGGTTGTATTTAATTTGACACTGCATAACTTGTGTGGCAATTATCTTTAAATACTATTTTGTTTAACTTGTTATTGAACAAAGACACAAGTATGCACATAGTCTTTGTGACTCTGTTGACATAGTGTGCTCAATGTTTTGTCAGGTTCCAGTAGCCAGAGCCAGCATCCTGTGGCTCATTGGCGAGTACTGTGAACGGGTTCCAAAGATCGCACCTGATGTTCTGAGGAAAACAGCCAAGAGCTTCACAAATGAAGATGACCTTGTAAAGTTGCAGATCTTAAATTTGGGCGCAAAACTCTACTTAACAAATTCAAAGCAGGTAAGCCTAAACTCAGTATTGTATGTATTTAGAGTCATGGCAGGTTTTGTACCATCTGTATAGATCACTACTGATTTCTACTATGTAAGTAACCAAACTTAGTCTATATTATTCTATGAAGAAAAGCTGAAGAAAAGTATTCAAGAAATATAACAGACTAAATCTAACCATGAGTCTTTAAGAGTGTGCTGGATCATAAATGTGAATGCAGTGATGAGATAAACTCTTTTTTGTATCTGTCTTTAGGAAATTGTGAATTATTACTTCACATAAATAGAGAAGATCTGTAAATTGTGTTAGTAATACCAAATAGGAGATTTTGCTGATGTGATTCAATGTTTTCCCAAACCAAAATCAGAACTTTAAAGAAAATGCTGTCATTTTGAACAAGAAGCTGCTCACTTTTTTGTCCAGGATATCTAAAAGGAGATACCAGTAAAAGGCCTTGTTTAGTCTTTCCAACAGTGCTTGTTTTAAAAATAATAACTGGTTCCTCTTTGTTTTATTTAGTTGGTTGGTTGGTTTGATTTAGTTTTTCCTGTTTACCCTGGGGACTGGGTGAGTTCTAGTATCTCTAGTAGTAAAAATAATCTAAAAATGTCAGATAACACAAAGACATGAACTTAGATCTCCAAAAAGCTGAGAACAATGGCTATGAAAGGTCCAGGTGCCTCACTCTTCTAAGTGACAGCACTGTGAGTCCTATCACTGACTATGAAATGTTCCCTTTTCACACTAATTTTTCATTGGAAATCCAGTTATTGCTGTAAAAGATTGTAAAATCAAAGATTTTTTTCCAAATGTAGAAGAAATACATTGTCTGATATATATACTTTCCTGGGCTGCTAGACCTCTTTGTTTTAAAACAGTTCACACAGCACAGGATCTTGCACCTCTGCAACTGTGATGTCTTCTTGTTCCTTGATAGTTACATGCAACAACAGATGTGGTCTGTCTTAGGCTTTATTTTGTAGGGCATGTGGGAGATGAACTCTCTTGCTGTCTGCATTCAGATAGGAGTGAATACTTTGCTTACACAATCTGAAATGAGGCAATTATAAAAGGTGACTTCTCGCTAGTAGTGCTCATCTTAAAGAAAATGCTGACTGAGATAAGAAAAAAATTGGATTTACTATCTAAATTGTCTTATTTTAGCCCATTATATTGTATAATTTTCCATATAGTTTTTTGTAATTTTGCACATAAATTTTTCCACACCATATTTGGTAAAAAATCCGTTGCATAAAAGGAGGTGATGATTTCTGTGATGCATTTTTTCCTATTTCACATCTTAATACATTTTAAATCATTATTGTAAGTGCTGCATAACCCTTTATTCAAATATGGTAATGATGATTAAGCAGAAGCAACTGTCTCTGAGATGCCTACTAAATGATGAATTTCATCAAAGGGTGTTTTCCTCTTGTAGTTTTAGGTTGTGGAAAAATAAGTTGTTATCTCAAGTGGTTAGTGTATTCACATAAAATTTCTAACAGTGTAGGTTTAGTGACTTGGCTTGATTCAAAGTTCCTTTCAGACTAGAATACCATGGGTTTCCTATTAGAGGCTGGCATCACTCTTCCTATACCTACATTATTATTTCCAGGAGTAATGCTTCTCAACTCAGCAGTAAAATTACTTCCTGGAATTACTTAACTTCCTAAAAAGTCCAGCCATTTTTCAGTTTCATTTTTTTAATTTTATGTCAAATCTTGTAGACTTCATTGCCCAGTTGTCAGTCTGTCCACCTCTCTTCAGTCCCATATTTTCTGTCTCCATATCATATCCTATGACATAGTAATTTTATGAATAATTCATTAGTTTCATCCAAAGTTAATGGAGTTGTGAAAACCTCAAAGATAAAATTTCACATTATTGAAAAGTTGTGGTAGAATGGCAAAGAGACAGTAAATGCTGACCAAGTATAAGAAGAGAGCTCTTTCATACCAGGTAAGGGAAAGGCAGGTTGAACTCATCTGTTAAGTCTTGTTTGGGGAAAAGCATAAAGTTCTAGAGTAAATAACACTTGCTTGTTTTGCTTGTTTTGTCTAAATATATTATTTGCTTGTAGTTTCCTGAAGTATATGGTGAAACAGTGAACACATTCACAGGAATTATTTTTAAAAAGATTTCTTACAAAAATTTAAAGTATAATTTAAATCCTTAGATCAGCACATGAACTTTCAAAAGCTTCCTTGTAATTTAAGGAACTTTCAGGTTCAGTTATATCTGGATAGGTATGTAATAAAAACAGGCGTCCCTCTGCTTGTCTGTATATTTTGGTAAACTTGCTTTGATTTTTCAACACTTAGTGTCATAAAACCTTGAGCTAGGTAGCTCATGTAAGATAAATGTGCTAGAATATGTGTTAGATAGCTCATATAAGAGAAATATGTTTCTTGCATGTAGCAGAAAGAATAAAGAGGTTTCTGTTGTCTAAAGTAGTAGGACTCCCACCAGAAAAAGTCCCAAGAAGTTGTAGGGTGTAAATAGATGTGTCAGTCATGGTTTAGCACAATAGCCTTATCTTGTGTGTCTAAAAAAATCAAGTTTCTGGAAACTAATGATATCTAGGAGTGGATAGATAACTGTTTCTCTCTCATTGTAGAACCTCATCTGTTGTAAAACCTGTTTATAAAATTTCCAAGTGGGGATCTACCAAAAAATTAATTACTGCTAATATAGCATAGGCATTAAATCCTTAAATAGAGCTATTGTCACTAGAAAATTCCAGAAATGTTGCTGGAGGATGATTGAATTCTAGACATAGTTAAGCTAATGACACTTCTTGCTAAAACAAAGTGTACAAAAAATAATAATAGGTTCTAGCAGTATGAGGGTAAAAGAAATTATATTCAGCCTATATAATGTTATGTCCAGATATCAGGAAATATGGACATGTGATAGTAAGTGTACTAAATCACAGATCAGAATACTTTGTTACTATTCTATGAAGTAGAATATGGTATGTTGAATCCATATGTTTCACCAAATCATTGTGCTTGCTGAAATGATTTTCACCTTCTTTTACAAACTCGTTTGTTGGAAAAACTTACGAGCATTTGTTAGTTTATTTTTTGTTTTTAATTTAAAATAATTGTTTCTATCAGCTACTTCCATGTAGAAAAGGTCTTCTGCTTGTTTGATTGCTTTACCATAAGAAAAATTTTAAACATTATGTTTCCTTGCAGTTTCCATGAAAATTATAGTCTGTATGATAATTGTGAAGAGACTTCTTGCAGACACAGAACATTCTTACATATAAGTTGTTGTGTATTTATCTGTATTGAACAATATGAAAATGATATTTTAGGGGACAGAACAGGAAGGAGGAAAAGGGAGAGGATCATGGAGAAAATTATCCCATTAAAGGAAATGCAGTCTTTCAGGATCAACTCTTTATCTAATTTGTCTTTATGAAATTCCATCAACAGTCACTGAAAAAATGCCCACTGTGACGAGGCCTTCAACTTTTCCCATCCCTATAGCAATTCACAGGTTCATTGTGTTTTATGATCCATTCTCCTGAGTTTCCTGTCATGACAGCAAGGAGTCTTGTCTTGTTTTACAGTGGAGAAGTGATGGCAAAGGCTGCAGGAGGTATCCCTCATTTAGTTTAATGCATGCTACCTGGGAACCCTCCCTTCCAATTCCATTTAGATTGAACAGCGTAAGTCCTGCATGAGTGCAGATTATGTAGGCTCAGTCTGATGCAGTTGTTTAAAATTTTATACCCTCATACAGAATTAGCTGCCAATAAACTGTGAAATACATATGGTAAAGTTTTGCCTTTCCCAGAACTAAGACAGTACCTCAAGGAAAAAAAAAAACCTTTTCACAGAGCCATTCTTGGATATAGGAGAGAAAAAAGAAACAAAAAATATTTCATTGACGAGTTTTTTTAAACTATGCTGTTATATTATTCTAATGTATAATGACTAATTTCTTCCAATGTTTGGTACCATAGGTTATTTTTTAAATGCTTGCATATGTTGCACTAATGGGGTTTAAATTAGAATAATTTTCTGTTTACAGTGTATCTCACTTACAGGACTTAATCATTATTCTGAAAAAGCATTTTTATATCTCCAGAAAAAAACATCAACTTGCATCTTCGAGTTGGAAATTATTAATCTGAACTTCTTTTTAGCAAATGGCTTATACAAAAATTGACTGATTCTTTGGACATATTTTTCTGCTCATATGATTGAAAATGTGTTGTTGTTGTAGCAATAGCATGATAAACAACATATATATGCAAGGTTGTTTCTTTGTATAAATCTCTCATAAATACCTCTATAAATATCTCTCTTTGATAAATCTCTCATGATGATACATTTTTAACCCTATGTTATGCATCTATTCTGAGCTGAAGTACCAAAATTTACTTCTGTAGGATGGTATATAATTTCTGCTCTTTTTTCTGCTTGGTTGTATATAAAGGAAGTGGTGTATATGTTTCAAATGTATCTAGTGGATTCCAGTCTATTTAACACTGTTGTTCTGGTTACACTACATTATTTCTATTTTCTATGTCTCCTTCCTTTCTTATATTATTTTCTTAGCTTAAAAATTATCTGAATTATTAAAATTATTTAAGACATGTTAATATTCTCAAACATCAAATTAGGAAGCTGTTATTATGCTGTAAAACCTGTGATAGTATAAGCTGCTCTCTTACATAAATAAATAAATGACTGATATTACTGAAGGCTTTAAGCTTCAAGAAAAAAAATGGAAGAAGTCTTTTATCCTGGTTTTTAGAGGGCATCAGCAGCTTGCTTTTATGAAAAAGTAACAGCTAAATGCACTGCAAATAATTTGCAGTAATCCAGTTCAGTGATTCATGTGTCTGCTTTAATGGGTCATAATTCAGGATAAAGTAACTGAGTGCAGTCAGAGTGCAGACACTGCTTATGCCAGGGACAGTATCTCTTCATAAAACACACCTCAGCAGAAGCAGTTTGCCAGCCCCCTAATACCCTCTGATGTTTTGATGTCCTGCATATTTTTCCGATTAAGTTTTGAGTGCCATGTTTTTAGTTGTATTTCCACATTCATTATCCTCACGTAGACCCTTCAGCGGGTTTGCCATATATGATTATTTTTTTAATGATGCCTTTCTTTCCACTTCAGCAGTTTAATAATCTAGCACATGGCTGCTTCTCAGTACTCAGCATTCACCTCCCCAATACAGAAGAGGACATGTGCTTTGGCTGCAGAATTCCATTTGCAGCTTTAGAAATGCATATTCCCTGTGGAGCAACATTTGTTTGACATAACCATTCATTTTTATTACCTCTTTAAATATGTTTATCCAGAGTTATCAATAATCATAAATAACTTGTATTCTGTTCTTGTCCTGTTTTTTTCCACAGACAAAATTGCTTACCCAGTATGTATTAAATCTCGGCAAGTATGATCAAAGCTACGACATCAGAGACCGTACAAGATTTATTAGGCAGCTTATTGTTCCGAATGAGAAGAGTGGAGCTCTAAGCAAATATGCCAAAAAAATATTTCTGGCACAGAAACCTGCCCCATTGCTTGAGTCTCCTTTTAAAGGTATAACTGCCAAAATCATTTGGTAAATGTTCATTGTGTAAAGGAATGTGGCAGCTTATTCTATTTCAAATACTCTCACAAATTGTGTCACTTAGCAAATAGAAAAGATTAATATGCAAGGATGCTCAGTCTGCTTACTTGTTTTTCAGCAAGCAAGGTGCACAGTGCATTTCTCTAATGATAAACCGTGGCAAATTGATCCACTTCTATTCATGTGGATTTTAAATTTTATTTAAATAAAAGAAGGTATGTCTATTGAGGAAAACTATTTTTCAATCTAGGAAAATAGCTCTAGGATTTTATCTGGACTTTATTAGAAGATTGTTAATGTGAGTACTGTAAATGTTATATGAATTCGAAATAAATTGAATATCTGTAGATATTATTTTCTCCAAAATCATAATTTTCCCTCTGCATTTTGCCTGTTGTTTTACAAGTGAGATTCATTGTCTGTATGCTCAAATTGAAAGGTTATCAGGCTATCTAAATTAAAAATACTCTGTTATTGTGACAATTAGCTTTTTAGTTCTCATACTTACTTAGTTCTAGTTTTGAAGCTTTAAAAGGAGCTCCATTTTGAAGAAAAACTATTAAAATTCTGGATGTGTTTGTGCCAAGACATGTATATGGATTGTTTAACTGTGCTGTCATTCTTAATATTCACAGTAAAGTAATTTTTAGAGAAGCTACATTTCAGAGCAACACCTCTAAACACACTGACTGATTAGCTTTTTTATTGACCATTATGGGGGAGATTATTGTAATCTATGGACTGAAATCAGTTTTTTGACCTATGAAGAGCTTCCTAGTTTATATTTATTCCATGACATTTGAGGTAATACAATGGCAATTACCTTTAGCCCTGATTAAGATTGCTCCTTGTGGTAGAGCTCACAGTGTTTGTGTATTTCTTCCCTCCCCCTGCTTTTTTAATAGATCGGGATCATTTCCAGCTTGGCACCTTGTCTCACACATTGAACAGCCGAGCCACTGGGTACCTGGAGCTCTCCGACTGGCCAGAGGTGGCACCTGACCCCTCTGTCCGAAATGTCGACGTGGCCGAGTCGGTACGTCAGCGGCACTGAAAGTAACTTTGCTAAAGGCACTGGTCAATACAGAGTATTAGCCCAAAACTGCAAGTATTTAAATAATCTCTGGGGGCTGTATTGAAAGCCATTGATGCATGGGAATATCTGTGTTGCTTATTTTATCTTAGAAATTCAGCATCAGAAAGCTTGCTTAATGCTAGGTCTTTTCAATGACAGAAGTGAATATACTGTAGGCCACTTCTGCTTCATTTGTGGAATAAGTAGGCTCTTTTCACCTCTATCTCACTTCTGATTTCCTATCTTTTATCTCCACTCTGCTGCAGTATGTTAACTGAGTGTAGCTGGACTACCAAAGTCAGAAATAAAGAGGTTGGTTTGTGAAAAATTCAAGGCAAAACAAAAAACAAACAAACAAACGAAAAACAAAACCAAACAAAACAAAAAAAAAGAAGAAGGAAAAAGGTAATCCAAGCAACAAAAAGCAGCTTCAGAAGATTAGATTCTGTATGTTCTGAAGTGTTGAGTTTGGAAGAGATGAGGGTTTAGATTTCAGATAATCTGGAGAGATTTAGGAAAGTTTATGCACTAGTCATGTGTTGATAGATTGGGCTCGTCATCTCCTAGCAATAGCTTTTTGTTACTGTAGTGTAAACTCTGAGGGAAAGTCATATTTTGGTACCAGAATTGTGATTTATATGTTGGGTACCAGAGTCCTACTGGAATGCCGGTGAAAGTTGTTGAATAGTAGCTGAAATATAAATATATCGGTATATAATGTGCTGATAGTGCTCCTGGAGGCATGGCATCGTAACAGATAAACACAGAAAAGCATGCAGTCCCAGCAATGAGCCAACTTCCTCAGTAAATCATAGATTAATTAATTTGCTTATGAGACGTTACACAGAAAGAGCAGATCAGACAGAAAGAAACAGATCAGATTTGGAGAAGCCAGTGGACAGCAATTTGGTAGAAAAACTGTTTCTCCTTAGTACAGTCATGTGTCTACCTTCTTACATGCATTTCAGGAAAAGTGATATTTGTGTAAAAACTTCTGAAAGCTTTTATGGGAAGAATTTTAGATAATCAGCTCAAACAGAGGATTATAAATGACAGGGTTGGCATGAAGGAATGTGTGAAGGTGCTTTCGTCCACAAGACCAAAAAGTATTGCAGGAAATTGATCAAATGGCATAACATCCACCTACAACACTGTAAAAAAATCCACATCCAACTATTTAAATCTCAAAACAAGCAGGAAAACCCTTCAGCCATGTTGGGATTTTTTTTGCAAGTAATTCCTTTGGAGGTTATCTCATTGTCATTAATTTTGTGGTTTCCCTATACAGCATGTGCCTACATAGCGTATATGAGTAAAGCTGAGTTAAGCTGCAATACACATGCAAATGATCATTTATATCAAAACGAATATTGGCTTTTTGAGCCAGCTTTTGTGTTTAAGAGGAAGCCCGGGTGTTTGTGGAGTTGTTTAGCCTTGCAGGTTATTGTTAGAGCCTATTTCAAAACTTAAGTCTTATTCCAGATTGGATCACTCAATGAGGCAGACCTGTATCACACTGTTGATAGAGTTGTCTGCCAGTTTTTTTTTAATCCTGTCCTGAATTTTAACATGCCTTCTCTAGTAGCATAGAGGTATATGGAAAGAAAAAACTCTGGGGGAAATGCTACCTCGTTTTGGCATTCTCTTGGTGGTAAAACATTACTTTTATTTGGAGAAGTGCAACAGAAGTGAAATGTAATTTGTCTATGGCTACTTTGAGTGTCCATGTCTACAAAAAACTTGGGATGATTAAGGTGGTAGGATTATTTAACTTTCATTCTCATTGTAGTCAGTAGCTGGATCTAGAAATAAAACTTTCAGACTTCAGGTTCTTTTGGCATAGAAATTTATTTATCATTACTGATGCTTTTAATCTACCTTACTAAATCTTTTTCTGGACTACCTAATAGACATCTCTCACCTTTTATAGGTATGTACCAGACTTCTAGTTCTCCTAATTGTGTAAAGTAAGAGAAGTTTAATAGCTTCTCTTGACTTGCTTAGATGATTTATTTAGCAACAGCTGAATACTACTACTCTGAATGTTTTTATTCTGTGTGTTGTGTGTATATTTTTGTATTGCTGGTTGCAAAAGTAAACTTCAATTGAAATTTATTTACAGGCAAAGGAATGGACTGGAATTCCAGGCAAGCCAAAGAAGGAGAAACCTACTGAAAAGTTCTACTCTGAATCAGAAGAGGAGGAAGATGACTCTGCCAGTACCAGTTCATCAGGTAAGTATTTGGAAAGCAACTTTTATTTTCACTGCCTGGAAAACTCTGTCTTCAGAACTGTCTCGTATATAAAAAGAAAAAAAAAGGCCAGAGCTGTGTGTAAACCCAATAAATTGG